>NC_133207.1:29679178-29811678 GCF_958299795.1 Porites lutea
ACGGGCAATATGGCGGTCCATAGGCTACACAACTGTCTGTGTAAGTAACCGTTATATTTTAGATAAAATAAAAACAATTCCGCCTCTTTGATACAGCGGAAAATGGAAAGACTAAAATATTAACGACTATTTGATATATAAACCGCAAATTTTCAAACAATTCCAGCTAATTCCGCATAACTCGAAGACGAGTAACGAATAGGGCGAAGTTAAATTGCTCAAAGTGAAGTTTTACTTCATTGTGTTGGGTTAAAATCCATCCGTGATTTGAGATAAAACGTCTTTAGTAAACAATTGTAGTTCTCAACACGGAAAATAAAATATTCTGGGTTTCGGGAGTGCGGTCTGGTTCACGTCTAATAGGATGCTGATACGACGGGCGTTTTTAAGACGGGCAAATTCGAGAAAGACATTTTATTACAGTTCCCCCAAATGAAGTGTATTTCTATGATATTCACATCAAACTGTTCCGAATCGTGTAATTGAAACGTTTTAAGCAAAAATCTGGTCTTCGGAAGGCGCAAAGTAAAGAATTCTGGAATGGCAAGTGCAGCGTGTGTGACATCCTATAGGATGCCGATTCATGGGCGTTTTTAAGGCGGGCAAATTCGACAAAGAAATTTTATTACAGTTCCTTCCAAATGAAGTGTATTTATATGATATTAACATAAAACTGTTCCGAATCGTGTAATAGAAACGTTTTAAGCAAAAATCTGGTCTTCCGAAGGCGCAAAGTAAAGAATTTTGGAATGGCGAGTGCAGCGTGTGTGACATCCTATAGGATGCCGATTCATGGGCGTTTTTAAGGCGGGCAAATTCGACAAAGAAATTTTATTACAGTTCCTTCCAAATGAAGTGTATTTATATGATATTAACATAAAACTGTTCCGAATCGTGTAATAGAAACGTTTTAAGCAAAAATCTGGTCTTCCGAAGGCGCAAAGTAAAGAATTTTGGAATGGCGAGTGCAGCGTGTGTGACATCCTATAGGATGCCGATTCATGGGCGTTTTTAAGGCGGGCAAATTCGACAAAGAAATTTTATTACAGTTCCCCCCAAATGAAGTGTATTTCTATGATATTCACATCAAACCGTTCCGAATCATGTAATAGAAGCGTTTTGAGCAAAAATCTGGTCTTCCAAGAGCCCAAAGTAAAGAATTCTGAATGGCAAGTGTAGCGTGTGTGACATCCTATAGGATGCCGATTCACGGGCGTTTTTAAGGCGGGCAAATTCGACAAAGAAATTTTATTACAGTTCCTTCCAAATGAAGTGTATTTATATGATATTAACATAAAGCTGTTCCGAATCGTGTAATAGAAACGTTTTAAGCAAAAATCTGGTCTTCGGAAGGCGCAAAGTAAAGAATTCTGGAATGGCAAGTGCAGCGTGTGTGACATCCTATAGGATGCCGATTCATGGGCGTTTTTAAGGCGGGCAAATTCGACAAAGAAATTTTATTACAGTTCCTTCCAAATGAAGTGTATTTATATGATATTAACATAAAACTGTTCCGAATCGTGTAATAGAAACGTTTTAAGCAAAAATCTGGTCTTCCGAAGGCGCAAAGTAAAGAATTTTGGAATGGCGAGTGCAGCGTGTGTGACATCCTATAGGATGCCGATTCATGGGCGTTTTTAAGGCGGGCAAATTCGACAAAGAAATTTTATTACAGTTCCCCCCAAATGAAGTGTATTTCTATGATATTCACATCAAACTGTTCCGAATCATGTAATAGAAGCGTTTTGAGCAAAAATCTGGTCTTCCAAGAGCCCAAAGTAAAGAATTCTGAATGGCAAGTGTAGCGTGTGTGACATCCTATAGGATGCCGATTCACGGGCGTTTTTAAGGCGGGTAAATTCGACAAAGAAATTTTACTACAGTTCCTTCCAAATGAAGTGTATTTATATGATATTAACATAAAACTGTTCCGAATCGTGTAATAGAAACGTTTTAAGCAAAAATCTGGTCTTCGGAAGGCGCAAAGTAAAGAATTCTGGAATGGCAAGTGCAGCGTGTGTGACATCCTATAGGATGCCGATTCATGGGCGTTTTTAAGGCGGGCAAATTCGACAAAGAAATTTTATTACAGTTCCCCCCAAATGAAGTGTATTTCTATGATATTCACATCAAACTGTTCCGAATCGTGTAATAGAAACGTTTTAAGCAAAAATCTGGTCTTCCGAAGGGCAAAGTAAAGAATTTTGGAATGGCGAGTACAGCGTGTGAGACATCCTATAGGATGCCGATTCACGGGCGTTTTTAAGGCGGGCAAATTCGACAGAGAAATGTTATTACAGTTCCCTCAGATGAAGTGTATTTCGATGATATTAATATGAAACTGTTGGGAATCGTATAATAGGAGTGTTTAAACAGAAAAACTGATCTTATGAAGGCGCAAAGTGAAGAATTCTTGAATGCGCCATTTTCTCATAGACGTTAACGCGACTTGTTTACCCCTTAAAACTTTTGCATAACCATTGTCTTAAATTTATCTTGGGACGACTGTAATACCCAGGAGAGATTGGAAACAATGGTTGTGCAAAATTTTGGGCTTTAAACCGAGGTTCATTACGGTCTATGAGAAAATGGCGAATTCAAGAATTCATCCAGGGTCAAGTTATTTTTAGGGCGGGGAAATTCGAGAAATAACGAAAGGAACTTTATATCTATATAAATAAGACCAAAAAGATCGGAATCGTATAATAGAAACGTTTAAAATGAAAATCTGGTCTTAATTCTAAATGCGCAATCATCCGAAATCATCTGGGCCAATGACATACATGATGGGATGGACTGGTAATTTTAAGGGTGGGCAAATTCAAGAGAGAGACTTGATTACTGTTTGCCTAAAGTGAAGTATATTTCAGGATGTTAAGATCAATGTGATTTGAATCGTAAAATAAAAATGTTTTTAGCGAAATATGTTTTTTCTGAAGGCGCAGTAGCCGCGGTTAACAGTTGATCCCTCAGTTAAGCTGCACCTTCGGCCCTCTTTACTTTATTGTCGCAAATACAGGGAGTGTATTAATTAACTGCAGAGATGAGTTAACTGACCTTGAGTATTGAGCATTAAACTTTCCTACACAAGTGAAAAAATCAAAACTTCTGACTTCCCCTTCAGCTTGTTATCCCTTCTCCTAGAGAAATATGGAATACTTTACATAACGTGCACGAAACACCACTATTTGACAGCTGTACTTGATGGCAGTTGGTGAAAATACACTGATTTCACTGAGCGCATCGAAATGCTGGACTATTCCTCGTAGTAGACGGGTCTAAAGGCCAGCAATGCGTAGTTGCCCCAATCTTCCATGACAAATACAATAAAACCCGCAAGTAAGATCCTGCAGTTTCTCACTGAGTTAGCCTTAACAGATTCTTCATTTGAAATCTGCATACCAGATTAGCATTTTTCTGTATATTTTAGTGGGGATAACTCCGTAATCTTTTAATTTTTACCTTTTATAAATTTTAGATTTTAGCGAATTATAAATTCACCTTATGATACCATGTATAAACTCATTTTATAATTTTTTTTCCTATTTTTTCAGTGTCCCCAATTAGCTTTTATAAGTTAAAGATATCGACACTTAAATAAAGTTGTTATGTTATGTTATGTTATGTTATGTTATACTATGAAAAGAAGAACTGAATGGCTGACTTGTCCAATTACACTCAGTTCTAACAGTTTTACACTCTTGGCACCTAAGTCTCCCCAACATTTCCTCAATGTTGACTTATCTTCAGTATTTGCCCAAGAGCACAGAATGTCTTTTTATAGATTTTAGAGAATTAATAGGAACCTCTTTCAAATTTTAGCCTGACAGGTTCTTAAAACTCAGGTTCTTTATAGTCGCGCGGGTTTTAGTGAAAACACACACTGATTTATACATTAACTCATCGAAGTGCCCACTGAACATTTCCAAATTATTAGAAAGTGGGATCCAAGCAGGGAACCGAAAACTACCTTTTTGAAACACAATGCTTTCACGGCAGTTCGTCGCATTCGTTAACGAGATGGGATCTAGGGGTCAAAAATGTCTATTTGGCCCATATTTCATGCAAACTGGTGGAAATACACTTATTTCACAGCAACTCACACAGTAAATTTTAGGTAATTTGTTAGGTACAGGATAACTCCTTTTATGGGGTTACTTGAACTCCAAATTTGGGATCATTTTTACTCCTAAAAAGATTTCCGGTTTTAACTCCAACTCTGGAGTTAAAATAACTCCGAAAATGGGGTTATTTTACTCCTTACATGAGTTGTTTTTACTCTTATTGGAGCTACTTTAACTCTGTTCAAGTGGAGTAACAATTTTAGGTACAGGATAACTCCTTTTTGGGGGTTATTCCAACTCCTCAATATCTGGGTGATTTTTACTCCTGAAAAAGAGTTCTTTAAACTCCTTTTTGGAGTAAAAAAAACTCCCCCCACCGCCCCCCCTCCCCCCCCCCTCCCCAAAGAAAGAAAAACCTCCACTGTAAGGAGTTAAATTAACCCCACTAGACTAGAGGAGTTATTATGGAACTGCCGGACTATATCTCTTTTTTTAAAAAAAATTGGAAGATCTCAGCCATTCTCAGGGCCAGAATTCGAAATGCGTATTGGCCATAATATTCCAAAAATTCTAGGGGAAACATCTGATTTCACAGCAGCTCATCAAAGTACCAAACTATTTCGCGATTATTAGAAGATGGGATCCAAGGACCCATAAATACAAATTTAGCCCTATATTTCATGGAAACTGGTGGAAAGGTCCTGATTTCACCTCACTTCATCGAAGTAACGGAATATGTTTCACTCACATAAAATACAATAATTTCAGAGCAACAAACACTGGCAAGAACAATTCATTCAAGTGCTGGACTATATTTCGCATTTATTGAATACTAAGAAATTAGGATGAAAAAAGCGTTTCTGGCACCACATTTTCTGCAAACTATATTGATCAGAGTGACATACACTACTTATTTCGAAGCAATTTATTCAAGTCCTGGACTATAAAACTCCGTAGTGGCCCACACTCCAAATTGAAGGCCGACGAAAATTCCGCATATTTACCCGGATATTCAATGAAAAATAGAAGGAAACACTCATTTCACCGCAACCCGTTCAAGAGCAGGGGTTTTCCTCATGCATCACAAAATGGGATCTGCAGGCCAGAAATGCGTAATTTCCATATAATGTTTATTTCATGTTTTTAGAAAAACGCTGATTTCACAGCAATTCATTTGAGTGATGGACTATTTCCCAGTCCGACGAAAATGGGATCTAAGGACAAGAATGCGTCGTGGCCCAATATTTCATGATAGAATAGTGTCAATAGTGAAAACACAGTAATTTCACTGCAACTCCAAAACTCGGCATATTAAACCGGATCCGTTCCAGGAAAAGCAGTGGAACACCACACATTTTCAATGGGATCTAAGAACCGCGTAGTGTCAAAATGTTCCATGTACGTCTCCATTCATGTCCAGAAATGGATACAATGGCGAAAATGGCAAAAATGGCGAAAAATCGCCAGCCTCTGACGGTTTGAGTTGGATGCCAAAAGTGGCCCCTTGGAGACTGGCGATTTTGGCGAAATTGGCGATTTCGACGAAAATCGCCAGTGGGCTTGTGATATCCAGAATTTGGCAAATATTCAAATTGCATGCCAAAAGTGGCCCTTAATTCAAATTATATAACTAAAGACGTCCCTTAGGGTGCAAAGAAAGTCAGTTTTACAGCCTGCCATTCATGCAGGCAAGCTGTAGCTAGCAATTAAGTACTAGCCCACAAGTCATTTCAACTAGCCCCCAAACCCTTTTTGAATTAGGAGCCGGTTACAAACCCTTTTTTGCTTACGGTTTGGCGATTTTGGCGATTAATCGCCATTTCTGCCATGCATTTCCGCCAATGCGTGCATTTCTGGACATATCTCATGTACAAAGCCTGAGGGTAGGTGTTAAATGGGAAAGGCGAAATTCGGGCGCGAGAGCGCGAGGGGCGCGCGAGGAGGGGGAAAATCCATGGGAATTAGTGAAATTACTTATTTTACAGCAGTTCATTCCAGCGCCGATGACTATTTCGCATTTCGTATAAAATGGGATGCATTATATGTATTATCATAAAGTATTTTTTTGCAAACTAGAGGAAACATAGCGATTTCACGGCAGCTCATCATCGAAGTCCCAAACTATTTCGCAAGAAATGCGTATTGGCCCATATTTCATGAAAAGTAGGGGAAACGTACTAATTTCACGTCAACCCAAAAATTCTACATATTCACCCGGGGCACTAGCTGACGGCAACTTGCGTATAGAATGGCTGGACCTTCACCCCCACCATTTGGAGATCAGATATCCAGAAATGTACGCAACAACGACATCTCTTTTGAGTCAAGTTTGAATTTTCGCCAACCCTTAGGTGATTTGTCGTCACATTTGCCATTTTTGAATTGTTGTATGCAAATTCGCCATTTTCGTCGAATCCCCACTTTTCAAGAGAGCCTTGTCAACATCTCAATAGAAATTTTGCCAACCATATCGCCATTTTTGTCAAAATCGTCACTTTTCAAGGGGCCCCTTTAAACCGCCATCTCTTTAGAATTTTCACTTATTAAACCTTTGGCATTCGCCATTTTTGAATTATTCGGAACGTGCATTGTGATTGGCTTATCCTTCCGCTTCTGCTTCCGACAATCTGGTTTTCACTAGATCATAAGCGGAACGTAAGCGACTGAGTCGTAAGCGGAGTCGGAAGAAATGGAAACGTTCCCATTCTTCTGACTCCGAGTCCGTCGCGCTTTTGACTCCGCTTACGACTCCCACTTTTTGATTTTCACTGGGTCATAAGCGCTCTTACGATTCCGACTCCGTCGCTAGTGGTCATGAAAACCAGCCTTAACGAAGCAGAAAACGTCGCGTGCTGCCCGTTTAAGTGTTCAATTAAGGCTGGTTTTCACTAGCAACGGAGTTCGGAGTCAGAGTCGGAGTTGTAAGAGCGCTTGTGACCTGGTGAAAATCAAAAATCAGAATCGTACGCGCAGTCACAAGTGCGATGAAATCCGCAGTTTCCCTTTTTCTTCCGAGCCCGCTTACGACTCCCGTCGCCTACATTCCGCTTATGTTTTAGTGAAAACCAGATTGTCGGAGTCGGAAGCAGAAGCGGAAGGCTAAAACAATCACAATGCATGTTCCCACGCTTTGTGATTGGTTTAGTTCTTCCGCTTCTGCTTCCCACTCCGACAATCTGTTTTTCACTGGATCATAAGCGGATTGTAAGCGGCGGAGTCGTAAGCGGAATCAGAACGATGTTTTCATTACATCATAAGCTCTACGCTCGTGATTACAACTCCGACTCCGTCGTGGCTAGTGAAAACCAGCCTTTACGTTCCTCGTATTTTCTGAAGCAAGGTTACATCTTTTTTAGCTCGATGCAGTAGATGCATCTTACAAATCGATAGCTCTACGTCAGGGGCGGATCCAGAATTTTTTTTTAATTAGGGGGTTCAATATTTGATTCGGAATCCTGAAACGAACAGATCATTTGAGAGTACCCTCCCAAAATTACATATTTTTCAAATATGCCTGAAATTTAATCGTGCCAAAAGGCAGCGCGCGTTTCAATGAAAAATCAACCAGTTGAATCGTGATATGCGATCCTATAGATCCAAAACTTTCAGGGTCAAACAAGTAATAAAAAACAACCGCAGGCCTGATGGGGGCGGGTCCGGACCCCGCCCCGACCCTCTCACTGGATCCGCCACTGTACGTCTTACCGTTATGGGGAGTGGCAAGTTACAACCCACAAACTCTTTTTGCAGCCAAAGGTCTGCTTTCGGGTAATTCACTTGATGGAACCCCTAAGGAACGTGGGAATGGCCATACCACCCTCAAAATGTAAGATTAAATACAAAAGTGTGCCGCCTTTGCCAGTTTCGGCAGCCTTTTATGTAGTGTAATTTTACACAATGTAAAAAAACACATCAATGGAATATAATTTGTCCCCAAGTTAAGTGTATGCGTTTGCCTTTCATAACAATATGTCGTTTAAAATTACACCCACAACTCAACAACATTTTCTACAATTTGAAATACGACATCAATCTAACAGTTTGTGTATAAAACGGTGAATCACACAGAACTACAAAATATAGAAAATAACCTTTTTTACTCACTATAATTAACTTGTCCTCTACCAATAACTTGAAACAAAGTTGATGGTTAACATCTGAAACTTGCATTCAATACAGTTCATCAAAGGATGGGCACAGAAAAAAATGGGCCTTAAAAAGTCTGTATCCCTTGTTTGTTTTGCTTTGCTTTTCAATCTTATGAAACACTTCTTACGAAATTTGTACCCCTAATCCTCTAAAGAAAGAAGACATGCTTCTAGAAGCAAGGAACACAATTTTAATTGAAAACTCATTTACTCATTTTTTTGCCATATAATGAAATATAATATTATTCTTTTGACAATATGTAAGACTTGGGCACTAGTTTTGTGAACTTTGGGTGCCTTTGATAAGGGTGACACAAATGCAGCTTCTTTGCATACTTATTTCAATCACATAAACAGTGACTGTAGCAGACATATAAATTACATGAAAGTATTAAAGCCAGCCCACAGATAGCTAGCCTCCCATGCAGACATTCCTAGGCCATGTTCTTTGAGGAGGATTGTGTGATGAGCCAGAAGAAAGTCTGCGTCAGTGGAAGGCTAACTGATAGCAAAACTTGGGTTTAGTAAAAGGCCACTAAGGATTTAAGCTGTGAGCTGGCTTCCAGAGCGTAACAACTCTTCTTCTCTTTCAATGGTTTCTTCTCTGTGACAGTGCATTCCTTCACTTCCTCTAATCCCTTGTCTTTTGTAGCAGACACCTGCATGTAAAATGAAATTGGGAAAAGAGATTTATTTGATCATTGCTTTTAGAGAATATTACTTGCACATTTGTCTGGGTTACACAAGTATAGTAGTATTGAATTCTTAATTTTAATTTTTTCTTGTTAACAGCTTTGTTTTCACACCATCATGTATTATGTTTTTGCTTCCCCAAAGTTTCACTTTGCAATTCAGGAACTTAAATTCATCCTGTAAATTGTGAGCATTTCTCTCCTCTAAATACCTGCTTTGTTGGGATATTAAGGACATTATTTTGAATTTTAAAACATATTCAATATCACCACTCCCTGTGTGTATGGATTAATAATTTTATAGTGAATGTTTCTGACACCTAAACGTAAGTCAGGCTGATATCTCCCAATAACACTGCCTGGTCAGTGGACAAGGGCCATGGTGGAAACAATAAACACAGCTAAAAGATTTTAGAACTTGGTATCAAAAATTAAAAGCTATAGATATTCAATTGCAAAATAACTCAAAACATTTGAATGCCAACTCTGGCATGGTTGGTGTGGAACCCCTAAGATTAAACTTGGTAAATTGAAAAAAACTTAATTGGGTTCACAGCTGCAAACATGTTCACTGACAACCACTTGAAATACTACAGAACTGAAAAAGGCAAAAGAGTAATATTAAAGTTATGTGCTGTAAGAGTACAAAAATATATAAAACACAGTAACCAATGCACATTAAGCAGATGTGTAAATCAACTACATTGAACTTAAAGAAATCATTGACGAGTGGCTTTATAGCACCACATTTTAAATCATAGGAATAACAATAAATACAAAAGAGGCGAGGGAGAGCAGGATCTTAAATGAGCACTGATGTCTGTCAAGCACTTTGCAGGGTTCTTGGTAAGATGAAAGAGTACTACAGTTGAAACCCTCTACAACAGCCACCTTGGGGACAAGGAAAAGTGGCCATTGTAGAGAGGTTGAAACAAGAGTGAATGTATGGACTGTCTGCCAAAAAAATGGCCGTTATTAGAGACGTGGCCATTGTGGAGTGATTCGTGGAGGTTCAACTGAATATATAATTCTCCTCCTCGTAAACAAAAATTATGGAATGCCATACTCAGGAGGAAGTGACTGGCTGAGTAAGGAACCACATCAGACAAGTTGCAATCTAGCAGTCCTTGGTTCGAGTCCTGCTGTGGTCACTTGCCTGATTTGTTCTTAGTCGCAGCCTTGATTGTTAATAGTTTTAATGGTTGCCTCCAGTGCCAGTTGGGGTTTTTAATCCTGTTACGTTCTAATTGTTGAATAATTTGTTTCCATAATGATTTGTGTGGAGTGCCTGTAGAAATAGCTGGAATGCATGCTAAGTGCACTTTTCACAATAACAAATCTGGCACATAAAGCATGAAACAAGGATCAAACATGCATTGTTTAGCCCTATATTTCATGCAAACTAGTTTAAATAAACTTGTTTTTCAACCATTTCGAAAGGAAATCTACTGAAAATGACAAACCAACAATGGGGGCAGCTTCGAATGCATACATTGGTTTCAAATGGGATCTGTAAAACCATAGAATAACGGGAAGTAAGGAAAATCTTTGTGATGGTGGTGCACACACGCTAATACAGAAACCAAGGCTTGTTTAGAGGCAGCTGCAAGGGATGCACGTGATACTAAGGCAGGTATATATTTATAAAATTATGTTAGACCGTCCACTGCAACTTCTATACATAAAATTTAATAAGATAATAATTTGAAAAAAAAAGCAAAATGATAAATTGTAATGACTGACAAATAACGTAGTTGACAAAGGGATCTGAGAGCAGTTTCTAGCCAAGTTTAAGCAACTTCAATGAGATGCTGCAGTTAGAGCAGCTGAGAATGCAAATGCTTTCTCTTAGTGCCTACCACACATTATTTCAAAAATAAAATAATTAGCATGAAGTTTAAAAGCATAAGGGGGATTGACTGGATTTACAACAATTGATTTGAAGTGCGGGTTGAACCTGTAGAAATTTACATTTTCAATCAACTCGTACTCAGTATTGCAACTTACACCAACTTACGTACCTAGATCAGGGACCAACTTAGGTACCTTAAGGATTTCCAGACGATGAAAAAATATCTAATTTGTCGTGAAATTGCACAAGATTCGCAAACCTTTGCTGTTGCACTGCAGTCCAAGCAACGACGAAGAATACCAGCTTCGGAGTCACAGAGGTGACACCTGTTGTTCTTTGGTTCTTTGAAAACGAACCTTCTTTAGAAAAGTTGTCGTTAGAACAGGTTGTCGTAACTTGGCACACACATCGTCTACTCTTGACAGTCTTTTTATAGCGAAGATCAGTGTTAAGCTTAAGTTTACATCTAGAGGTTTTCTGGCTTAATTATCGCTGAAAGCGAGGTTCGAAAGCGAAATGGTAAGCTGCCCAAGATACCTGCTAAAGATCAGTCCACGTCGTAAATCGTCGCGATCCTGTTCACCGGCATCATCCGAAATGCTCGCACTAAGCTGTTCTTCTCCTGCTTACCGCAGTGTCCGCCTGCAACCAAACGAACTGGTCTGTTGAAGTGTCAACAACACCAGAAAGGATAGGTAAACATCGAAGGCAAAAATAATGAACAAAATAAAGGCTTTCACAACTTACCGGGCCATTTAATACTGCTTTGCACGTTAAAATATAACCTCAGTGACAGCGTGCTGCAACAGATTTTATAATAAGACCAATAAACGTGCAATTACAACACGTTTTATCCATCATCCTGCACCATCCGGTACACCACTTTCTCAGTCGTACTATAGTACGTACTATGGCGGGTGATACCCGGTAATTTGGGTATCATTTTTACGGGTGATACCCAGTACCCTTTGAGTGAATCGGGTGGAAGACGAGGATAGACAGTCGAGATTCTTGGTCAGTGGACTCACCCATACTAGCGCGACGACGTTGTGTAAAACACCAGGGAGGCAGACAATCGCAACTTTTTTGCTCCTTGGGGGCTTCTAAGCAACGACGTTTTTGAGCGACGCACGTCAACCGGAAGTGAACTTATTCTCATTTAATACGCCTTTTCGCGTCCAAATTTGTATTGCTAAGAGTCTTTTCTCTTATAGAGACGATTTAC
Organism: Porites lutea; assembly: GCF_958299795.1. NCBI lineage: Eukaryota > Metazoa > Cnidaria > Anthozoa > Scleractinia > Poritidae > Porites > Porites lutea. The sequence continues at coordinate 29,691,160 of NC_133207.1, forward strand.
CCAAAAATTTGTTCAAAATCATCGCTCAAGAGTGCAAAAAGTCCACTTCCAGTTGACGCGCGTCCCTCAGAATGGTCGCTGCTTTTTAGACATCATCAATCAAAGATCGTTGTTCCAAAAAAAATGGGAAATACTGTGCAATGCACCATCCACGGAGAACCCTTGGAAGCTGTTGATCACCACAAATTCCTTGGAGTTGAGCTATCCAGTGACCTAAATTGCTAGGATTATGGCAAAAGGCCAACAGATCTCTTGGCGTTATAAAAAGAAACTTAAGTAAGTGTCCAGAAAACGTAAAAGAGCAAGGCTATCTTACTTTAGTTAGACCACAACTTGAATACGTGGATGTTGCGCATGGGATCAGCACATTCAAAAACAAATAAAGGACGTTGAGAGTGCGCAGAGACGATCGGCACGTTTTGTTAAAAATGAATATGGCACAACTCCTGGAACTATTACCAAAATTTTGAATGATTTGAAATGGCCAATAGTCGGGACGTTTTTTAAGGTTTATCATTTGCATGTAGTTCTGATCGCAGTCCGTTACACTAAAAAAAGGAACAAATATGTAAATCATTACACTTCACAGGTGTTTTCAATACATTAGATTCTCATCATTTTTTTACGAGAACCAAAATAGAATAATGAGTCATCTATATTCACCCATGCGCAAATAACCCCAAAATGATTTTTGAAATTTCCTAACGGCATCGTAGTTTTGTCTCTGCTGAACGATCATGGATCGCTTGTGTTTAACGATACCTGATGAAAGTTACTGCTGCTGAAACTGTTCGCTCTATTGCAAGGTGCATCGTATAACATTAGAACTGCACCAAACAACTCAGTGAAGTCATTCAACTCGCGAATCAATATGGGACTGATTTGAAAGTGTAAGTGCTACAGCTATTGCTATATCTCTTGCACACACACTATTTAGACTGTGAACTTCTTTCTCAACTGAAACCTTTCAGAGTGTTTTATTTTAATCGACAGTTGTATGTTTTTCCTTTTTCTTTTCCCTCAGTTTTGAGAAGTAACATTCAGTGCATGGTTGAGTGATGAGGAACGTAACGAAGAGAGTTATCAGCTTATGGTAAAAAAACAGCAAGATATTTGTAGAGGTAACTATCCAAGTAAAAAGTCACCTTAACCAGGACAATTGTAAACTGGCAGAAGGAAAAAAATGTCTTTAATATGGTGATAGAAAACTTGTCAGTTTTTTTGTAGGATACCTGAGGTCACTATAACTTAGTTTTGTTATACCCGATAACGAGTTGAAGTATGATTGATTTTCTCCGGACAATATTTGCTCCTGAGTGATTTTACATTTGGCAATATACTAATTAGTTTTACTAGCATTATCCCTATGAGCAAATAGACTGCTTTATATAAAGTTGTTATTACCTATATATTTACTTCAATGTTTTTTTGAAAGTTAAACACATAAGAGCAAAATGGGACATGGGTGTTAGAGAATAAAGAGCAGAAATTATATCGTGACAAGTTCTCTTCTTAGTCTGCAACCATTTGTTAAAATGAAAATCATTTCCTTTTCGTTGGAGAGTCGTCCAAATTTGTATTTACCTTTGTACTGTGTGGCTCAGTATCATCCCTTGAAATCAATTCTTTCCTTTTCCAACTGTGCATGTCTCGGACAAATGAAGCATTTAGAGGGCACTCAGGCCCGCGGACAGAATTTTTACGATACTTGGATTCTCTCACGGGGAATATTCCCTTGAATACACTGTAAGCCACATAGGGTATGTGCCACCCAAAAGGATATGGTTTTTGCGCTTTTTCGGTCTAAAAACGGGTATACACTTTGCTCATTTTGGTTTGGAATTGGGTATGGTTTTCGAGGGAAAAATGCCGTAAAAGAACGTATTTGTCGTTTCAATTCCAAATTAATGAATAAGAAAGAAAAAGAAATATTTGCTTATTCTTTGACATAATTTCTGCCCAGAGGCCAGGACTAAAAAAAGGCGTTGAAAATGACATTTTTTTGGTCTGAAATAAGGCCAGGAGTTTAAAGAACAGGGCGGCTCGAACCCCCACCAAGAAATCCCAGGAGCACTCCCCCCCCCCCCCCCCCCCCAGAGATTTTCTTCAAGTAGTAAATGATGCAAAAAACGGTCAAGGTTTACATACTAGGGCTACACGGGAAAAACGTGCGGACCGATTACGAAATGATTCTAAAACGCAAGTGCCTGCTGTAACAACACTTCCGGCTCCGGCCCTTAGCTTACCACCATCATTCTCTTTCCTTGCAATTCTTACGACTTACTTCAATGAATTTACGACTATATATCTTTCTCAGTCCAACACATAAGCCAAAAACAAATTTCCTCGCTTTGAGTTAGATAATCAATAAAGGGTTAGGAATTATGTATTAGCTAAGGAAACACGGCTTGTGTTAGGTAATCACTGATTTCAAAAACCTGTTACGATAAAATTTTGACTGCCAGATAAAGAGTATTTCAAACAAATCGTATCCAACTTCTTCTGTAAAGAGTTCTTTGTTATGCTTTAACTATTGTTTTTGTCTTGTTCACTCATGTAGGCGCACAATCTAACAGAAGTACAGTCATTAATTGCTAAGTGCGGACCCAACTAAATCGGACGATTTTTAAAACGGTAAGTACTTGTAACAACTCGCATCCCGATCTTTTGTTAGTGACTTTGTGAACTGACTACTCAGGATCTCAGACTACAGACTTTGCAAAATGGCTCATTTGGTAACTCTTTTCGTCTTTACTTTTTACGCAGTCATCCAGGCGAACTCAAAATCAGTCAAAATCGCTAAAAATACCTTTTTGAAGGCAAAAAGACAACAATATATACTAGGTAAGGTAGTACACTGTTTATTTAACATTAATCTATATACATAGTTGGCGATATATTGCTACTGGACATGTAGCTTACTGTAAAGATGAATTCGAAGCAAACTCATTTACCAACAAGCAGATTGTGTGGCATCCTCGGAGACCCAGGGGCAGTTAGTCGGGTCGATAAAATGTTCGTGGTGAAGGTTTACTGTAAGATCGAGACGAGCTCGTCTCGATCTTACAGTAAACTTTCACCACGAACGGTTTATCGACGCGACTAACTGCCCCTGGGTCTCCGAGGATGATTGTGTGGGTAACCTGTGGTATAAACCACGAAGGAAGTCCTCGTCCCAGGGTCTACTGGTGTCCCGGCCAATATGGCGGCGTGGAGCTGTTAGTTTGGATCTTCCATCGCTCACAGAGTCAGTCATCAGTGTAGCAGTGCAAACCTAATTTAAGCTTAATCGTACCTACAAAAATTTCAAGAAAGGACTCTGCAATATAAAAACCAAAATACCAAAGAAGTCAATAGAATTAGAAGAAAAAGGTATACATATTTACAGGGGGCACCCAACGACGATTTCCTCCTAATTGCGTTGAAATTATGAAAGAGTTCTCCTTAACGAGTAGATGGCTAGGATGTAAAAGTAGGCGGTGATTTCAGGCTTTATCTTTCGCACCTTCCTGTAGTTCCCAAAGTAGGCGGCTCAAAACTCGAAGTAGCCAGTTTTTAGCCGGCTGCCGGCACTTAATGAGAACCTAATGTAGACTACAGTACTTTTAAATCTCTAGAAGTGCATTCTAAGCGGGGCTATAAAATTTGTATCTGTTCGGTCATCCTAGGGGAACTTGAGGCTTTTCGAAATTACAAGGGCTTCAGTTTTATTTTCGAGAAAGTATGAGACCGTAAGTTAATTAAGTTCATTTCTTTATCACCTAGAGATATGCCAAGAGATCAGTCAGGCACAATTTAAAAGATTTGACCAACAAGAAACAAGAAAGGTAAATACAATATTAAAATAATTTTGTTCTATTTATATACATTAAACAGTCAAGATAGCAACACAGTGTAGAAGATACCAGAATTCAAGGTCAAAACAAACTACACGGTAAAATTCAAACTGCATGATAAATGGCATAAGACATAATGCTGCCCCTCTCAAACATGCAAAGGAATACTCCAGTTTTAAACCTGTGAGAGCAACAATTAGGATGCCAGGGAATTATGTTTGATGCCCTATGATATATTCTAACTTTTACATAAAAACTTTGATTAAACAATAATATATACTTAGGGGTCAACTGGGATTCGAACCTAGCAAAGAAATGGGATACACATTTCTCCCTAAACTATAACGTGCAAAGTCAGTCTATAAGAAAATATACACCAACTCAACTTTTATTCATACTCAGCAAAGAATTGGGAGGCAGTAGCTTTCTGAACAATTGAATACAAACTTTAATTAGTTTTACGAGCATTATCCTAATGAGCAAATAGACTAAAATGGGACATGGGTGTTCGAGAATAGAAAGTAGACATAGTATTGTGACATGCTGTCTTCTTAGACTGCATCCACTTACTAAAATTTAAAAAATTATTCCCTTTTTCGTTTACTGACAAGAGTCGTACAACTTTTTATTTAAGCGCCTTTGAACTGTTTTGGTTTAATATCAACCCTTCAAACCAATTCTTTCCTTTTCAAAGTGCCTTGACCAAATGAAGCATTTAAAGACACCCAGGCCCGTGGACAGAATTTTTAAGATACATGGATTTTCTCCTGGGGAGTAATCCCCCTTATATAAGCCAACTAGGTATGTGCCACCCCAAAGGGTATGGTTTTTGCACCTTTTTGGTCTAAAAACGGTCAGGACTTGGAGAACCGGGGGGCACACCCCTGGGATTTCAGTCACTTTTGTAAATAACACAAATAAGCAGCCACGGTTTAAATACTAGGGCTACGCGTGAATCGCCGAGAGAGAGAGTTAGCTTCCTTTTTTATTGGGTACTTTGTTTTGCTCTGCGCATAAGTTTTGATTACTCTTTTTAGATAACTCAATCTAAGAGAAGTGAAGGTATATTAAAGTTGTTTCAAACGTGCGGGCTCCAAAAACAAAATGATTTGAAAGGTCTTAATTATGTGCCAGTAATTTTCCTTGCTTTAAATTAGATAAATAAATCCAATCATGGTTAGGGATATTATGTACTAGCTAAGGCTAGGGAACCTAACTTCTGATAGATAATCACTGATTTCAAAAACCTACCACAATAAAATTGTGACTGCCAGATAAAGAGTATTTCAACAAATCATATCTGACATCATCATTTTGTTATGCTTTTACTAATTTTTTTTTGTCTTCTTCACTCATGTAGGTAACAATCGAAAAACAATCTAACAGAAGTACAGTCATTAATTGTACAGTGCTGACCCAACTAAACCAGGATATTTTCAAAACGGTAAGAGCTTGGAGCTTGTAACAACCCCAATCCCGATCTTTATTTAGTGACTTAATAAATTATGGCTCCTAAGGATCTTCCTTGAAGTATTAGAATACATAAAAATTCTGATATTTATAAAAAGCAATTTACATTTACAACTGGGATTCCAACTCACCAAAAATGGGAGACAGCTGCTCCCTAAACTATGACATAATACATAATATTTATATAAAGTTAATAACCTCTCCCCATTGGCAGTAGTTTTGCATAAAGGTTTTATGCCAGATAACACTATGAAAACACACAAAACGTAATGCTCCTCCCTGGACTAATACCTTAGTCTATGATAGATGGCACTTACTATTTTAAACTTACGATTTTTAAAAGCACTAGATAACCTGGCATTTCCAACCCAGCAAGCAAGGGAGACAGGAGCTCCCTGGACTGAAACTTCAGTCTATGATAGGTACAACTTACTATTAAAACTGTGTAGATAAACTGGGATTCCAACCCAGCAAGCAAGGTAGACAGGAGCTCCCTGGACTGAAACTTCAGTCTTTAATACTTATTACTTACTATTAAACTTAGATAAACTGGAATTCCAACCCAGCAAGCAAGGAGACAGGAGCTCCCTGGACTGTTATCAGTCTTTAATACTCTTATTACTTACTACTGAAATTAGATAAACTGGGATTCCAACCCAGCAAGCAAGGGAGACAGGAGCTCCCTGGACTGTTACTTCAGTCTTTAATACTGTTATTACTTACTATTGAAATTAGATAAACTGGGATTCCAACCCAGCAAGCAAGGGAGACAGGAGCTCCCTGGACTGATACTTCAGTCTATAATATTGTTATTACTTACTATTAAAATTAGATAAACTGGGATTCCACCCCAGCAAGCAAGGGAGACACAAGCTCCCTGGACTGATACTTCAGTCTTTAATAGTGTTATTACTTACCATTAAAAGTAGATAAACTGGGATTCCAACCCAGCAAGCAAGCGAGACAGGAGCTCCCTGGACTGCTACTTCAGTCTTTAATTCTGTTATTACTTACTACTGAAATTAGATAAACTGGGATTCCAACCCAGCAAGCAAGGGAGACAGGAGCTCCCTGGACTTATACTTCAGTCTTTAATACTGTTATTACTTACTATTAAAAGAAGATAAACTGGGATTCCAACCCAGCAAGCAAGCAAGACAGGAGCTACCTGGACTGATACTTCAGTCTTTAATAGTTATTACTTACTATTAAAACTAGATAAGCTGGGATTCCAACCCAGCAAGCAAGGGAGACAAGAGCTCCCTGGACTGATACTTCAGTCAATAATAGATAAAATTACTATTAAAACTAGATAAACTGAGATTCCAACCCAGCAAGCAAGGGAGACAGGAGCTCCCTGGACTGATACTTCAGTCATTAATAGATCGTCTGATGAAATTTACTATTAAAACCAGATAAACTGGGATTCCAACTCAGCAAGCAAGGGAGACAGGAGCTCCCTGGACTGATACTTCAGTCTTTAATAGTTATTACTGACTATTAAAACTAGAGACAAGAACTCCCTGGACTGATACTTCAGTCAATAATAGATAAAACTTACTATTGAAACTAGGTAAACTTGGATTCCAACCCAGTAAGCAAGGGAGACAGGAACTCCCTGGACTGATACTTCAGTCATTAATAGATGAAATTTACTATTAAAACTAGATAAACTGGGATTCCAACTCAGCAAGCAAGGGAGACAGGAGCTCCCTGGACTGATACTTCAGTCTTTAATAGTTATTACTTAATAGTTATTACTTACTATTAAAATTAGATAAACTGAGATTCCAACCCAGCAAGCAAGGGAGACAGGAGCTCCCTGGACTGATACTTCAGTCAATAATAGATAAAACGTACTATTAAAACTAGATATACTGGGATTCCAACCCTGCAAGCAAGGGAGACAGGGGCTCCCTGGACTCATACTTCAGTCAATGAGAGATGAAACTTACTGTTAAAAGAAAGCATTTACTGGGATTCCAATGCAGCAAGCTAGATAAGTAATACCTGTAGTGACACTAGAATCTATTATTCATGTAGTTGAACCTTTAATACCCTAATTCTAGAACTAAATGAGGTGCATTACATCTTAGCTTTAATTATTATTGATAGTATTATACTGTTCGAGCAGCAGCAATTCTTTCAATAAATTTAATAGCAGCCATAAGTAGAAAAAGGGGATTCCAAAAACAAAGTTGGCTTATTGTTGCCAATACAGTGGCCTCAAGCCAGGTGGAGGGTTTCGTGCGTTCCACAGGGTGCTTGTCTACTTATGCGGTGAGAGTGGTACTGAGCCATCAGTTACACCGAGGTCTGGGTGGTCGCCTCTGACCGACAGGTGATGTATTGGGCGCCTGATAAGAAAACGGCCGTTGCACTCAAGTGCTTATCGACTCATTCTGCAGTGGTGCAGAGCTTTACGAGTGATACTGCACGGGCCGTAGCGGTGTACCGCTCATCGGGTCATGCCATATCTCAGCTTCTGTCACGAAACAAGTCTGTTGTAAGCGCTCATGCCCAGGTGTCCCGGTTTGGACGCAAGCGGAGGTCCCCCAATTTATATGGCCATTGCACTCACGTGCGTCTCGGATACTGCACAGGCCATACACCCTTTTCTTTAGGTCACACCATATCTCAGCTTCTGTAACGAAATGGGTTTTTTCGAGCCTTTAAATGTTTTTTTTTGTTTTTGTTTAAATAAAAAAAATCCCAGTTATTTTAGGTATAATTTCAGATTTTCTTGGAAAGAGTTGTTGCTCTAAGAAGATTATCACTGATTTTCAAAGTAATATGCACTTAGGGTAACTGGGATTCCAGCCCAGCAACCAAGGGAGACAGGAGCTCCCGGACTGATACTTCAGTCAAGAATAGATAAAACTTACTATTAAAACTAGATAAACTGGGATTCCAACCCAGCAAGAAAGGGAGACAGCAGCTCCCTGCACTGATACTTCAGTCAATAATAGATGAAACTTACTATTAAAACTAGATAAACTGGGATTCCAACCCAGCAAACAAGGGAGACAGGAGCTCCCTGGACTGATACTTCAGTCAATAATAGATGAAACTTACTATAAAAACTAGATAAACTGGGATTCAAACCCAGCAAGCAAGGAAGACAGGAGCTTCCTGGACTGATACTTCAGTCATTAATACATGAAACTTACTATTAAAACTAGATAAACTGGGATTCCAACCCAGCAAGCAAGGGAGACAGGAGCTCCCTGGACTGATACTTCAGTCAATAATAGATGAAACTTACTATAAAAACTAGATAAACTGGGATTCCAACCCAGCAAGCAAGGAAGACAGGAGCTTCCTGGACTGATACTTCAGTCATTAATAGATGAAACTTACTATTAAAACTAGATAAACTGGGATTCCAACCCAGCAAGCAAGGGAGACAGCAGCTCCCTGAACTGATACTTCAGTCAATAATAGATGAAACTTACTATTAAAACTAGATAAACTGGGATTCCAACCCAGCAAGCAAGGGAGAGAGGAGCTCCCGGACTGATACTTCAGTCAAGAATAGATAAAACTTACTATTAAAACTAGATAAACTGGGATTCCAACCCAGCAAGAAAGGGAGACAGCAGCTCCTTGCACTGATACTTCAGTCAATAATAGATGAAACTTACTATTAAAACTAGATAAACTGGGATTCCAACCCAGCAAGCAAGGGAGACAGGAGCTCCCTGGACTGATACTTCCGTCAATAATAGATGAAACTTACTATAAAAACTAGATAAACTGGGATTCAAACCCAGCAAGCAAGGAAGACAGGAGCTTCCTGGACTGATACTTCAGTCATTAATACATGAAACTTACTATTAAAACTAGATAAACTGGGATTCCAACCCAGCAAGCAAGGGAGACAGGAGCTCCCTGGACTGATACTTCAGTCAATAATAGATGAAACTTACTATTAAAACTAGATAAACTGGGATTCCAACCCAGCAAGCAAGGAAGACAGGAGCTTCCTGGACTGATACTTCAGTCATTAATACATGAAACTTACTATTAAAACTAGATAAACTGGGATTCCAACCCAGCAAGCAAGGGAGACAGGAGCTCCCTGGACTGATACTTCAGTCAATAATAGATGAAACTTACTATTAAAACTAGATAAACTGGGATTCCAACCCAGCAAGCGAGGGAGACAGGAGCTCCCTGGACTGATACTTCAGTCAATAATAGATGAAACTTACTATTAAAACTAGATAAACTGGGATTCCAACCCAGCAAGCAAGGGAGACAGGAGCTCCCTGGACTGATACTTCAGTCAATAATAGATGAAACTTACTATTAAAACTAGATAAACTGGGATTCAAACCCAGCAAGCAAGGAAGACAGTAGCTTCCTGGACTGATACTTCAGTCATTAATAGATGAAACTTACTATTAAAACTAGATAAACTGGGATTCCAACCCAGCAAGCAAGGGAGACAGGAGCTTCCTGGACTGATACTTCAGTCAATAATAGATGAAACTTACTATAAAAACTAGATAAACTGGGATTCAAACCGAGCAAGCAAGGAAGACAGGAGCTCCCTGGACTGATACTTCAGTCAATAATAGATGAAACTTACTATTAAAACTAGATAAACTGGGATTCCACACCAGCAAGCAAGGGAGACAGCAGCTCCCTGGACTGATACTTCAGTCAATAATAGATGAAACTAACTATTAAAACTAGATAAACTGGGATTCCAACCCAGCAAGCAAGGGAGACAGGAGCTCCCGGACCAATACTTCAGTCATTAATAGATGAAACTTACTATAAAAACTAGATAAACTGGGATTCAAACCCAGCAACCAAGGAAGACAGGAGCTCCCGGACTGATACTTCAGTCAATAATAGATGAAACTTACTATTAAAACTAGATAAACTGGGATTCCAACCCAGCAAGCAAGGGAGACAGGAGCTCTCTGGACTGATACTTCAGTCAATAATAGATAAAATTACCATTAAAACTAGATAAACTGGGATTCCAACCCAGCAAGCAAGGGAGACAGGAGCTCCCTGGAATGATACTTCAGTCAATAATAGATAAAACTTACTATTAAAACTAGATAAACTGGGATTCCAACCCAGCAAGCAAGGGAGAGAAGAGCTCCCTGGACTGATACTTCAGTCAATAATAGATAAAACTTACTATTAAAACTAGATAAACTGGGATTCCAACCCAGCAAGCAAGGGAGAGAAGAGCTCCCTGGACTGATACTTCAGTCAATAATAGATAAAATTACTATTAAAACTAGATAAACTGGGATTCCAACCCAGCAAGCAAGGGAGACAGGAGCTCCCTGGACTGATACTTCAGTCAATAATAGATAAAACTTACTATTAAAACTAGATAAACTGGGATTCCAACCCAGCAAGCAAGGGAGACAGCAGCTCCCTGGTCTGATACTTCAGTCAATATTTGATTAAACTTAGTATTAACACTAGATAAACTGGGATTCCAACCCAGCAAGCAAGGGAGACAGGAGCTTCCTGGACTGATACTTCAGTCAATAATAGATGAAACTTACTATTAAAACTAGATAAACTGGAATTTCTACCCAGCAAGCAAGGGAGACAGGAGCTCCCTGGACTGATACTTCAGTCAATAATAGATGAAACTTACTATTAAAACTAGATAAACTGGGATTCCAACCCATCAAGCAAGGGAGACAGGAGCTTCCTGGACTGATACTTCAGTCATTTATGGATGAAACCTACTATAACTTACTAGATAATCTGGGATTCCAACCCAGCAAACAAGGGAGACAGGAGCTCCCTGGACTGATACTTTAGTCAATAATAGATGAAACTTTTTTTTAAAACTAGATAAACTGGGATTCCAACCCAGGAAGCAAGGGAGATAAGTGCTCCCTGGGCTGATTCTTCAGTCAATAGTAGATGAAACTAATACTATTAAAACTAGATAAACTGGGATTCTAGCCCAACAAGCAAGGGAGAGAGGAGCTCCCTGGACTGATACTTTAGTCAATAATAGATGAAATGACTATTAAAACTAGATAAAGTGGTATTCCAACCCAACAAGCAAGAGATTCAGGGGCTTCCTGGACTGATACTTCAGTCTATCATAGTTATTACTTGCTATGAAAATTAGATAAACTGGGACTCCAACCCAGCAAGCAATGGAGTCAGGAGTTCCCTGGACTGATATTTCATTCTATCGTAGTTATTACTTACTATTAAAATTAGAGAAACTGGGATTCCAACCCAGCAATCAAGGGAGACTGGAGCTCCCTAGTCTGAGAAGAAGAACACTCAATCGCATTTGCCTGAAATCTGCTGTTAATTAGGACTAATGAGATATACCCTTAGAAAGTTTCCACTTGAGAAGATATGAGAACTCCCGTAATGTCTTTGCCTGATATCTGCTCTTAACTAGGGCCAATGGGATTTGCAGTCACTATCATTTTATTTGAGGAGAGAACTGTTTTCACTTTAATTTAATTTATTTTTAATTGCGTATAATTTCATTTAACATGGAAGAGACACTTCATGGATCTGTTAAGTAAACTTTTAATAGAATTATTACTATTATTATAATTGTTATTGTTATAATGATTCAAATTGTATATTTCACTTAGTAAACATAGATTTGAACCTTGAAATTATTTAAGTGCTTGACTCTCCACTGTTATATCTTTGCAGGTTATAACAAGGCTTTTGCTGGACGCTTTAAATATATCTAAGTGGAGACGTCGGAAATGAATTTATTGTATTTATAGTGTAACTTTACGATTTTGCGCAGTTGTTGTTACAGGGAAAATGCTATTTGAGGGTACAGTGAGAGTCGACTTGTCTTTATTGATATGATTTTTTATGTCTCGGCCCACTAAGAATATCTGCTGATGGTCAGATATTTTTAGTGGGCGTTAAACTTCATTTCTTATCTATATCCCTTATCGGCGCAAATCAAAATAGGTTGTATTAGTTCAATTTACGTCCGTTGGTAACATCCTCTAAGCGCTTGTTTCTTTTTCTTTAGCTTTTTTATTTTCTAGATTGAATCTACCCGGTTATTTTTGTTCATCACGTGGGGAGGCGTTTTCTACGCTTCAGGTATAATGGATATGTTTCTTTGCATTAATCCCCGGTTTTCTCCTTAGGCCTAGATGTCGAGCACCACGAGGAGCTCGAGGAGTTCGGATTGATATACTCTAGAATAAGAGCACAACATCGTATGTGTAGTACCCGGCGTCGTTTGCTAGTGAGAGAATAGAGAACAAAGAAGTGAACGACTGAAATGAACTCATTTATCCCTATAGCAAACGGGAGCCAGAAAAATAAGTTTCTTATATGTGCTTATTGCAAAAAGTACGTTTAAACCCGAAAATGGTGTTGGGTTTGGCATGCAGAAGTACCTGAATTTTTTATCATTGAGATTCTTTATATATATTTTGCTAACAGATACTTACTTTGGTCGTTATATTTACTGAGTTCAAGTTCCTTTTTTAAATTGCACTTTTATAGTTTACAAAGATTGAAAAATCGTCATCTGGTGGAACCTGTACTAGCTGATGAAACAACACCAACAATGAAAGGTACGTTATCTCTTGAGAAGAATTGAATAACCCCAGTTTTTACAACAGGGTTCGAACAGGGGCGGTCCAAAAAATAACGGGCTGTTAGACTGTAAATCACTTAAATAACTAACCAACGCGAAAAACAAGAGCACAAAATAACCAGTACTCAAATTTCTCTATTTCTACAGTCTACTGATAAACATTGCACTTTCTTCTGTTTTAGGACGTGTTTCTCAAGTTGGACATCTGAAGAAATGCCTGCGTGTTACGATACAGCTAAAGTGAAGATGTAGCGATCAAGATGAAATACTTTAGAAAATTAATCTAACAATTTTTTTTTCCAGTAATATAAAAGCTAAATAAAACTTTGTAGAATTCTGCTACAGTAGCAGTCAACATTTTCGAAGGAGGACTTTCCTTCTTACGGAAACAACTGCTACTGGGCAACAATGGCTTTTTTTTGTGTGTTCTGAAATTATTAAGGATAGGTCTATTCAAAATATCTTTAATGTTAATCTTCGTGTTCCTAAACACTTAAATGACTGTAATGAACACTCTCGCCATTTTTCGGGGGTACTCGTTGACTACTTCGGCTTGCGTTAATCTTCATATACTAGACCTACCATAACTTCGAACACGCGCTATGGTAAACACTTACAGTAATGCCTTTACAAAATTGCGTTCATTGAAATGAACACTGTCCCCATCTTTCGGGGATACTTTCGGCAACTTTTGACCACTATCGTTGACTTCTTCGGCCTGCGTTAAGTCTTCATGTTTACTTACCATTTCTACGAACCGGCGCTAACGTAAATGGCTATATGCCTTTGTCAAAATGAATACTCTTGCCATCCTTCGGGGTACTTTCGGTAACTTTCGACCACTATCATTGACTACTTCGACTTGCGTCAGTCTTCATAGAACCTTATGACTACCATTACTTGGAACGCGCGCTATCGCCAACTTGTGAACACTAAAATGTTAATGAACACCCTCGCAATTCTTCGGGGTACTTTCGGTAACTTTCGACCACTATCATTGACTACTTCGGCTTGCGTCAGTCTTCATAGAGACTTATACCATTACTTGGAACGCGCGCTATCGCCAACTTGTGAACACTATAATGTTAATGAGCACCCTCGCAATCCTTCGGGGTACTTTCGGTAACTTTCGACCACTATTGTTGACTACTTCGGCTTGCGTTAATATTCATTATAAACTTACTACTGATTACTTCGATCGCGCGCTATAGCAAACACTTAAATGTCTTTGCGAGCTTCGCGCAAAACCGGCCTCCTGTAAATCTAAAAAGGGCCTCTAGCTTTCACCATAATGTTTTAAACCAAATTTATACCGACTTGTTTAAAGGTGTATCTTCTTTTTAACACTATGTATTTACATGAATGTTTTTGCGCTCTTGTTAACCTTCCGTCGCCGTTATCAATTATTTTATGCTTTGTTGTGTATAGAGTGCTTTAGTTTTGGTTAATGTATATAACGTTATACATAATAAGCCCAATATGTAATGTAAAGGAGTTGATAATGGATAAGCCACATAAAGAATGTGGAATAGTGGGTTGTAAGCTATTGATTCTATAAATTTATACCAAGCTGCAACTGTTGAGTTAATCAAGGGATTGACTTTTAAAGAAACTGCAGTGATAAACTGGTGGGAAAATTAAATAAAAATTGTTTTAATCTGAATTTAAGCTTGAAAAATAATTTTACCGCAGTAATGAGAATTAAAAGGTTGCTTCTCGAGCGCTATCCATTTTGTGCCCGCAGGTAGCTGAGAAATAGATGATTTACTCGATTGAAGCTTATTTTTCTGGTTTGCTTTCGAACCACAATGGGTTTATGCGGTTTTAATTCAGTAGCTCCTCTAGATCTCGTTACTATCGAATTTCGCGTAAAAATGCCGTTACAAAATTGCGTTCAGTGAAATGAACACTGTCCCCATTTTTCAGGGTTACTTTCGGCAACTTTTGACCACTATCGTTGACTTCTTCGGGCTGCGTTAAATCTTCATGTTTACTTGCCATTTCAAAGAACCGGCGCTATCGTAAACTCTCGCCATCTTTCGGGGGTACGTTAGGTAACTTTCGACCACTATCATTGACTACCTCGACTGGCGTCAATCTTCATAGAGACTTATACCATTACTTGGAACGCGCGCTATCGCCAACTTGTGAATGAACACCCTCGCAATCCTTCGGGGTACTTTCGGTAACTTTCGACCACTATCATTGACTACTTCGGCTTACGTTAATCTTCATTATAAACTTACTACTGATTACTTCGAACGCGCGCTATAGCAAACACTTAAATGTCTTTGCGAGCTTCGCGCAAAACCGACCTCCTGTAAATCTCTAAACGGAATGTAGCTGTCACCATGATGTTGTAAACCAAATTTATACCGACTTGTTTAAAGGTGTATCTTCGCTTTAACACTAAGTATTCACATGAATGTTTTTGCGCTCTTGTTAACCTTCCGTCGCCGCTATCAATTATTTTATGCTTTGTTATTTATAGAGTGCTTTAGTAACCTTTATTTCCATGACTAATACGCTTTCGATCGCGCGATTCCGTACACTTGCCGAACGTGCATCAACTTCGTTAACTCCACGTAGTGTTACCCGATCTTGTAACTTTTCATTCTCGATCCTCAACTGTGGTCTTGGTTGCCTTGAGGGTAGAGGGTAGAGATTTGCTTTGCGTTTAACGTGAATGGTATTTGGTTAATGTATATAACGTTAAACATAATAAGCCCAATATGTAATATAAAGGAGTTGATAATGGATAAGCCACATAAAGAATGTGGAATAGTGGGTTGTAAGCTTTTGATTCTATAAATTTATACCAAGCTGCAACTGTTGAGTTAATCAACTTTTAAAGAAACTCTAGTGATAAACTGGTGAGAAAATTAAATAACAATTGTTTTAATCTGAAATTAAGCTTGCAAAATAATTTTACCACAGTAATGAGAATTAAAAGGTTGCTTCTCGAGCGCTATCCATTTTTTGCCCGCAGGAGTCTAAGAAAAAAAGAAAGAAACTGATAGAGCTGAGAAATAGATGGTTCACTCGATTGAAGCTTATTATTCTGGTTTGCTTTCGAACCACAATGGGTTTATGCGGTTTTAATTCAATAGCTCCTCTAGATCTCGTTACTATCGAATTTCGCGTCCACTCACTGGCGTCTTCTTCGGCCTTCATGTTCGCTCCGAAACCAGATCCAGTTCGCCTCGAAAGCAATGCAAGCGCATGGAATTCTTATGACATGCAGTTACAATATTTTAATATTAACTCCCAACGGTTTAACTCCAGATTAGGCAGCTGGCAATCAGCATCTTGTTTTTTCTCGTTATTAAAGTATCGTTGCTTGTCTCAGTCTTTTTATTTCCTTATTTCCTTGGAAATCATCCCAAACAATGCACGTTCTTAAAGGGGGAGGTTTTTGATAAACGCTGTCTGAAGTGTTTATCTGAATTTCTTCAAAAATTAACATCATTTTAAATTTATTGCAAAGTAGATATAACTCGGTTAAGTCGACATCCTGTATTTAATATTATCTATCCAATACTGTGTATTTAACAATTCCTGTCTTAAATTGTAATAAAATCAAAATTGTAATGAGTGTGTTAGCGTAAGTAAAACTTTGTCTAGTAACGTATTAGTTTGTGTAATGGATACTAAGCTGTTACATCGCACGCGATTTAAATTCAACGGCGATTTCACATAGTACAATATGTAATTCTGAAGATGACAACTACCATCAAAAAATGTTTGGTAAATTAAAGAAAGTTGTTTTGTTTATGCGACTATCGAAATTTTTGGGTCTGAAATAGGGTAAAGGTTTGTCCTGTCTACAGCTTTCTCTACTAGAACCAAGGTCGTCTCTTTTACTGTTCATCTTTTAAGAATGGTTTGAAATAGGAAGATGCGCGACTAGCCCACCCAAATTTCCTATCGTATCCCTCCACGTACCATCTCTAGCTGAAAGATGAGGCATTTTAATTTCCTACTAGCCTACGAGCAGACTCACTTGTGAAATTTCGGGGAAATTCCTTCCCCATTATTTTACTCGCCCATTTCCTCGCCTTATTATTCTCCCCGGCTGACGCTGCCTGTCGTCTACACGGCAAACATTTCCCCGAAATCGCACCACAGGTGGCCCAAGCGTAAAATCAGAGGAAAACATAGATAAACACGGAAAAACAGGGAGAATCAGGGGGAAACATAGAATAACTCGAGAAAACAGGGGAAAACGTAGAAAAACACGGGAAAACAGGGGAAAACGTAGAAAACCACGGGAAAACAGGGAGAATCAAGGAAAAACATAGAAAAACATGGGAAAATAGGGGAAAACGTACAAAAACACGGGAAAACAGGGAGAATCAGGGGAAAACATAGAAAAACACGGAAAAACAGGGAGAATCAGGGGAAAACATAGGAAAACATGGGAAAACAGGGAGAATCAGGGGAAAACATAGAAAAACACGGAAAAACAGGGAGAATCAGGGGAAAACATAGAAAAACATGAGGAAACAAGGGAAACATAGAGAAAACAGGAGAATACATAGAAACACATGGAAATTTCTATATATATTGGGGACATAATATGGAGTCTTACATGAGATACTAATCAGACTAAACCGCTTACCTTACTTAAAATGTGTGTTACGTCTCTCCTATGTGGTCCACGGGCCGATTTATTGCCGTTTTATGGGTGTTTACGGTTTTCTTTCATTTTGTACAGGTTGAACGTGACTCAGTTGGTCACTCTCCTCCTTGACTCCAAACTAGTTTCAGTTCTCTGTCACTTTGGAAATTTTGGATGCGGAGATGGAGGATGGACACCGGTCATGAAAATGGACGGCAACAAGGTAAGACATTTGTGAACGTTTTCCCTTAGTTTGGCGACGAGAGTGGAAAAAAATGTGTTATTAATAATTAATTACAGGTTTGCCTCTGTCAGCGGTAATTTTCAATTATCCTAGCCTGCAAATACAGCCGTTTTCCCTTGCTCCTCGTCGCTAGGGACGTTTCATCAGGAGGAACGTCTGCACCTCAGCGACAGAAATTCCATACTAATGACGTCAAATTGCAAAATTTTCTGGGAGAGCATAACCCCAGCCCTCCAGGTTTTCTTCGCCTTCGTCGCCGGCTAACTTTTCTTCTCGTGCGTACATGCCAAGTCCCTGGATCTGAAAGATTTAAGTATTAAGAACATCTTTAAGCCGTTCTGGAATATCTCGGTCAGTAGTAAAGGTCATCCGCCCTTTCTGTCAGACGATGTGAAGGTTTTCATCAAAACACGGAAGCCTGGTCTCTGTATTTGCGATTCTATCGGTGACCATTAACACCATTTCGCAAGCTCTGGCTAATTTTATTTTATAAAGCTGGAGAAGCGAGGACGTTGCGGATATTCTTTTCATTGTAATGGATCTTTCATTGCAAAATCTTTTTTTCTTCTTCTCCGGTAAGGATGTTGTCTTTGGAAGAAAAAAGAAACCTTTGATTTCAACTTTTCTTTTTAATGGACATCTATCCTATTTCTTCCTCCTTTCTACCACAGCAAACATTTCATTACGAAACAGCCTTTTGGAGAAACAAAGAAATCTTTAACCTTGACGGAGGGAAGACTGGGTTTGACTCACAAGAGACTAAACTGCCCTCCTACTGGAACACTTCCTTCTCCAAGATCGGCCAACAGATCAGGTTTATTGTCATCAACCAACAGGCGAACTCCTCGTACTCTCTGATCGCTGATGGGCAATACCGCGCCACCTCACTGGGTCGTGACACGTGGAAGTTGCTCATTGGTTCTGAGGCCTCCTTGCAGTACAACTGTAACAAAGAAGGGTCCAATGTTGTTAGTCACGATTATCCTTTTAAATCCAAAGCAAGAATCGGGATCATTAGTAACGACCAAGACAGTTGCGCCTTGGGTGACTCTAGAATTGGATTTGGTACTGGAGGATATCCTGATAATAGCAGCTCATGTGGAAACGAGGCTAAGTGGTTTCCAGGTATTAAGGCAATGGGATATATTTTGGTGCAGTAAAAAGAAACTGCTTTGGGTTAATTTGCCTTGGCGCCAAACACGAAAAGCTAGCTTAACTTAACTCTAGATGCTGGTCATTTTGTTTGAGGATAAACAAAAGAAAATAAGTAACCATTATACATTAAACTGAGGCATATAACCCTTTTTGTTAGAAATAAAGGATACACTGGGAAACCAAGATAAAAATCATTGGCTTTGTTTCTCTCAGTTGCTTCTCAAAGTTAGTACGCGTTAACAAAACTATCTCATTTTGAGACTGTATGTGAGTGTTCAGGTTTTACTATTTTTTGTCATTGTTGTTGTTTAATTTTAGATCAGTATTTGAAAAGAACGAAGTTGATGATGCGAGTACTAGCTTCTATACATGGCCTCTTTTCCAAGTTCTTTTAAATAAGCGTCCTTGAAGAGTTTACAAATTCCAGACTACTGTAGTAATGAAAATAAAATAAGGACCGTCCTGTATCGGTAATTATAAACGTACTCGTTGGCTTAAATGTACTCATAGGCTTAAATTAGTCATAAAGTGGGTTGGGAAAGGTTTCAAATTGGGATGATATTTCTCAAATTGTGATCAATCGGTTCCAGAGGAGACTGAATTGGAGGTTGAACCACGCACTCAAATGATACTTGGAAACCGAATTTGATTCACGAGATAATATTTTAGCTAATAAATTCCTAGAGTGATTTTGCTTTGGAAGTATATCCCTTGGGAAGCATAGGATGCAGTTGTGTGGATGGTTTCCATCCACGTACTTTTCTGCCAGGTAAAATGTCGTGTTATTTTTTGGGTTCTATTGCTACTTTATTTTCCATTCAAGAGTGAATTTGGAAAATCTGAAACACAATCCCAGTTTAATCATGAGTTTTCTTTGCTAAATCTTATTGACTGCGCTCTTTTTGGACGCCCGCCGGGACCTTTTTTGAATTTTTGGGACCCAAAAGAGGCGTTTATTGTCATAAAAGTTGCAAGCTCAACAAAATTTTCAAAGATGCTTTCGGCGATAATATCAAGAGAGTTTAAAAATAGCTGAATTTTTGTGTCCATCAATTTTACGTCTAGGGTATCCATATAGCGATCGATATCAGGCGCTCTTTCGAATCTTTACATCGATGTCAGAATCCTCGCTTCGGGTTATGGTGTTATCATCGTTAGTAAATCCTTACCCTAAATTAAACACAGAATGAGCAAAATGCAATGCGCAGACCCTTGTTAATAAAGCAAGGAACTGAATAAATTGAATGATTTTCAGTGCCCCTTTTTGCTTATTCCTAGTATTTTGGAGTAATTGTCATGGGGGCGTCTATCAGAGAGGGGCGGCTGATACAAATTAAAATAAACGCATTTGAGAGTGGGCGTCTGTTAGATCTTTTACGGTAAAATGCTCTCCGCATTTTCGTGAACTTTTAATTGTCCTTTCTACAGGCTTTGACTCCGAGTTTCGCCAAGACGTTTTCACACAAGAAGATTATCATTATCTAAAACTTCCTTGACTTGTTCAAGACATTCAATGTCTTTCAAGATATTCAATGTCTACGACAGCCTTACCTGCAATCTTTAAGGAGCTGTGTCATGAAATTAAACAAAATTCAGACAGAGAGAACTGCCACCAAATTGAATGAAACATTAAAATAACCGCTCAAAAAGTTCAGTAGAAGAAGGTATAAATGAGACAGCAAATACAAAAGAAAGCACGGGAAGTGAATCTTAAAAAAGACTGAAACGGATTACAGTTGTGGTTTTTGAATCTGACCCGTTAACCCAACAGTTTTTCAAAAGTCATTTTTGTTGATTGTAACGATCGATATAATGCTTAGGAGACATTTATTTGACAAGAGGCCTTATCTACCATTCACAGGTTATTTCTCATGTTAGTTAATGAATAAGGACGCGCAACTTGCATTATAAACACAATAAACTAGACAGCCGTGACACAGCCTCTTTAAATGCTTGAGACTGCCCACCTACCCCTCCCCTAAACCAACATTAACACTTACATCCTACTCAGGGCGAAATGTTGGCTTAGGGGAGGGGGGGTAGGAGGGCGGTTTCCCAGAAACGTAAAATGATCCAGAAATCCTTTATGCTTGTCTGTTAACCTGCTAAGTGGCTCTATTTGCGGTTGACATGAACTATAATTAGTTCATCCCGAGCCATTTTAACTCATGTTGTTCACGTTTGAGGTTGCCGCCGAGTTAGGATTTCGAGTTGGATTTCGAGTTGGATTTTCGAGTTAAAATATTTTTGGCGGACTGTTTCCAATAAATTGTCAATTCTGATCACAGATCCAGAGTAACAATCCCTAATCCCAGGAGCTAAAAATCTGTTCCCTGGTGAAACAAATACTGCTGGTCCAATATTCTTCGTAGAAGCAAAAATTCTACGGATTAGCTGTATTTTTACAGATGGTCATTGATTTAACATCAAGCCCCACCAGGAAAGACCTTGAATATGGCAGTGATGATGACTTTAAAAAAGAAGGCGAGGATGGTTTCTTGTGTTCAGTTTTCCCCCATTGCACACACAGGCTGTTTTATTGACATCTAAGTAATAGGTGTTTTAGTGGTTCCAAACTGCCACCAAAAGGCATCAAAACAGTTTGCATTTTTTTAAATTTTATCATGACTAGTGCTTTCACAAAGTTATGGAGCCATTTATAAGCAAAACGAATTGCCACACATGCTTCCGGCATTCATAACCGATACATGTATTGTCTCGTTTAATAAGTAATAATTAAAAACTAGGGGGGGGGGGGGGGGATTTTTACAAAATTTACTTTCAGCGAAGAGATGGGGTCTTACGTGAATGAGGAAGCTTAATGCTGTGTATCCTGCCGTATGGCTGTTTTTTGTTTTTTTCATACAGAATGTTGTTGATTTAACCATAAGTTAAGTTGCAGCTGGATTACTAGTAACCATCTCGAAAAAAACAACTCTACATCCTTACTCGAAAATCCAAATCGAAATCCTCAGTCGAAAATCCAACTCGAAATCCAACTCAAAATCCTATCTCGGAAGCTGAACAGTTACGATTATCGTTTTCCTCTAGGTTTTTCTTTGTTATGCTGATTCTCAGCTGACATTTTTTGGATTAAGATCCAAAAACATTTTTATCACTGGCAAAGTAATAGTAATAGTAATAATACTAATAATAATAAAACTATAACTTTGGGAGCGATACCAAAGAACTTTTAAAAAAAAGGCACTTAAAGGAAATAGGAATTCTAAACAGGGGGTAAGAACTATACAAAATCTGTACTTCTTGGATAGGCCACCATTTACAGAAAGGTCTTTGAAGATAAAGACGCAACTAAACTTGCGTCCAATTTTTTATAAGACCAAAATTACCCCAAATCGAAATATTAGTGCAAGAATGAGTTAAATTATATCAGAGATTTTGAAGCCGTTCAAAAACCTCGCGGGAGTGTCTTATCAGGTGTAAAAACTCTCGGCTTCGCATCGAGTTTTTAGACCAGACCTGATAATACACTCCTGCTCGTTTTTAAAACAGTACGTAAAACCGTCAAGTTAACCCAGGCGATTTAATTCAACGATATGGTTCATTTTAAATAAACATTTAAAAATCAACAGTGGTCGACAAATAATTTTCAATACAAATTATCTAGCGGTATCAGGTGTCTTAGCTAGCGAAGATAATAGAGAGTTTTAGCAACGACGACGGCGACAGCAACGATAACGTCAAAAAAAAAAACTGAACCATAGGTTTATTGAGCAAAACAACAAGTTTGCAGGTGCACACGCTTTTGTGTACATTTCTTTGCCGTCACTGCACGACTGCGACGTGAAAATGCCTAATTTTACGTTTTATGGAGGATTTTAGTTGCTGAAAAACTCTAAACATCCTTTTGCAAGAGCGGCCCGAATATCTGTCTTTAGAAAGGGTGAAACTGGTTTTAGCTTTGCCGCATAAAATTGTATTAAACGCTCTTTCCTTTTCGAGTCTTTTCGTGAGTTTATACCTGGTACCCGCTGTCAGTAAATTTTTCAAAATGCTGCACTTCAGCCACGATTTCTTGCGTAAAGCTATTCCGCTGCTCAAGGATTTTAAGAGACTCCTCAGTTTTCAAACAATTTTGACGGCAAGAAAACGGGGTAATACAATTAACCAAAATATAATTCTTTGGTGTTAGAAAGTATGAGTACGAGGACGAGAGTGAAAAAAAACTTGAAGCGAAATCTAAATTATGTTTTATAAACGTAAACACTTAATAACCTTTCTGCATGTGCTCAGACAATTTTCCTTCTTCTCTGCCTTTCTCTTCAAGTCACTTTTTGGGTGATATTTGAACGCATGTCGCCGAGACCGATAAACAAACAAAGTTTCAGTATGGATTAATCAAGAGGTTAAATTTGGTATTAGAAACACAAAGGAAGACACATTTCTTGCAAAAAATAGTAAGCATTGTTTAAGTTAAGTTAGGACTTCTTTTCAAGGGATTTCAATTCTGACGTTTCCCGCGTGTGACAATCCGTTAATTTGAGTAACGTTCCTTTGCTAATTACATACCAGTCACAAACATAGTTTATTGAGACTCCCTTCAACAGGCGGCTTTTCAGTCACAATGTTAACTATTACATTATAATGGTAATTAAGAAAAGAAAACTTATTTACAGTAGTTTAATTAAATTCAAAATACATCCAAATCAATTTATTTCGTATGAAAGTGTCCGCTTAAAACTATCAATATCTTTATAGTGTTCTTAATATTGTCAGCTAGCCCATTCCATTCCCTTGGACCCCGAAAATAAAATACCCTTTGTCCCATTGACAGTCTACATCGGGGGACCACAAAATTGTTACATCCCCTTGTGTTCTTGTTGTGAACTGCTGAACGTTTAAAAAAATATTTACCTAAATAATCTGGAGCCAAGCCATCTAATTGTTATACGCAACTATTTTTACAGACTGATCAACGCACTTATTATCTCTCGTTGCTGAATATATAGAGGATATTTCAACACTCGAAGAGAAATTTCGTATTTCCAAGCGGCCATGTAATATCCTAGATATATGCAGCAGCAAGGGATAACAAGTGAAATGCAATGATCAGTCTGTAAACATAGTTCCGTTAAATTAGATGGCTTAGTTCCAGATTATTTACTGTAAATATTTTTTTTCAAGCGGCCATGCAATGTTCTATTTATTATATAAACACCAGTGAATTACCAAACCGTTTCACTTTTAAATATTTTTTTCTGTGAAAGGCGCGATTTATTATGTAGCCATAGTAACGGTGATATTTCACGTGTGAAGATAACATGTTTATATTTTCACATGTGAAGATATCATGTTTTCGCGCGAACGCTTACCTGGTATTTAAATGGTGGTTATATAATATACTAATACATTCCATCCTGATATCCATGGATAGTTGAAATAAGCAACTTATGAATCGACACATACTCTCTCAGTTTGAAACTATCAATGAGTTTTCACCTGCTTAATTTTTTTGTTTGGACACCACAACCATTTATAAATTTTCGTCATTAAATTGTAACTATCTGGCAATGTGTATTTATGATAACGTTTTAGTGTTCGAGTGATATTTCGTAATTTTTAAGGCTCGACATTTTGAAATTTTTTTTTTTTAACAAACGCTACAATTGTGGAAACTTTACTTTAGAATATTACGTTACGAGCAGCATTACATCGGAATAAAGCTTAATTCCTTTCAGCTACGAAATTAGACAGTGCGCATTTAGGGAAGTCTAATACAAACTTTATTTGAGAGTGACCGTCTATTAGATCATTTACGCTATCTTTGCTTTTGACAGAACACGTCACTGACAACGCACAAGTCAATCGAGCTCAAATTTATTAATAAATTTAGCATGATATTATTAACAATTACTATATTAGGGTTCCTTGCAAATTCTACATGAGAAAACTTCGCTTTTATCGCTCTGTTACACACACACACCCTGTTGATGAAAACGGCGCTATGAGATTGCAGAGGTGGCCGGATAAAATAATTTGCTCACTCATATTCTGCTTCATCTTTGCAGCAGTTTTGGCGGCCGAAGAAGAATCTAGATCTTCCTACATAATAGCCCGAGAGAACAAACGTTTACATGGCTATGCTGTAAAGAGAATCGATTCTACGGATGGAATGGCATGCAGTCAAGCTTGTTTAAGGCATTCTTTGTGTACTTCTTCTAACTTTAAAGAGTCCTCAGGCAATTGTGAACTGAACAAGCACGAGTTTTCAATAACTGCAGATGATGACACCAAGCTCACTGATAATACGGGCACAACGTTTTCAATGTTTCTTAAGGTGAGTCGAAGAGAGGTTTGTCAACAACGTACGCGATGTAATTAAGAACTGCGTTCAACTAAATTTTTAACTAATATACATCTGTTCTGTTGCAAAAAACAGTAAAGTTGAGTTTTATTAGGATGCATTTATCAAAAATGGCATCCAAAGCGGGGATATGTCTTGTATTGGAGCCAGTCATGTTCACTGCCTTTTGCTACCAGTTTCAATCCGCCGGACAATTTTTTAATGTTATTGACGGCTATGTATTATTGCCTTCAGTTGGTTTACTTGTTTTTAAATTACAGTTAAGAAAAATGACAGTGCAATTAAAAAATACAAGGAGAGGCCGTCGAGTTTGTAATACATGGAAATTCTATTTTGGTTTCTAATTTCACTGCGCCTTAAAAAGTATCTTGAGAGATCAGTACGTACTGCAAGGATGACATGAATTCGAACGTTTTTTCCCTAAAACATTTGCTAGTGTAAAAAGCTGCAGGAAGTCGATGGAAAACAACTTTTGCTTACCCATGTAAAATGTGATTTTCTGCAGGGTTGTCTGATGGCTGGATGCCTCAACAGAGGTTCTTGTTTGTTCGACAAAGAAAAAGAAGCTTTCGCTTGCTCATGCAATCTGCAATGGAGTGGGGGAAAATGCGAACTAGTAGGTAAATTCTTATTTTTTTTGTCCCTTTTAATAAATATAGAATAGTGAAAGAGGTGTATTCCGTGCTAGCACCTGGAATCCCGAATTCCATGCAGGGAAACTCTACGCCTCTGCTAACAGGGAAAGATGTGTATTGTTTGAAGCAAAATCACATATTTGTCTGTATCTGGCAAATGTTTCAGTGGTACAAAGAAAGTTAAACTGTTGACAGATTACCAATTTAATGAACCTTCTACCCTGTGAAACTGGTAAGTAGCATTTGGCGTTTAATTTCTTAGCCTCAAATGTGGATCGGCCTGGAATCAGGTTCCTTAGTAGAAAGAAAAAAGCGAATAATGGTGTGAACAGCCTGCTATTCGCCCCTCTTCTCCTCTAAGAAGCCTGATCTAGGCTAAGTCTGAAACTTCAAAGTTTTTCTTGTGATTTTTCGTTTTCTTTCTTATGAAGTATAGGCTCCTGAAGGGTATATATGTCCAATGCATAGCTGTGGCCATTTTTAAGTTTTGGGTTCGCCATCTTGTGTTCCGGCTATTAGGCTCTACACCAAAAGCTTTCAGCCAACCTTGCATTTTCCGCGAGTTTCTAAATCTGATGGACTAATTATAATCTGTTTTTGTGGACATTGACAATTTATTTGTAGACAATTTATTTGGCCATTATTCTATGATGGTCAAACGTATTTTTATATAATAGTATGAACCCACATCTAACTGAAGACAGTGGGTCTTCTTTTCAAACAGAAAATGGTTGGGAAGGACATCTCAACTGCCTTAGTTTGTAACGAGGGCTTTACTGGAGCATCTTGCCAAATAGGTAACAAAACAAGCGTTGACTGAAACTGAAAAAGTGCCCTTGTTTTAGCTTGAATATAGGACATAACACTAGCAGGACTACAAGTGAATGTGATCATTTTTTTCAGCGATCAAGTCATGTCAAGACTGGCATCACGAGAACCCAGACGAGTAGGTTACTTCCATTTTTCATAAAGGTCTTTATTTATTCGAGTTGGTTGTAAACGACACCAACGCTTTAGTACTAGACAAGGTTGTGAAACTGTTTTTTTTTTTTTAAGTAAACAGTGAAAAACCTGCATGTTTTGACACCCTTTGGGAATGCTCTAGTGTCCGCCTAATACAGGTTTCACTGTAGTTGTTAACCAAAAAGCGTCTTCTTTGTCTAGGACAAACAAAACTCAGATGATTACAATTATCCTTGACTCAAAGCCAACATCCGTTCTCTGTCACATGGGAGATTTTGGATGTGGGGATGGAGGATGGACACCAGTCATGAAGATGGACGGCAACAAGGTACGAAGTAGCCTGTGCCAGGCTCTTAGATAGTAGGGACATCAGAGCCTCTGTATGGGTGTTTCTGACGAAATCGAACGCGAAGATCGCCATTGGTTGGGCTGCGCTTGCTTTAAGTAGCGTTACCACGTAAAAAAAAAAATGCTCAATGTGCGACGATTTCGTGCTCGCCTGAAAAAACGAAGATCTGATGGAAAATGCGCGACAAAATCGACGTCTGTGCAGGTACCCATGCAGAGGCTCCCATCGCCAAAATAAAACAGGCGAAGCGTTCTTATTCTGCGTTCAGTTCAGTTCATTTTTATTTGGCCAAAATATAATACAATACGGAAATACAAATAGAAATTGTAAGTTGGCAAGGGAGCTCAGAAGAAACCAGAAAACTTATGAAGCCTGGGCTCCCCAGTCATAAAGAAAAATGTATAACGAAATTCGCTGAGCGATACGTTAAAAATAAGAACTAGAAAGAGACTGAGTAAAGTTATGAATTCAGTAACAAGATATAGAAAAACGTTCTTAACTGTGGATTGTTAGGAATATAAGGAGAGGGTATCGCGAATGTAATGTTGTACACAAAAGTAATTTATCGAACAATTAATTTGACGGCCAAGTACTTGTTTCTCTCACAGCAAACTTTTGAATACAGTTCCTCTCTCTGGAGCAACAAAGAAACCTTTAACCTTGACGGAGGGAAGACTGGGTTTGACTCACAAGAGACCAAACTTCCCTCCTACTGGAACACATCCTTCTCCAAGATCTGCCTCGGTATGAAGATCAATGACACCGACCAGACCAAGTTTATTGTCATCAACAAGCAGGCGAACTCCTTGTACTCTCTGATCGCTGATGGGCAATACCGCAACACCTCACTGGGTCGTGACAAGTGGAAGTCGATGATTGGTTCTAATGCATCCTTGCAGTACAACTGTAACAAGGAAGGGTTCAATACTGTTGGTGATAATAGTGGTCAATCCAAAGCAAGAATCGGTATCATTGGTAACAACCAAGACGATTGCGTCTCTTGCGACTCTAGAATTGGATTTGGCACTGGTGGAAGGTCTGATAATAGCAACTCATGTGGAAACGAGGCTACACTTAATTCAGATAATGGCGATAAGCATATTAAGACAATGGGATACATAGTGGTGCAGTGAAAGGAATCTGATCTGGGCTAAATTTACTTTTTTCGCTAAACGAATTCTATCTTAAGGGGCCGGTCGTTTATTACCTGAGGGAGAAGCCGGGTTTTTTTTTGGGGGGGGGGGGAGGGAGGGTTACGGCCATTTTACTGGATGTTCATTTTCAAACACTTGATTTTTAGGGGTTACTTTCAGATGAGAAAGCTTTTAATACCTGGAGGTCATTTTAATAAATTTCATGAAAGTAGTGAAAAGGCAGTAAGGAGCGTGAATTAAAATTGAATGTACAAGCCGTGAATACTGTAGAAACTCCGATCTTATAAACACGACTGAAGATAAATTATGTGCAGGTGGACGTCAACACGATTTGCAGCCAAAATCAGTGATTCGTAATTTCCACAGCAACAGTCAGCAATCAGGTTCATCAGGTTAAGAGAGGGAGTCACTTTCACGATATCTAAAATTTATGAGGGACAGGAGCCCAATTTGATGGGCTCCTGGTATTCCTTAAATTTGCAGGTATGCTGTTCCATAATTTAGGTCCTGCAATAGAAAATCTTCGATCGCCATAAGACTTTAGCTTAGACCTCGGGACTTGAAGTAACTTATTCGAGCAAGAACGCAAAGAGTAGGAGCTGCTACAAAAACTGAGCAAATTGGATATATAACTTAACGTGAAAGTCAATTATAGCCTTATATACTATAGCAATAAAATTTTATAAATAATACAGTATTCAACAGGCAACCAATGTAAGTCTATTAGCCTGGGTGTTATGTGTTCATCAGTTTCTTTGTGAATGTTACGATGCGCGCTGCTCTATTCTGAACCGAGCTGAAGGCGGTTCAAGAGAACTTAAGGTAGTGCATATAGAATCGCATTACAGTAATCTAAGTTGGTAGTCACAAAAGCATTGAATAATTGCTTCAGTAGATTCACGATCCAAATATGTTCTTATCTTACTAATATTAGTTAAATGTCTTGTACATCTTTTTAATGTGGTCTTCCATATCAGCACTGGGATCGAGTATCACTCCAAGATTACGAAAAGAAGAGGACGGTTGAATAGTTTCACCCCCAGCACGAACAAATTCCAATGAACGACTGGGCCGATAACGTGAACTGAGTAGAAGCAGCTCAGTTTTTTCCTCATTTAGCTCAAGACCATTAAGAATCATCCAATTATTGATTTCCTCTACACATATTTCAATGCTAGATTTAGCTGAGGAGAGAAGATCATCACTTCCTAATTTAAATGACACATAGAGCTGAGTGTCATCAGCATAGCGATGGTATGTAAGATTGTGTCTCTTTATGATATCAGCCACTGGTGAAGTGTACGTACAAAAGATGTAACAGAGACCCAAGGACGGATGACTTTTCTGGTTCAAAACAAACGGTAAAGACACAGACATGCGTGCTGGGATGTTAAAAGTTAACGGGGACAGTGTTATTTCAGGTAAATTCTGAAGATGAATCTGACGATGTCTACCACGGCACAGGTTGTCAAAACGTCAGTCATTGTCAACAACGGTACTACGATCACCCGGACAATCATTCTCAAACTACTTTGAAATCGATTTTGAAATGATTCCTAGGTTCAAACCGAGCCTCGATTGCCAGTTGCTGTTCGGAAAACCAGCCAAAGCTCCTCCACCGGAGACATAATTAAAACTGCAGCTTTTTGTTCTTCATTATTTGGCGCGGGATTCTCCTTTTTAATGTTTTCCTGTCAGTAATAATGACTGAGTAACTGAGACAGCTTATACAAAAGGTTAGTTTTGCGTGATTATCTTCCCTCGCTACTGTACAAGTCGCTATTTATTTTTCAACCATTTTTTGTCCTTAGTGCAGCAACCTTAGCTTGTGACACAGCAAGCGGAATTTATTAGTGCCTTGTATTCTATGCATTATTACTGCAAACAAGCAAAAAAGGCAGTCGGCTGATTCCAAAAGGACGCTAAGGCGTCTGAGAAAAAACATCTTAGGACTGAAAAAAGCACTTCCCGTCGATACATAAAGATCGAATTTGATTCGCAAAATAATATTTTAGTTGACAAATTTCTAGAGCGATTTTGCTTTCAATTGGAAGTATATCACTTGTGAAGAAGGCGGTTGTGATTCTGGTTTCCATCCCCGTACCTTTCTGCCATCTAAAATGTTCTTTTTTTTACATTCTATTGCTGCATTATTTTTTCGTTCAAGTTCTCTAACTGTAATTGAAAATTTCAGGTGTCAGATGTGTTAAAAGTCTTGTCTTGTATTGTCTTGAGTGTTCACAAAAGACTGATATACACCTTTTTTATATCTAAGATATTTTTAAAGGCTTAAGAGGGGGCGTTTAATCCGGATAGGAGGCGTTTAAAAGAGACATTAATGTTGAAAGCTCATCAAAACTAAGATGCTTTCGGCAGAGATATAGCTACTATCAAGAGAGTTTGAAAAGAGCGGAATCTTGTGTCCATCGATAATGTTGTGCGTAGGCCAGTTTAGATATCCATATTGCTCTTTCAAATCTCTACATCGATGTCAGAATCCTTGTTTAGGATAATTGTGTTGTCATCGTTAGTCTATCTTTACGTTGAACTTGAAAATGAACAAAATGCAATTAGACCCTTGTTAATCAAGCAAGAAATTGAATAAATTGAATGATTTCTCTCCTTTTTACTAATTCCTAGTATTTTGGAGTAATTGTCATAGGGGGCGTCTGTTAGAGAGGCACACGGGTCTAATAGAAATTTAACATTGAAATGGGGGTGTGCCCCCCGCAGGGATTTTACCCAGAAGGCGAAATCCCGAGGAGTCATCCTAGTGGCTCGCAGGTATAATGAAGTACGTATAGTTGAAATATACAGTCAGTATGACAGAAAAATCTCGATTTCCTAGATTAGGGGCCGAATGGAATCGTTAGGTAATGATGACGTTTCTATTGTTCGTGCCCGCAAGTAAGAGATGGTTAGGATGACGTAAAACAGAAAACCCCCGAAGGGACCGCCTAGGTTGATTTTGTGACACTTATTGTACAGTCATACTTCGATACTCTTGCAGGGGCGGATCTAGGGGGAGCGTGCAGGGGGTGCGCACCCCCCCCCCCCCCCTGAGATGACCTGTGGTTTTCTAATACAACTGGTATTCTGCAAAAAAAAACTATGTGGTTTATTGGTGTTGAAGTAGAGCAAGAGACGAGTGCACCCCCTCCTAAAAAAGATCCTGGATCCGCCCCTGTCTTGCGTTACTTGTTATTAGTGACATTCTGTGGAGCAGCTGTTTTTAAAGTTATGGACCAAAAGACCCTCGTTAAGCGCGGATGAAGTTACAGGGTGCGTATATCTTTATATGGACACTTGGAGAGTTTGCCAGACACGAGTGTATCATTCACAAATCTATGATGGGAAACAATTTGCGAGACACCCTTTCTCTCTCTTTAGGGGAATAAGGCTCAGTCCACAAACAAGCAAAACGAGTGAATCAACGGCTTGCTTATCACTAGCAGAACGATGCACGATTACAGAAATTCGCCGACTATTAAATTCTATGCTGGCGTATTCCATGCTCACAAATGTCCCTCTAATCTATAATTTTTTTTCTTTTTAAACAAGTATTGTCTTAAACGGTTAAAACTGAAATGGCTGGAACGCCCGAGCGTGAATTTATCAAACCTGTTAATTTCTAAGGCTTACTTTGCGGCTAATAAAATGAACTCTATGCGAAAAAAGAAAGAGAAATAGAGAAAAATTCCAACTTCGAATCAAATCTTTTCTTATGGTTTAGAATAAAATATTCTCGAAAATGAGAATGTTTTGATCGAGAGGAGCGGGGGGTGTAAATCGAACTGAATCAGTGCATGGAACCTAGCTGTTTCTGTGTTTCCCGTTTTATCTCGCCTATTGTATGGAATATGTGTGAAAATCTTCATTATGAAAAGGTATATTTCGAAGAGCTACCCAACGACCAAGAATACTATTGACCGACAACATACAGACCGGGGCAGCTGTAGTGTCACCAATTACTAGACCTTACTAGTCAGATAAGAGGCGTTTATTTGATAGTGGGCGTCTGTTAACGTTAGATTATTTACGCTAACTTGCTCTATACAGCAAAATCTTCTGCATTTTTATGAAATTCCGAGTTCGCCAAGATATTTTCACGCAAGAAGATTATCATTATCTAAATGCTTGTCTATTAATCTGCCAGGTGGCTGTATTTGCAGGTGACATCATCATCAACCATTACTAATTCATCCCGAGTCATTTCAACTCATATTGTGCACGAGCCGCCAGTGGTAACAAGCCATCTGAGGTCTAAACAGTTACGATAAACTTTTTCCTCTAGGTTTCTCTTGGTTATGCTTATTCTCAGCAGACATTTTTGGGGTCCGGTGTTAATAAAGCTTTAAGGTCCAAACACATTTTTATCACTGGGATAAGTAATAATAATAATAATAATAATAATAATAATAATAATAATAAAACAATAGCTCTGGGAGCGATACTGAAGAACTTTTTAAAAAAAGTCACTCGACGGAAAATGCAATTGTTAACAAAGGGTTAGAACTATGTAAAGTCTGCACTTCTTGGATCTGCCACAATTTAGGGAAAGGTCTTTGAAGTAGAAGAAATTTTGTTGTTTCAAGGACAAAAACCAGTTTTTCAAATTATTAAACCAAACTAATGGTAATTAACTTAGTTTTTTTTGCTGTTGTAAGTAATATTTCACACTGTCAAGTATTTCTTTCTGGAAATTTTCACTAAAATGTGATTCCCACTATTTCTAGGCTAAAACCGTCAAGTCAGTTAATCCAGGCGATTTTATTCAACATGTATTCTTTATTAACTGTCGACTACTGTTGATGTTTAGAATTTTTATTGAAATAAGCATTTGATGGTCAACAGTACAGTAGTCGACACTTTATTCTCATTATATTGGTTATTAAGCGATATTAGGCGTCTTGGCTAACTATGATAATAATGGCAACGATAATATAAACATGTTTCCTCTTCAGGCGCGGATTTAGGATAAATACTTACCGATTTCCCTAAACAAGCGCCGAAGCTTCTAGGGGGTACGGGGGCATGCTCCCCCAGGAAATTTTTTGGATTTTAACTCCCTCAAGTCCCCTTTCCTGGGTTTCTGAGTCATTCAGATGGGATATTGGCCAGTTCAATTCTCCTCGGATAAAGCATTTGTCCAATCCATTTTCCAGATTTCAACCTGGAAAGTTTTTTTTATTAAAAACATATTTATTATAAAAAATCTGACCGATTTCCGTAAAACGTTGGAAACAGGTCTGGGTCGGCGCCTGCTCTTTGTTATGCTAATCCATAGCTGATACTTTGGAATTTGTTGCTTTAACGGCCCATCTTTTCCTTCAATTCAATAATTTTAAACGATGTTTTTTCGCCTGAAGTTCTGCATGGTTTGAATTACTCATGCCAGATGCTTTTAGGTACTAAAAAAATAAATTCTAAACAGGATGAACTGACCATTATTTCATAAATTGCATTCATATTTTGCGAGAGCAAGTCGCGAATATCTGTCTTTAGAAAGAGTTAACCCGATTTGAGTTTTTGCGCATAAAATTGCATGAAAATTGCTCTTTCCTTTCCACCTATCTGAACTTTTCTCCTGAGTTTCTACACAGTGCTTGCTAGCAGTAAATTTTTCAAAATGCAGCACTAATCAGCCATGATTTCTCTTAAATAACGCTGTGTTGTGCTTCTCAAGGATAAAAAATGTTTTAAGAGACTCCTTTTCTAACCAATTTTTTGCCTGCAAGAGAACGACGGAGTATTCATTTAACCAAAGTATAATTCTTTGGCGCAAAATATTAATTATGTTTTATAATGGTAAAGACTATAATCTTTCACGGTGCGCGTACAATTTTTCGCTTTTCTCTGCCTTTCTCTTCAAGTCTGGAACTTCCGTCAAAAGATGAAATTTGAACGCATGTCACTGAGACCAATAAATAAACAAAGTCTCAGTATCAAGAGATTAAATTTGGTGTTAGAAACATACAGGAAGACATATTTCTTGAAATGAGTTAAGTTAGGACTACTTTTCAAAGGGATTTCAACCGATTTTGCCCGCATGTGACAGTCAGTTAATGCGAGTAACGGCCTTTTGATGACCCCTTTGATAACTGTTATACGGAACTATTTTTAAAGACTGATCAAAGCAGTTTAGCGAGTATTTTTGCTGCTGAATATTAAACTCTATCCTTACGTCCATGGACAGCTTATCATCGACACATACTCTCAGTTTGAAACTCTCAATGATTTTCCCCTGCTCAATTTTTTTGTTTGGACACCTCAGCCATTTGTGAATTTTAGTCATTTAATTCTAACTATCTGGCAATGTGTATTTATGATAACGTTTTCGTGTTCGAGTGATATTTCGTAATTTTTAAGGCTGGATATTTTGAAAATTTTTTTTTAACAAACGTTACAATTATGGAAACTTTTCGTTAGAATATTACGTTAAGAGCAGCATTACATCAGCATATAGCTTAATTCCTTTCAACTGCGAAATTAGATAGTGTGCATTTAGGGAAGTCTAATTAATACAAACTTTATTTGAGTGTGACTGCAGACGGCTTAAACCATGATGGGTAGAACTGATATTGCAACAAAGGACATTCTTAATGCAACCTACTTTAAAGAAAGTGCTCATAACCTAAAAAAAACATTTTTTTTTAAACTGAAACTACACATAACTACGAGAATCTCTGGGGAAAAAATTCAATTTGAACACAGCGCTATTTTCAGGTCTCGAAAACTCACCAACATTTTTCTTTAAATCATTTTTAGAACGTTTGCTAACAAACTTAAGTTTGAAATTTGAACTAACCGAAACCACGCATCCCATTCTTTTAGGTGCAGTAAGGCAATTAAAGTTGGGTTCTTGCCACGGATAGCCTGCGAGCAAGCTCTCCTATTTGGGTAAGCGAAGTGTGCCTCGCGAGAACGCGCGAGCGAGGGGGCAGCCGCTCGCTCGCGCGTTCTCGCGACACTCGCTTCACTCGCCCCAATAGGAGAGCTTGCTCGCGGGTTCTTGCCACGGACTGATTTAAAACATAACCTCCACAGCAGGTGATTCCTTTTACTGAGTTTGCTAACAGTCAGATGGACATAACTACATTGTACACAATAACCACGTATAAACAAATCCTGATAAGAAATTTGTCTTGCGTTTCATTCAATTCTGAATTGTTTCAATTGCACCAAAGTCCCAAAACCTTTAGTTTTAATTAATAGAGAGTTGATTCTCCTTATTTGACAACCCACATAGTCTCTAAAACCTTATTGAACAGTATACTGTTCTTACTTGGCAAGTCGTCAAAAAGATACTGTTTTAAAAGACTAATAACGCATAATTTAAATTTTAACTGTATTGGTCGAAAAACCCATTAAGCACTCCCGAGCATTGAAATAACATTTCCAAGAACTTTTCAGTAAAGCTAAAGGAAACGTATCATTTTTTTCTTTTTTCAAAGGGAACATAGACGATTCGATGTAAATTCTTTTTGAAAAGAAAAGCAATGGTTGTAAATAGATTTTTGGACGCACGGAAAACGATTTTGTTATGGCTGCTGCTGATTGGCGCTTTTATTAAGACCGGAGAATAAGGCATTTATGACTCACTAAACATGAAGTCTTTTCTCAAAATTACAACCTTCCCTCTACCACAAATCACCCTAAAAAATTTTGTTAAGTTCTTCTTAGTCTCATTCTTTTTATGTTGTATGTTCACAGTTGACTAAAGAAAAATAAACTTGCAAGTTGACCCTCGAGACAATTTAATTAATATTCCCTTATTAAGGAAGAAGTATGGTCTGATATACAGCCATATTAAATTGCAGTGGAAAATACTGTAAAGATATTTTCTAACGCTAAAGAGTCTTGGAGCTAAAAAAGATTATTTATTTTGGTAACGTCTCCTTTGAGGGGGCAATACCCAGGCGACATTTTTTTTTGTCTCGTTTTTATAAGAATGTGTTATTTTTTCCATCGAGCATAATAATCCTAGTAACCAATACGTTTGCGTATAAAGTGCATTGGTTGAGGTTTCAAGACTTGTCATTAATTGGGCCTGCCATACTGAAGCGAGGTACCAGACAAAGAAAGTCATAAACACAAACATTTCATATTGCTTAAAAACTGAAGGTTTTTAAAACGGCTATCACTTTACAAGACATTGCTTTTGGCAGCGGTTTGTCAAGTTCATCCACTGAGTTTAGGAAGTTTGCCCCAGAGATTGTTGTTAATCGTCGTAACCAATACGTTGGCGTATACAGTGCAAATTTGCTTGAGGTTTCAAGACTTGCCATTAATTGGTCCTGCCAGAGTACTAAAGCGACATAACAGACCAAGAAACTTTTAATATTACATAAAAAAACTGATGGTTTTTAGAACGGCTATCATTTTACAAAACACTGTTTTCGGCACTGTTTTTAGGACAGTTGACTTTCCTTATTTAGCAAGTTGTCATAAAAAGGTTCCCTTTTTATTGATGCAGCAAACATACTTAAATATTTAAGACTTTAAACTAAACATAACAGTGCTAATGATCGAAAAAACCCACGTGGTCTCTAAAAACTTACTGAACAGGAGTTCTTCCTGCTTGGCAAGTCGTCAAAAAGATACTGTTTATAAAGATTAATAAAGCATATTAATTTAATTTTAACTGTATTGGTCGAAAAACCCATTAAGCACTCCCTAGCGTTGAAATAACATTTTCAAGAACTTGTTTAAAGCTACAGGGAACCTGTCATTTTTTCGCTTTTCAAAAGGAATATAAAGAATTCGATGTAAATTCTTTTTGAAAGAAAAGCAATAGTTGTAATTAGATTTTTGGACGCACAGAAAACGATTTTGCGATGGCTGCTGATTGGCGCTTTTATTCAGACCGGTGACTTCATTGATGGTAGAACAAGGCATTTATGAAAAGACTAAACATGAAGTCTTTTCTGAAATTATAACTTTTCCTCCACCCCAAATCACCCTAAAAATAATTTTGCTGAGTCCGTCTCAGTTTTATGCTTTTTATGCTGTATGTCAACAGTTAACTAAAGAAAAATAAACTTCGAGACATTTTAATTAATATAAACTTATTAAAGAAGAAGTAGTTTGATATAAAGCCATATTAAATTGCGGTGCAGAAAACTGTAAAGATATTTTCTAACGCCAAAGAGGCTTGGAGCTTAAAAAAAGCATCAATTTTGGTAACGTCTCCTTTAAGGGGGCAATACCCAGGCGACGTTTTTTATGTCTTGTGTTTATAAGAATGGGTTATTTTTATCCAGAGCCTTAATCGTAGTAACCAATACGAAGGTTTCAAGACTTGTCATTTATTGGCCCTGCCACATTGAAGCGACGTATTAGACAAAGAAAGTCATGAATAACAAACATTTAATACTACATAAAAACTGATGGTTTTTTAGAACGGCTATCACTTTACAAAACACTGTTTTGGCAGTGTTTGTCAAGTTCATCCACTGACTTTACGACGTTTGCCAACGGTGAACAGTTCACCAATCTGAGATGTCCTCTTTATCCTTCTTCCAGCTCCTTCCCTTGTTTTCTGCGATACCCATCGCAGTCTTTGCTCAACTGAAAGGTTGGTTTTTCTTCGCTTTATTGATAGTCAAGTGAAATTTCATGGAAATAACCTTTTTTACTTTGTATAAGTTAGAGAAAAATCTATGAAGAGACCAGTTCAGGAAAGATGGAGGCAAACAAGTTTTTCTCATTATAGTATTTTGTCACTAACTAACATGGCTCTTTTTCGGTTTTGCTTGGTTAATTACTTTAAAAATCGCTGAAAATTGCGGCCGGCATGTTAGAGAAATGTATGACAGTCCCTAAAGTTGTGCTGGGGAAGGAGCTTAAACAACTAGGACAAAAACAAATATTAGTTTTGCGTTGTTTTAAACTCTATCGCGTTTATAAAGTTGAGTTTGTATCGCGATACTTTATTTCGTTTCGGTCAATTTGTTAAACGCTGATGTACCCCGTAAATTTTCCTGGAGTTTAATTCTTAAGGAGCAAGAGCCATAATGGTCCCAGTTATGGCACGACATTAACAGTCAAATAAATAACAGTAGTGGACTGCCAGAAAAGTCTCTAATTTCATGAAGATGATAATTCCCACTTTTCTTCTCCTGACCTCTAGGCTTTACTTTCAGCTAAGGTTTTTGAATTTCAGTTCACATAACGCGTTCAATTTTTAAAGCCATTCTTAAAGTCAGGAACTCCGTAAATTAAGAGATATCTTATATGAACGATCCATGCATTCTAAAAAGGTAAATTTCAAAACCATTCTTTCTTATTAATGATTCTTCAGAATTCACCACCATGTATCATCACAGCCTTCGTCAAGATGTCTTTATAAA
Organism: Porites lutea; assembly: GCF_958299795.1. Taxonomy (NCBI): domain Eukaryota; kingdom Metazoa; phylum Cnidaria; class Anthozoa; order Scleractinia; family Poritidae; genus Porites; species Porites lutea. Next base: position 29,729,855 of record NC_133207.1, read on the forward strand.
GGAAGAGTACCATTATTTAAACGTTCCTAAAGTTGGAACATTCACAGTGTATGACAGCCTTGACTGCACCTTTGAATGCCTCGGCAATCCTTCCTGTTTGTCCTTCAACCTGGAAGCTTACAAAGGAGCAGATGGAAGGTTGCGGTGTGAGTTGTTATCCTCAGAAAAGTACAGCAATCCTGAGGAATATAAAAGAAACAAGAGTTTTCATCACTTTTCCATCAAGGTAGGGTAAAATCTTTGCATAAGATTTATTAAAGTAAGATATTTTTTGATATCCCAGTCTATGCGATTTTTAATAACCTGTCACGAACACGAATCGACGTAAAAGTGACTACTGCACGATAACAAGTCGGGGTTATTCAGTCGAATGTCACTTTCTCATTTTTTTCTTACTTCTGCAATCTTTAACGCAAAAGAAAATTACCTTAACTATATGGCATTTGACATCGACCTTTTTTTAAAATTATTTTAGACTCCATGTATGTCATCACCATGTCAGAACGGAGGCACCTGTGTAGCGAACTACAAATATCACTCGTTTGACTGCCGTTGCAAAGAAGGGTTTTATGGAGAATTTTGCGAAAAAGGTATAATTGATATTTAGACCGGGGTTCCTGTTCAAGTTAGGACAACCAAACTTAGCGGCTTTACCTAAAAGTTATCTAGGAAAATTTTAAAGGCGTTGTGACGTGTACGTCAGCATTGATGTTACCATGGCAACCGAGTTTTGACAGCCATGTTTTTCAAAATTTGTATTTTCTCTAAAAAATAGGTTTTATTTCTTTCTTTTACTGTTTGAATTATTACGTTATCTACTTCTTTTTTTCAGTTGCCAAGTCATGCCAAGACGTTTATAATGAGTCCACAGAAAAGTGAGTAAACCTATACCTTATTCTCTTTAATTTTCGCGGGTTCTTAAATTCGCGATTTTCGCGATTTTAAAAAATTCGCGAACTTAAAGACCCGCGAAAAATAACGACCGCGAACTTTGATCTCGCGAAATTTAATGGACATAGAAAATCATGTACTTGTGTTTTCATTTTAAAAATTTTAAAAATTGTCACATCACTAAAGGGTGGGAAAAGGCTGGCATCGCCCAACTATTAGATGAATCGTTTAGTCTTCCCCCTGAGGATCCATTTGAAGAGACTGAAGGTTCTGTTGAGATCTCCTAGAAAGGACATGTAACGATACTCTCGATAATCGATGACGACTCGGAAGAACAAGAGGAATACGGCTGCCGCTAAGGGACAGCATATTGGTTTTGTTTCAACTGTTGATTAACGTACAATTTTTGTAAAAAATAAAAAATAAAGTCACTTAATCGTCAATTTCGCGAAATTAAATTCCCTGCAAACACAATTTTTCTCCGCGATCGCGAAATTAAAGACTCGCGAAATGTGCCGAGAAAATTTTCGCGAAATTTAAGTCCCGCGAAAATAAAGAAGAATAAGGTACATAGTAATTTAATTGATGAGGATAGATCAGTTAAGGTCCTGGGGATCATTTGGAGTGCGTCAGTACGGTGTTTAAGAGCGGATGTCTGTAAATATCGACCAGAGGCAGGAAAAATAAAATTTGTGAAAAATCCCCCAAAACATTATGTAGACTCCCCTAGGTATTCTAGTAATGAAAATATAAATTTTAGTTTCATTGGATAAATATTTTGGCGATACGGCGAATGTCAAGTTCGGGCGATTGACGGCCTCCGCCAGACCGCTTTTTCGGGCCCCTAGACCGGGCTACGAAAAGACCACGATTTCAATCGAATTCAAATATCATTCAACCCAAAAAGCTTCTTGTCGTATTAAAAGGGGTTTAATACACATACTGAGTGGTCATGTTCTTGAATTCATCGCAACTGAAATATTTTATGGATTTTTAAATATTTACAAAATTTTAAGGCTTTTACGCGAGGAAAATATTGTCAAATTTCAAAGGCCTAAAATCACGTCCAGTACATGATTTCTAACAGAAAAAGACATTCCACGTTAAAAAGCAATCTCTAAGCTTTCAAAATATGCTTTCAAAACTCTGGGCAACATAGGAAATGAATTTTTGGGAACGCAAAATTCATAGAGCACTTGAGCGTAATTTGACCTTTCTGACTCGACAGTCAAGAGGTTCGGAGCGACACAAATGTCACAAATCAATCCTCCAACAAATGTTTCAGCCAATATACGTTTAATTTAGGCAATCTCAAGTCGCACAGTGATACATAGATGCTTCATAAACATTAGGTGGAAAGTTTCATGCCATTTTGTCAGCCGTAAAGAACTATTTCTCTGGACGTTGAACTCGCCTCGCTAATGCATACATGCCAACTCTCCCGAATTAACCGGGAGTATCCCGGATACGACAACAATCTCCCGGTCTCCCGTACGGGTCACCAAATCTCCCGGATAAAATCGAGTTATGGGCTTTTCTGTGCTTTAATTTGGAATTTATCCCATTTTCTCCCAAAATTCGAATTTTCTATGATTCAAAGTTCGGTTTCTGGGGTATTTTCGCACGTATTTCATCACTGACATAATCATAAAAGCTAATTGTGATGGTCTGTAACTCATGCAAGACTTCATATAAAGTCCTGAGCCGATGAGGGACTGGATCGAATTGTGCTTATGGGGGGGGGGGGCAGGGGGGGTTGATCGTTGATATTTGGGGGGCTAATGCCAAAGATATAGACTCCAGATTTTAGATTTCCAGAGGTTGCATGAGGTTGGCATCTCTACTAATGTAAACATGTGGGTGTGGGTCAAGTTCTTATCACGAAACAGCGAAGTTTTCAAAATCTACACCAACTATCTATCCTGTCTAGTATATAACCAGGTCTACAATTTGTTAGTTTGTACCTTGTGTCCTTGATTGACTTCATTCTCACAATGAAACTACAACGGAAGGAAATTCCCGCTCGCTCGACATGTCACGTGTCACGTGAAAGGGCCGTTCTAGACTTGATTGCGTTACGTAAACACGACTCAGCGATTATTTCTAAGCTGTGAAAAAAAAATCGATTTCTAACTTACATGTTGTAGATATGCCATTGAATGAACCGAAAATCTGAATTATTTTTTAATTATTTATTTATTTTTTTACCATGAAGTTTTACCAGACTTTTCGGATTCCCGACGAAACCAAAAAAATCTTAGGACCGAGTAACCCCGCAAATTTCCAAGCCCTAATTTCTCCAAGCCCTGAAATTTTTCCGTGAAGGATTAAGTGATATGGAACGTTAAAAAAAGAAAAGTAAATGTTTGTGGTTGGTTTATTCATCGTACCATCCGCTAAATTTTACTTTTTCTCATCTGACCGTCTGAACTGCGCGGCCAGCATTGTACGCGTGCGGTACTACACCAATCAGATTGTTTTGAATACCCTTTGAAATTCCTACTTAAATCAAGCTACCAAAAATGTCTATAGATATTTATATTTTCCAAAGTTTCCTATCCCCAAAGAAATCCGGTGATGAAAAATTTCAAAACAAAAAGGAAATCCCTTTATCACCTCGGTAACTTCAACTCTCCCCTCCCAGTCCAACCCCCGCCTGGGGCCGGGCCTAGGGTCAAACATTATTGTTTGCGTTGTTCTTTTTGGTTGTTAGTAGTGGTTCGACACTTCTCCCCCTTCCTCTGTTTGTCCTGGTTTCTGTCAGTTTGGAAAGATCCTAATGCGTTGTACAATTGTATTGCAATATGCTGTATAAGGCCAGTATAAAGCACATGTCAAGTAAGGGCGTCCTACCACGGTCTTAACTAGCGCTTGCGGCGTCGATATTCATAGATTTTTGGACCGTCATGTTTTACTAAGTTTACTCTAGTGCTGAAAATAAACGAGCAAACGGATTTTTCAAGGTTCTCTTACTCTTCTCGCATCTTTTGATTTCGCGACATCCTGTCCAAAAATCAAAGTTTGATGCATGCGCAGTAAGGGGATACTGTTCCTTTTGTGGGGGTGTGTTCGAGCAACTCGCTCGCTACACGACGAGGTACCAGGAATCTGATTTACATCTTGCTTTTATTCTTCTTAATCTTCTTACAACTTCTGCTTACTCTACTACTACTCTACTTCTCCTACTCTTCTCTACTAACTAGTTCAAGTATAGTAACGGTTTTAATAGCCAAAGCTGGACATGTTTGGGTTAGCTGACCGGAAGAGTTTCTATTGTATTTCTTATCGCTAACACTGCAACGGGTTTGCTATTGTCAGGGAATAGATTAGCTTACGCACAGCCGCAGCTGATAATTACCAAAGAACGAAGGTCAGCTCTAACACCACAAACACGACCACCTGTAACATTCCTAATATGGCAATAAGTAGATTCGCGAGCTAAGCATAACTTCAAGTACAAGTAAAAACAAAAGATCAAAACAGGAAAACAGTACGTGGACAAAAACAATACTTAATGAAACAAAAACTAAACTCAAAAGTTAAGATAGATCCGTCTTAAAAATAACTTTCAAAATACTTCACAACATTCCTCCCCCCTTAGAAAAAGCATCGTCCTCGATGCAAAAGGACGTAATACATATAAATGGGAAATAACTGCGTTAAATATCAAAACAAAACTATCACACTACACAATATTAATTAAAACAAGATCAACTGTTCAATGTCAATAGTTCAGTGTTCAATTCATTGTTCTTGAATCTTGACACTTGAAAACTTGAGCTAAATAAATTGATGAGAGTGTTCTTGTGAAGGACTTGACTAGAGAACCACTTGAAAACGTTGAGAATTAATTAACAGCATAAATCATCCTGTAGTAGCATACAAGACGGTTGTTACAAACGCCATTTCAACTTGAATGTAGCGGGTAACGCATACTTGGAAGACAAGGCTATCTTGTTTGTAAATGTTATGAAACACAGCTCCAAATGAAGCGAACTCATCTGATGAAGACACAAAGTACTAACCAGTGATAAGTATCAACAAGCACAGTTCTGCTTAACCGTAACAAAGAAGGGGTCAAACTCAACCAAACAGAGTAGCGCATGCCATGCGGAGTGATCAAAGTGTGTTTAGACTTCTTGGAGACAAACAATCGAGTAATGCTCAGATCCATTTCAGTAGTTCAAAAGCGACGAAAATTCACCGACAAGCCATCGAAGAACAACAGAAGAATCGGTGATTGAATATATGACGAAATACCAATGCAAGCAACTTTACAAAATAACTATTAAAAAGCGCGTAATATATCTAATTATCTAATTTCCGACGTCTAAGGTTATAATAACTATATTACACGAACACCTTAATCAAAATAGCCAGAGAAACAAAACACAATAGATCAAAAGATTTTAAAAGACATTAGATGCAATAATTTCATGTGTGCATAACTTGATACTGACTATTGAACAACTACTCAACTTGCTTAATGAAGAACTTAATAACTGTGTTTATAATAACATTTCAGACACTAATGGAAAACTGACTAATAACAGATGGTGAACTTCTGACTTCAAAAACTTATCAAATTCATGATATTGTAAACAACTCATACAAGATTATAGATAGACTAGAAAAACGGAGAGAAGGCGTTCATAAATTCATGGAAAAGAATAGCTTGTGGAATACCGAACTCAATTCATGGGTAAGAGAAAATCAAAGAAATATAAGCCAAGCAGCAAGGCAGAGTACAAAAACCAGAATTATTTTTGTGATTGAAGATAATTATCAATGAGACGTTTATCCAAAATATGGTGTTCCGGTTCCCACGTTGATTGGCTCCTAGGAAAGAAGAGCAACTTCACCAAGTACTCGACCTTTCCATTTCTCTTTCGATGTTTTAGAATTTTTTCTGCACTAAACACAGTTTCATTGTCGATAACAATTGCTTCCGGAGTTGATTCTTTTGCATTTTGAAGTTGATTCTTTGTCTTTTCGCGGTATAATTCCTTGTTTGACTCTTTCTGTTTTTGTGGCGTCTCAATACAAACTGGATTTAAGTCAGTGTCTTTAGGATTCGCTTCAGCAGAAATTGGCTCAAAACAATCTTTTGGAATATCAGATTCAATAATGTACGGCTCGGCAGGGTCACCAAAAGGCGGAGGGTCAATTGGTCTCAAATTAGGATCAACAAATGGCTTCATACGATTTGCGTGACACGAAAAAGCAACTTTTTTATTGGTGATCGTGCGCAACTTAAAATGAACCGGTGACAATTTCTCAACAATTCTGTATGGACCCAACCAATTATGCATTAACTTTTTGGATAACCCTTTTCTAGTTCTCGGGGTATAAACCCAAACACGTTGTCCAACTTCAAAAACAGGTTCTTTTGTCTTTTGATCATAATAATCCTTCATTTTTTGTTGTGCATGCTGTAAATTTTCTCTCGCTAAATTCTGAGCCAATTCGACTTTTTCGACAACACATTTTCGGTAGTCAAGGACCGAAGTACTCAAATCATCAGCCGCAGGAGGCAAATACTTAACGTCAATTGGCAAGCGTGGCTCTCGCCCATAAAGAACGTAAAAAGGAGAATCCCCAATTGCATTTAAAACAGAAGTCCTATGCGCAAACAAAATAAGCGGTATGAACTCGTCCCAATCTTTCTGGTTTTTGGAAACGTACATTGACAAAGACTGACACAAGGTAGAATTAAACCTTTCTACAAGACCATCGGTCTGTGGGTGATAACTAGAAGTATTGACCTTTTGAATTTGAAATATTTTACAAACTTCTGCAATGACCTTAGATAAAAAGTTAGTTCCCCTGTCAGAGAGCAACACACGTGGAGCCCCATGTCTAGAAATAATTTCATCGATCAAAAGACGTGCAATAACAGTTGCTTCGACACTAGGTACTGGGAAAGCTTCAACCCAACGAGTTAAACAATCACTAAAAACTACAATATACCTACTGCCTTTGCTAGAAGGTGGAAAAGGACCTAAAACATCAACAGCCACTCTGTCAAATGCACCCTCGACAGGAATCGGAAGTAAAGGTGCCTTTTTCGAATTTCGTGGAGACTTCCTCATTGAACACTCAACGCAAGACTTAACCCAATGTTCTACATCTTTAAACATACCTTTCCACCAGTATCTTTGCTTAAGCTTACTAAAAGTTTTGTTCAAGCCAAAATGAGCACCAGCAATATGATCATGTACATTAGAGAGAATTTCACAACGTAATGCAGCTGGGACAACAAGCTGAGAAAAAGATTCACGAGCATTACGCCTTCGATTAAAATCAATGTGGTAAAGCAAACCATCTTGACCAATATAAAAATTATCGCTTGAGAGTAAAATTTCGCGTGCATCTTTATCGTTAGTAGGTAGGATATCATTCTCTAGAAAATCAATCATCACAGCTATTTCAGGATCTCTTCTTTGCATTTCTTGAGTGTGAGGCGTTTGAGGTTCTTCTTTCTTAAGGGAACTCATTTCACAAGAATCATATGGACGTCTAGGCAAACAGTCAGCATTACCATGGTTTCTACCAGGGCGATGAACAATATTAAAGTCATATTGTTGCAAAAGTAAGGCCCATCTAGCAAGACGACCAGAAGCATCTTTAACATTCATTAACCAACGAAGAGAACTATGATCAGTAACAACAGTAAACTTATGATTGTGTAAATAAGGCTGGAATTTCTTAATACCCTCAACTAATGCGAGAGCTTCTCTTTCTGTGGTACTATAATTTTGCTCTGCCTGATTCAAACCACGACCATTGTAAGAAACGACTACTTCTTTTCCATTTTGAATTTGTGCCAAGGTAAAACCAATACCAGTGGAGCTAGCATCAACAAATAGCAAAAATGGTTCCCGAAAATTAGGATACGCCAAAATGGGTGCAGAAACTAAGGCACGCTTAAGCTTGTCAAAAGCCTCAGCACAAGCTACAGTCCAAACAAAAGGAACGTTCTTCTTTGTCAAAGCATTCAAAGGGTTGGCAATATGTGAAAAACCTCTTACAAAACGTCTGTAATAATTAGCAAGGCCTAAGAAACTTCTCAATTCCCTCAGATTTGTGGGGGTGGGGTATTCCTGAACCACCCTTACTTTATCTGGGTTGGGACTAATGCCTTCTGGCGTAACTACGTGACCAAGATACTCTACACTTTGTTTAACGAAACTGCATTTCTTTGGATTCAACTTAACATTGGCTTCACGCAACCTTCTAAAAACTTCTTCCAAATGGACTAAATGCTCATCTACAGACTTAGAGAAAATAATTATATCATCGATGTAAATTAAAGCAAAACGGTATTCTAAGCCTCTCAAAATATGACCCATAAGTCTTTGAAAACTGGCTCCTGAATTCACTAATCCAAACGGCATTGTCAGAAATTCATAAAGGCCATTGTGCGTAGAAAAGGCTGTCTTCTGTTGCGATTCCTTCTGCATTTGTATTTGCCAAAAACCACTTTTTAGATCCAACACGGAAAACACGCTTGCACCAGCTAAAGAATCTAGCGCATCAGCAACTAAAGGCATTGGAAAGCTATCTACTTTAGTGACTTTATTAACTTTACCAAAATCAACACAAAATATAAATGACCCATCCTTCTTTTTTACCAAAACAACTGGAGAGCTCCAAGGAGAGACAGACTCTTGAATTATTCCTTTTTCAAGCATTTCGTCCACTTGACGGTCAATCTCTTTCTTAACATCAGGAGATACTCTATACGGCCTTTGCTTAATAGGCATAGCATCACCGGTATCAATGACATGCTGTACAAGGGATGTTCTACCCAACTGATCCCCAGGAAAAGCAAAAACATTACGATATTTATTAAACAAATTCTTAAACTTTACTTTCTCCTTGTCATTCAAAATACTATTCGACAAATCAGGAAACTCTAAATAATCTTTTGGCTGTTGCTGAACATCTGAAGAATTATGTTGAGCATCCGAAGAAATGGAGTTTTTGCCAATCTCAAATGTTGCTAAATCATTATCAACACGCTCAAAATCTGCCAATTTAGTCCTACGAAAAATCTTAACTGGTTGAGCGGAGGGGTTTACCATCCTAACAGGAAAAGTTGCATCATTAGAAACCTTTACGAGCTCTCACGCTCCAAAAACTGAGTAATGGTGAGGTAAATCAGACTTAGGCGTGACCAATCCATAAATTTCACTGGCACTGGTGTTTACACCTTTCGGCACTGAACTTAATCTACCAATAACAACGACTTCTGATTGAGCGGGAATAGTAAAAGAATTATCAGCATGCACTGACAAAATATAATTATCAAAAACTTCAGCATCCAAATCATCACCAAAACAATCGGCAAAGGGGAGGGGATCCTCAGGGTGGGAAAATTCAATGATGTTCTCCATAAAATCAATTCTCGAACAATATTTTTGAAGAAAATCTCTGCCCAAAACAACGTCATGAGTTAAATCTTTGATAACATAGGCTTCAAAAGGAAAAACATCAGACTTAATAACAAAATTGAGCCATACTTTACCAAGAACGTTAAGAGGAGAACCACTTACAGTAGTTACACAACTGGTCGACGAGGAATCTAAACAACAATTTTTGTGACTAAGATACTTGTCCCAAACTTGCGAACTAATTGCTGTTACAGCTGCTCCTGTGTCAAGGAGTGCATGATAACCATTTCCTTCTATTGTTACACTTACATTAAAATTGTCCCTCTGGAAAGGATGAATAGAATCAATTTTACTGGATGTGGCAGGCAAAGAAACCCTGTCAGTCACGTCAGTCACATTTTCCCTTGTCTCTGGGCTACTTGCGAAAGATAAGCCACGACAATCACTACAAACATTATTTTTAGCCCCAACGATATTTACTTCCAAATTTTCATTTTTAGACTCAGGCGCCAACTTTTCATCTTTTTTAATTTCTTCTATACTGACTTCTCGAGATAAATTTTCACTTGAAGACTTCTCGTAAATGACTTCACTTTTAGGGGAAAACATAGGTACTTTTGGCGAGTGAACATTTTCGTTTTCATTTGGCGATGACCCGGCGATTACACCATCAAATTTTGTTATGACCTGAGAAAGACATTTAATAACTCCAAACAAAATATTTTCATTAGGGACATCTTGAGGTTGACAATCTTGAGAACACTCATGTTGACATGTGACGGAAACTTGAGGTTTAAACATTTTAGACTTTGGTGTAACAACAGGCTCACAGGGATTAGACATAACATGGCTTAACTCTTGAACATTCTTTTTAGTAACATTCTCGGCCGAATTTCCAGAGTTACTGAAAGCACATTTATCAGAACTAGATCCGACGGAAGAATGGTTATTACTTGTAGAATTTTCAAGCGCCCCCATCACGGGTTCACTACCACACACGATAGGGGCGCCAGCCAGTTTAACTGAGCGCCCATTTTTCCCTGGTGAAAAGCATTCTTCATATTGTTTTTCCGATACAGGCCACTAAAGTTGGGTTTCGAACTTCCATGACTACCCAATTTAGGATTCTTTCTGAAAATGCTGCCCCCATAACGAAAACGATTAAGTTTGCCCGATCGAAATTTACGATTAATACGACGATTTCCATTATTTTGGAAGTCTGTGCTCCAGACATTAAATTCGTCCCTGACAGATTGTTTGATTTCCTCTTCTGAGGGGTTAGACTGTAATTCTTTAAAATTCTCGACTTCTTGACCATTATTCGATTTACGGCTAAGAGTTACCAACTCTTTTAGTTTTGCAATGTTCAATGCAGACTCTAAATCAGGCGGTTGATGTAAAATAACATGTTCACGCATTTCAGGCCTTAAACCACGTACAAAACAATAAAGCCATTCACTTTTAGGTAAATTTAGACGAGAGCAGAATGAAAGAATATCGTAATAATAATCGGCAACAGTCTCCCCTAACAACTGACGACGTTCTTCTAATTTTTGCCTCAACTGCCATAGAGTTACTTTCGATTCAAAATGAGAAATTAATTTTTGTGACAAAACTTGAAACGACTCATTTTCATCGGCTTCTGTTAAAGTTTTAAACCATACGCTAGCGTGTTTTTTTAGAAAAAGGGGAAGACCAAGCGCTAATTTTTCTTCGTCCCAACCATTTAACAAACCGGCGTGTCTATAATTGACAAGAAACTCACGAACATCTTCTCTCTCGTCGCCATAAAATAGTGGAAACTCAACAACGGGCCTATTCATTACTTAAAAACGAAACTGTGGCATTATTTTGTTTTAAATATAACTCTTATTCTACATATGACTAAACTTGGAAAAGAGTTCTTAGTTGCTTGCAATGGTAAAGTTCTTAGCACTCACAGATGTCCAGGGGCTGATCTTGTACTCTTCACCAAAATAACGAGTTCGCCACCAAAATATCAGCTTCTTCACCAAAATATCGAGTTCTCCACCAAAATAACGGGTTCTCCACCAAAATATGTGGGGGTGTGTTCGAGCAACTCGCTCGCTACACGACGAGGTACCAGGAATCTGATTTACATCTTGCTTTTATTCTTCTTAATCTTCTTACAACTTCTGCTTACTCTACTACTACTCTACTTCTCCTACTCTTCTCTACTAACTAGTTCAAGTATAGTAACGGTTTTAATAGCCAAAGCTGGACATGTTTGGGTTAGCTGACCGGAAGAGTTTCTATTGTATTTCTTATCGCTAACACTGCAACGGGTTTGCTATTGTCAGGGAATAGATTAGCTTACGCACAGCCGCAGCTGATAATTACCAAAGAACGAAGGTCAGCTCTAACACCACAAACACGACCACCTGTAACATTCCTAATATGGCAATAAGTAGATTCGCGAGCTAAGCATAACTTCAAGTACAAGTAAAAACAAAAGATCAAAACAGGAAAACAGTACGTGGACAAAAACAATACTTAATGAAACAAAAACTAAACTCAAAAGTTAAGATAGATCCGTCTTAAAAATAACTTTCAAAATACTTCACAACACTTTAAAGAGATAGCGCCGCATACTAGTATGCAGATGGTGCGTTCAAATAAAAATAATATAATATATAGTAATAATATGAAGACTAATCGTAAGGAACTTATAAGAAGATTGTTATCTGGGCTTACAGATAGTGAGCTCGAGAATTTAGTACGAGTGAGGGAAGAAGCCCACCCTATTTCTGTTAGAAGGACTCCAATTCCAAAGCCAAGAAGGAATGTACAACAATTAATCCGATATTTTGAGAATAATCCCATCCCACCATATAGACCGATTCCGGCTCCCAGATCAAAGAAACAGCAGCCAATAGCAGTACCACGGACAAAAATTGGTGAACAACGGATGGCTCTTAAGGGCTTCACTAAATCATATGAGATCGGTTTGAAGACTGATAGAGATGCTTTGGTGCAGCTTCAAAATACGAGACTAGCAATTAGTAGATTATTTAACACTACACTTAATAATACAAAAGGTTTCAAATTTGTGGAGACGTTAAAAGTAACATTTGTGAAGAGAAAGGATGATGATAATATTTATAAGCCAGCTTATTTCAACAGTAAAGCGCAAATAGTAATTAATCCTAATGATTTTTTATCAAGCTTGCAATTATCACAGCAACAAATATTAAACGGTATTGATGTTTGGTTGTCTGAGGGCAGTGGTTGGACTGTTAGTAGTATTAATGAACATTATATAAATACAGTAGTGTATGAGCCGCTGAGAGGTAATTCCTATATTCCTCTACCGGTAAAATTACAGAATTCTGCTAAGGGGCTAATTAATCTTCAAAATAAGCATAATGAATGCTTTCGCTGGTGTCATATACGATATTTAAATCCGCAAGAAAAGGATCCCCAGCGGATCAAAAAGATTGACAGAAAAATGGTCCAGGAATCAAATTACCAAGGAGTGGAATTCCCTGTCGCTGCTAAACATTATGGTAAAATAGAAGAGCAAAATAGCATTAATATTAATGTGTTTGGTTATGAGAATGAGCAATTTTATCCAATTCATGTCTCAAAGCATAAAAACGAGAAAGTATTGAACCTGCTGTTGATTACACAGGGCATAGTTAATTGAGTGGAATGGTTATGAAACCCGTCAGACTCCTTTGTTATATGTTTTTGTGGACCTGAAAGTGCACAACGTTCAAAAGAATTCCTATCATTTTGATTGTATTGACCAATAAAAACGTTGCATTAATTTATTCCGTAACAATTTGCCAACAGGAAACAAAGGATTGTGCACTTTCAGGGTGCTTTCAACATAAACTGCAGCACTGTTGTTTTTATCATTGATATTTGCCGCTTTTCATAACCAGTCTCCTCTAATAACTATGCACAGGGCGAGAAGAAACATTATGTTTTTATTAAGGATTTTAATAAGATGATGTACAATAAGACTGAACACCAACACCGTAAACATTTTTGTATGTTTTATCTCCAGTGTTTTGATTCACCCTCTCCAGAGGGTGAATCAATTATTATCTGGGGGTCAGATGAGAAGATTTATGTAATCTATTATTATATGAAATCATTTAGAGATCCAAACTATGTTGAACGATATGAAGATGTCATTTTTGACCTAGAAACAGCACTAAATACAACTGTCGCCAATAATGCTTATCAGAAGAAAGATGGCTATAGGTTTGTTTTTGATAACAGCGGAGAGGTTACACCATTTGACTGGTATAATGCTCGCATCAGTCTTGATTTTAAAGTAGTCTAGCTGGCTAATGGAGGTAACATTGCAGTAGCATATCATAATGGTATTGTAAACGGGTCGTACTCACTGCTGAAACATTTTGATATTAAGCTCAATGGTACGAAAGTGTATGATTGCCAGTGTTCATAAGTAAACCTGGTTGATATGGAAAACGAACACTTTTCTGTGTCCCAAATCATAAACTGTCATATAATAATTATCCGTAACTCTCCCGCGAGGTCCTCAATAAAGTTTTATACAAGGAAGCTCAGCTAACTATTTGCAGAAAAGGTACTCCTTTAGTATACCATTCCATCTCTTATGGTTGAGGGTTCGAGTGGCTTGTTGCAGGCATTTTATCCCCAGGGGGTACTCAACAAATTTTTACGGGGAAGCCCTGCCCCGGGGTCCATGTCCTTACCTTTCCACACACCATGTTTGACAGAAAAGGTACTCCTTTCGTATACCATTCCATCCCTTTTGGCGGTTGAGGGGTGGAGTGGCTTGTTACAGGCATTTTAAAATGAGTTCACCATACAAGGGTCAATGGGAAGAAAGACTGCCTTATCAAAATCAAACTTGCGCGCTATTTTGCAGTTTTTTTTTTTAAGTAACAAAATCTTATTAACTTATTATTATTAAATCTTATTATCTTATTATTTGAACAGGGTTCATTGTATGCAATTAGTACGTGATTGTGACAAGGAAATAGGCATTGGCAGCTATAGGTAGCCAGTGGTTACCAGTTTCCATAAAGCGAGGTTGACGACATGAGATGTTAAGACTTGGGAACACAGAAAAGTGTCCATTCTCCGTATTAACCGTAATTGACCTTATTAAACGGGTTGGAGAAAGTACGTGAGCATCAATAAACATGCAAAACTGACTACTGAATATTTGTGTAACATGTTCTGAGCAGTTTTCAAAAACAACCAATCCAAGTCATACAGGTAGCTCGCGGGTAAAATAGGGGTCCTTTAACGTCAGATGGGAAAAACATCATGCGCACCATTTTCGCGGTTTTTCGGTCTCCCCTTTGCCCTTTTTTCTGAACTTCTGCTAGGCTGTTTAGCCATCTTCGATGTCCGAATTTAATTCCCACAAAACACTTTATTCAAATACACTTTATTAAAATTAGTTGAAGAACAGAACAGCTTGGTATCATAAAGCAAAATAAATATCAACCTGTGCTGGAGGTGAAATTATATCAGTCCAAAGTACATTAATCGTGTAGTAACTCCCAGTAACATGATGGGGAACTTGAGAAATTTAGATTTAACTGAGACTGTTTTGAATTCCATTGATTCATTTATTTTTGAAAAAGAAAAAACGAACCTTTTTTTTTTACAACCAGTTAAGGTACATTCCATTTTTTCTCTCCGACAGTTAGGAGCTGGAAAAACTAAAATGAGATTTCATTTTGTACAGGTTGAACGTGACTCAGTTGGTCACTCTCCTCCTTGACTCCAAACTAGTTTCAGTTCTCTGTCACTTTGGAAATTTTGGATGCGGAGATGGAGGATGGACACCGGTCATGAAAATGGACGGCAACAAGGTAAGACATTTGAGTACGTTTTCCCTTAGTTTGGCGAAAAAAATGTGTTATTAATAATCAATTAAATACAGGTTTGCTTCTGTTAGCCGTAATTTTCAATTATCCTAGCCTGCGAATACAGCCGTTTCTCCTTGCTCCTCGTCGCTAGGGACGTTTCATCAGGAAGAACTTCTGCACCTCGGTGACTGAAATTTCATACTAATGACGTCAAATTGCAAAATTTTCTAGGGGAGCATAACCCCAGTACTCCAGATTTGAAGCGCCTTCGGCGCTCTAACTTTTCTTCTCGCGCGTACATGCTAAGTCCCTGGATCTGAAAGATTTGAGTATTAAGAACACCTTGTGTTGTTTATTACGCTTTTCAATTCATGAATAATGTGTGAGTTTAATTCTAGTAAGTCAGTCCGTGTTCTAACGAATGACTGTAAAATATAAAACCCCACTTGCACGTAGATTCAAAGTTCTCTAGCATGAAATTTGAATGTTGCCAACTCGGAAACAGAGTAACTAGTGTATAAAAAATCACAACCAAAGTGATGCGATCAATCAAAACTGAATTAAGTTTTCAGCCGCTTCTATTCGAGCCCATATTTTAGTTCCTTACAGTAATCATTAACGAGCAACATGAGCATGTTTTGCGTAAAAGTTGCTGCCACTAGGCTAAGGTCGAAATAAAACACAAGGATGCAACTGGCCGGTAAACTCGTCTGTTCAGCACTTACCTCAAACTACCACCACTGCGTCGTATGTTTCGTCCTGACTACTGTAGCTCGTACCAACCCCTTGGGTTGAAATTGCTCCTTACTTCGGTGGCGCCGAAAATTCAAAGGTTATCGGAAAGAAGTTACCGGAAATGTTGAAATTTCCCGCGCGTGAAAGCTGTTGTTTCACGTTGATCGTTTTGCCCTTACAAGGCAAGAAACGATCAAAAAGGAGGCGAGGACGTTGCAGATGTTCTTTTCATTGTAATGGATCTTTCATTGCAAAATCTTTTTTTCTTCTTCTCCGGTAAGGATGTTGTCTATAGAAGAAAAACGAAACCTTTGATTTTAACTTTTCTTTTTAAATGACATTTTTTCTATTTCTTCCTTCTTTTTACCATAGCAAACATTTCATTACAAAAAAGCCGTTTGGAGCAACAAAGAAACCTTCAACCTTGACGGAGGGAAGACTGGGTTTGACTCACGAGAGACTAAACTGCCCTCCTACTGGAACACATCCTTCTCCAAGATCTGCCTCGGCATAAAGATCGACCAAAAGATCAGGTTTATTGTCATCAACAAGCAGGCGAACTCCTTGTTCTCTCTGATCGCTGATGGGCAATACCGCAACACCTCACTGGGTCGTGACACGTGGAAGTCACTGATTGGTTCTAAGGCATCCTTGCAGCACAACTGTAACAAGGAAGGGTTCAATGCTGTTGGTACTGGTCGTTTCGCTTCCAAAGCAAGAATCGGTATTATTAGTAACGACGAAGACGCATGCACCTCTTGTGACTCTAGAATTGGATTTGGTACTGGAGGACATCCTGATGATAGAAATTCATGTGGAAACGAGGTTACAGGCGCTCCAGATAATGGCGACCAGCATATTAAGGCAATGGGGTATATTTTGGTGCTGTGAGAAGAAACTTATCTGGGTTTATTAACCTTGGTGCCAAACGAAAGCTAGGTTAACTAAACTCTAGATCCTGTTCGTTTATGTGGATAAACAATATACTATTTCTAGATTGAATTACACTTAACCATAATACATTAGAAATGAAAGACACAGTGAGAAACTAAGATTAAAATCATTGGCTAAGTCAGCCTCCATTGCTCCTTATAGTTTGCTGCCCGCAAATAATATTTGAAGACTGATGTTTGATGTGTACGGCGACGGCAACGAGAACTTATTGTCAACAACGAGACTACGATCACCCGACGGACGATCATGCTCAATCCACTTTTCAAATCCATTTTGAAATGACTCCTGGGTTCAAACGGAGGCTTGATTGCCAGTCGTTGTTTGGGAATGAGCCAAAGCTCATCCTCTGGACACATATTAATTAAAACTGTATAGCTTTATTTGGTCTTCATCATTTCCCGGGATTCTCCTTTTTAATGTTTTTCTGTCAGTAATAATGACTTAAAAAATATAGATATAATGGTTAAGTGAAAGCATCATGTCTCAAAAGCAACACTTATTAGTTTGTATTATTCCCTTATATTGTAAGGAGAGATTTTCCATGAATTCTTTATTTGCCTCGAATTTCATGTATAGCTATCAAATATTCGCTTTGATGTTTTTTCTAGTAATTCATACTACTGAATTTGCATAAAGAGGTTTTAGCTCCACAAAAAGGCTCGTGCCATTTTTTTGTCCTTTGTTCCATTTGCTTTGTGTTCGCAAGGTAATAATTCTAGAAAAAGCCAACAGTGTTTACAGCTGTCAAAACTATTTGCCACTGACTCTTTTCAACCGGATACGTTTAACTTCAATTGTTGACTTTTAGAAAAAATCATTAGTTTTCAGACAAGAGACTATAAAGGGGACAGAGAGGGCATCCCCCATATACACCCTATTCCATAGGTAATTCGTCTCGAGTTATTTTTAGAATCGGGATAAAGTTACCTCGCGCGAGGTGTGGATGTTGTGTTGAGGTTTCGCATGACCAAACGCCGTGCAAAACATGTCGGGCGAGAGGCAATGAAAGCGTAAAAAGATCGAGAGCATTCCTGAATATTGAAGCGAAATGAGTCGGCGCTCACCTGGGAAAAAGGAATCGCTGGACTCTTTGACAACCCGTGAAATCAGTTTAACTCGAAGTTGTCGTAACCTCAGTGCTTTAATAAAATGAGAAATTTCGCCGGTCTATTGAAACCGGTCGTTTGTACAATTTAGGGAGTTTAAGATCCAACGACGCGGACGACAACTAGAACGTCAAAAAAACAATAGGTTTAATTAGCAAAACAACAACTTTGCACGTGCAACACACTTTTTTGTTCACTTCTTTCCCGTTTTTGCACGACTACGACGTGAAAATGCCTAATTTCGCGTTTTATGGAGGACGTAAATAAGCAACGACGAAATTTTATTTCTGTTCCTGAGCTTGAATATGGTCCTTAGAAATTCAGCTTTAGAAAGGTTCGCCTACAATTGACAAAGTAAGTGGGTAGGAATAATCGCTATAAAGACTGAAAAAAATAAACATCAAACCAGAAATTGCTCTCTTCAAACTGTAAATTATAAATGATCCTGAGAGAATATTCAGTGTGTTAAGGATTTCCCTGCTCTACTGGAATAGCAAAATCGCTCTCCGCGTCTTCCCCCATTTTGTTCTGCGTCATTTCGTGAAGGACGCGTGGCTCTCAGCGTGGGTCATCCACGCAGAACACATTCGCGCTATGTGATTGGCTGTTGTCTAATCCCCCTTGAGATCTGTGGTGTTAAAAATAACTCGAGACGAATTACCTATGGAATAGGGTGTATATGGGGGATGCCCTCTCTGTCCCCTTTATAGTCTCTTGTTTTCAGAATAATGGCTACTAACTAAAGTTTATCTTTTAATTTAAGCTTTCTTTTTATTCTGCACGACTTCCGTTCACATTTGCACCTTTTTACAGATGTACCTCGTTTTAATTTGATAATACTTATATGTATTCTTTAGTCTGTTGGCTAAATAGTGGCAAAAGATGAGTTTGGAATATGAAAGGTTTTGCTGACTTGCAAATTCGAAATATATTTGTTTTGCTTTAAAACTAGAAAACTAGTAATTAGTCCGCGTTTCTTCCTATTTGAACAGACGCTAGCTGGTCTTGCAATTTCATTCATATTTTGTAAAATACACTGTGCATAAACGCTGTGTTGCTGACCTTACAGCAAACGTAGCTAGCTTTTGTTCCAGTACCTTTCCTTTTTAAAAATAGCAACAATAACAAGCTATAACTATCTCTTTTATTTGATTTTCATTTACTTCTATAGCAAATGATTTCTGCTTACATATCTATTGTACTCTTTTGTTTTCAATGGTTCTTCAAATCATATATAAGTAAGTTGATTTGAACTGATTTTTCGATTACATTGCCCATTACATCGAGGATTTCAGAGCTGATTACATTGCTCATTACATCGCGGATTACATTTTCTGAGCTAAGTTACGTTACGTGTACAAGAATAAACGCTGTTGGAACCAAAGTTCAGTTTGCCTTTGCTGTACCAGTTAGTGGTTTGATCCCGTACCTCCAATTCGCCTCTCCAGTCCTGCCGAGCTTAGACTTGACTGACTGAAGAAGGACTGCTCGCAGTCTACAAGAGAAGTGACGGCTCTTTCACGCCAGCGAGTTGCAATAGAGTCTAGTCCACCCCCCCCCCCCCCCCCCCCCTCTTCTTAATCGAGAGTTAAAGCGCAGAGTTCCCTTTGAGTGTTCAAATCGTTCAAAAGTGGAAAAACTTTCCGTCACAATATATCCTTACCATACTTATGCTTGTACACTATGAGGAAATAATTATAAATAAATGTTCCACTATCTCAAGTCGTAAAATTACAAAACAAAGCGGTTCGTATTATAAATAATGTTCCTTTTAATTAATGGAATCAATAACTCCACACTACGTATCTCTTAGCCTTTTGAAATTTCCTGATACTATTAAACTGAACACATGTATGCTTTTTTTTATTATTTCTACCGTGAAAAGTTTCCTAATATAACTATTTCACTAGTATCTGAGCTACATTATCACAATTATACCCTCAGTGCATTATCTAATCAAATAGTTATATCCCCATTACGAAATCATCTCAGAAGATTCTCCCCCTGCGTTATTGGAAGATACTTTTGGAATAGCATTCCGCAAGTAATCAGAGACAAACTATCTAAAAAATTGTTTAGAAAACTGACACTTTTACGCTTGTACCTTGACCAATACTAATGAAACATCATCTCTTTAACAATTCACTGAGCTATTTTATATTTTTCCTTTACTTTGTATATCTATATCTTGTATTATCTTTTGCTTAGGTTTAAAGAAACAAATCAATTGAAATAATGACTAAGACTTGGCAGACGCCCCCCTCCCTCCTCAAGAAATCCCCCGAGCAAATAATCGCCTACCTGATGTAAGGCAAATGTGCGGTTTTTTTAACTATTGATATGGTTGATGAACACTGTGTGGTCATCAGTGAAGTGCTTACTCAATTTTTGTCACGCATTACTGTTTCTTTGTATTTTTGCCCGCGAATACAGCATTCTATCTTCCCTCCTCACCGCATTGGCAGGCAAATTGTACCTCAGCAACTGTGAATAAAACCGTTGAATTAAGAGCATTGTTTATTGTCAATGATTCCGTTTCTTGACGCAGGAACTAAAAGGGAGTTTCTCTGATTCACCTACACAAGTAACCAACCCACCCCTCCCTTACTAGGCAAGCTTTTATTTGTTACGCCGGCTGGTACCTAAAAAAAAACAAATAACTCGCCGGCCGATGACTTAAACCATGATGGGTTGAACTGATATTGCAGAAAAGGACATTTCTTGATTCAACCTACTTGAAAGAAAGTGCTCATAACCTAAAAAAAGAATTTTTTCAAGTGAAACTACATATAACTAGAAGAATCTCTGGGAAAAAATCGATTTGAACACAGCGCTATTTTTAGGTCTCAAAAAACTCACCAACACTTTTCTTTGAATAATTTTTAGAACGTTTGCTAACAAATAAGCTTAAGTTTGAAATTTGAACTAACCTGAACCACCCATCCCATTGTTTTAGGTGGTGAGGCAATTTAAGTTGGGTTCTTGCCACGGACGATTCCAAAGCAGGTGATTCCTTTTACTAATGCGTTAATACTGAGTTTGCTAACAGTCAGATGGACACAATAACCACGTATAAGCACATCCCGATAAGAATTTGGTCTTGCGTTTCATTCACTTCTGAAGAGTTTCAATTGCATCGGAGTCCCAAAAACTTTAAATAGTTTTAATATAGACAGTTGATTCTCCTTATTTTGCAAGCTGTCATAGAAAGGTTCCCTTTTTATTGATGCTACAGCCATACATAAGTAAATATTTAAGACTGTATAAACTAGACATAACTTAACAGTGCTAATGATCGAAAAAACTCACGTAGTCTCTAAAGCCTTATTGAACAGTCATATTCTTCTTATTTGGCAAGTCGTCAAAAAGCTACTGTTTTTAAAGACTAGTAATTAAAGCATAATTTAAATTTAAACTGTATTGGTCAAAAAACCCATTAAGCACTCCCGAGCATTGATCATGAAATAACATTTTCAAGAACTTTTAAGTAAAGCTAAAGGGAACCTATCATTTTTTCGCTTTTCAAAAGGAATATAGACGATTCCATGAAAATTGTTTTTGAAAAGAAAAGCAATGGTTGTAGTTAGATTTTTGGACGCACAGAAAACGATTTTGCGATGGCTGCTGATTTGCACTTTTTTTCAGACCGGTGACGTCATTGATGGAAGAATAAGGCAATTACGAAAAGACTAAACATAAAGTCTTTTCTGAAAATATAACTTTCCCTCCACCCCAAATCACACGAAAAAAAAATTTGCTGAGTCAGTCTCAGTTTTATGCCTTTTATGTTGTATGCCAACAATTAACTAAAGGAAAATAAACTTGTAAGTTGACGCTCTAGACATGTTAATTAATATAAACTTATCTGAAAGAAGAAGTAGGTTGATATAAAGCCATATTAAATTGCAGTGCAGAAAACTGTAAAGATATTTTCTAACGCCAAAGAGGCTTGGAGCTAAAAAAAATCATCAATTTTGGTAACGTCCCCTTTAAGGGGGCAATACCCAGGCGACGTTTTTATGTCTTGTTTTTATAAGAATGTGTTATGTTTTCCAGAGCCTTAATCGTAGTAACCAATACGTTGGCGTATGAAGTGCATTGGTTGAGGTTTCAAGACTTGTCATTAATTGGCCCTGCCACATTGAAGCGACGTACCCGCACAAAGAAAGTCATGAATAAGAAACATTTAATATTGCATAAAAAACTGATGGTTTCTAAAACGGCTATCACTTTACAAAACACTGTTTTTGGCAGTGTTTGTCAAGTTCATCCACTGATTTTACGAAGTTTGCCAACCATGAACAGTTTCACCAATCTGAGATGTTCTCTTTATCCTTCTTCCAGCTCCTTCCGTTGTTTTATGCGATACCCAATGCAGTCTTTGCTCAACTGGAAGGTTGGTTTTTCTTCGCTTTATTGATAGTCGAGTGAAATTTCATGGACATAACCTTTTTACTTTGTATAAGTTCGTGGGAAATCTATGAAGAGGACAGTTCAGCATAGGCGTACGGGACATTTTTGCCAGGGGGGGGGGGGGGGGGGGGGGGGGGGGGGGGGCGTAAACCATTTGCCAAAAAAATTCTCGCAAGTTGCCCGAATTTTTCCGAAACGTACAGTCGAAAAAAAACGAGGGCCATACGATGAAACAACAGAGGCCGCACTGGCATATGAAGGTGGCTCGATACTGTAACAGTTTTTCAGGGTCAATACCTCCCAATTCTGAGCATAACTACCTCGCCATAGACAAACATTTGGAAAAATTGCCACCACAGTTTTATTAGATGATTAGATGAAAATTTGTCATGATCAGGAATGCAATGACATCGGAGTTGTCATAGCAACGAAATGACGCCATTGCCATATTACTTGCAGTAATATTTCTCGGCACAGGGAACTGTTCTTACAAAATCGTTCACGGAAACGTTTTCCTCAAATAGTCGCCTCGATGTTCGTGAAGTTAAAACGAAAACTGTGAGAGTGTTATTAGGATATTTTGGAATGACGTTTTCATCGTTAGAAATATTGTAAAAAACGAAAATCTTGCTGTTTGGCCGTTATCGAACTGAGAACTAGTCAGCCACTTCTTCATTTTCAGATCCATTGCTGATGCTATCTGCCATACACTATTCTACGAGCGGGAGATGATTCTATTAAGATATGCGGAAGTTTATTCTAATCAATTCAAGACTGGAGAGTGCCCATTCCAGTTAGTGCAGTACAGTACAGTGCTCAACAGTAAAAAACCTGATATAAACCTGTTGAAGACTGGTATTGGCCAGTCGAAATATCGCAACTTAACTCTATTTCATGTTGTTTGATCAGTCCCTGCAAAAGTCTGCTTGACTGTAACGTTTTGATCTATTTTGACTGATCACGATCTTTACGGATCCGACGTTGAGTAGGATTGATCCTACACGGTTTTTGCAGTGGTTT
This sequence comes from Porites lutea, assembly GCF_958299795.1. Classification (NCBI taxonomy): domain Eukaryota; kingdom Metazoa; phylum Cnidaria; class Anthozoa; order Scleractinia; family Poritidae; genus Porites; species Porites lutea. The sequence continues at coordinate 29,753,213 of NC_133207.1, forward strand.
TTTTACCTTAACTATACACTTTAAAAAACTATAAATATGTAAATCAATGTGTGATACCCTTTCCTAATAACCAGAAACTCATCACGTGCTAGGCAACCTATGCTTCGAGAGAATGTAACTTGATTATTACGCCGACCGACGTCAGAATTTTTGTCAGAATAAAATATGAAATATTTATCTCTTCGAAATAACAATAAAAAAAAAACAACTAAACGTCTTTAAAACCTGGCTTTGCCCAAAATTTCTTTTGCTGCTCAAAAAATCTGAGTTGCCCAAAATTTGGGGGGGCTGCAGCCCCCCTCGCTCCCCCGGCCCGTACGCCTATGCAGTACAGGGAAGATGGAGGCAAACAAGCTTTCCTCATTATAACGATATGCATTTAAAACAATGCAACACCCGCGGATAGTATTTTGTCACTAACTAACATGGCTCTTTTTCTGTTTCGCTCGGTTAATTACTTTAAAAATCGCTGAAAATTGCGGCCGGCATGTTAGAGAAATGTATCACAGTCCCTAAAATTTTGCTTGGGAGGGAGCTTAAACAACTAGGACAAAAACGAATACTAGTTTTGCGTTCTTTTAAACTCTATCGCGTTTAATTAAAGTTGAGTTTTTATCGCGATACTTTATTTTAGTTTCGGTCAATTTGTTAAACGCTGATGTACCCTGTAAATTTTCCTGGAGTTTAATTCTTAAGGACCAAGAGCCATAATGTATGGTCGGCCATTTGTTTCAAAATTATGACACGATATACGTGCGGTTTTTTCCCACGTATACTTGCAATACCCGATATACGTGCGTTTTTTTGTCACGTACACTTGCGTTTTATTCCCAAGGATATGACCATTTTCTTACAAACGCGCATATATATGCGAACAAAAAAACCCATATATATGTGTTACAAACAAGCATGTGGTATATGCGGTCGCAGAAAGTCGTCGTATAAGAGGCACCAAATTATACCGTCAGCAAAAAACCCCTTCATGTACGATGGAGCTGAAAAGTAACTTCAGTTTGAATCAAGCATGGCCGCAATGGCCGCGTTAATTTCGAGCAAGATTTGGTTCTTATACATTGCCCTCACAGTAGTGGTGGTTGTTGGCTCCCCGACAACGGAAAGTGGAATCCGTGGATTGTCTCTTGAGAGACTGTGTACGCTATTTTAAAAACAAAAGCGCGATGTCTTGTTGCTCCTTCGTAGGAATTTACTGTTCTGTCTATGCGAATGTTATGAATTCTGCAAGAATGCAGTTCCTCGTCGGTTGCTACTATGGTGCAGAGAGCGAAACTAGCTGCTATAATCAAAAATACTGATTTGCCATTGGCCGCAAAAAAACGCCAAAGTGAAGTTATAAATAAACTATCCTTCCAAATAATCGGGGCTTGAGAACTAATAGCAAATTGATACCTGAGGGACATTTTATGCAAGTTGAACGAGAACGAGTTAGGGCCTGTTTACATGGAGTGGGGGACCCCAGTCTAGTGGGGTTGGTTTCTTTTGTTTTCACACAAAACAAAAGAAACTTAACCCACTAGACCGGGGTCCTCCACTCCATGTAAACAGGGTCTTAGTTAACCATGAAAATCACAATTAAAGTGGAGGAGCACTAAGGAAAGAGAGGCAGGTGGAAGGCTATTAAAGTCAGTGAGAATACCAGGGAAATAACAAAAAGCTTCGAGACTAGGAGGCTTAGAACGTGTTCGTGGAGGCGAAAAGGTGATAATTCGCGCGCGAGAGAGAAAAGAAGAAAGGTCTCAAGGTCATGTTTCACATTACATCAAGAGCTTATGAGTCGTGTTTTGCCTGTCGGACGCTAATTTCTTAGAGCTGAATCGATCGTTGTTTCGGTCACCATTTGTGAAATAGCGTACACAGTCTCTCAAAAGACAAAAGACAATCCACGGATTCCAACAAATCCGTTGTCGGGGAGCTAACAACTACCACTACTATGAGGGCAATGTATAAGAACCAAATCTTGCTCGAAATTAACGCGGCCATTGCGGCCACGCTTGATTCAAACTGAAGTTACTTTTCAGCTCCATCGAACATGAAGCGGTTTTTTGCTGACGGTATAATTTGGTGCCTCTTATACGACGACTTTCTTCGCCCTCATATACCACATGCTTGTTTGTAACACATATATATGGGTTTTTTTGTTCGCATATATATGAGCGTTTGTAAGAAAATGGTCATATACTTGGGAATAAAACGCAAGTATACGTGACAAAAAAACGCACGTGTATCGTGTAGCAGGAATGATTGCAAGTATACGTGGGAAAAACCGCTCGTATATCGTGTCATAATTTTGAAACAAATCGCCGACCATAATAATGGTCCCAGTTTTATGGCATGACATTAGAAGTCAAATAAATAACAGTAGTTGACCGCCAGGAAAATCTCTAATTTCAGGAATACGAATTATAAACTAGGTACGGCCTTAAAAGATGTCAAGAGCTTTAAAGATCTTGGAATTATTATATCAAAAGATCTTACTTGGAGTGAACATATTAGTACTATGGTGAATAAGGCGAACCAAGTCCTAGGGGTAATAAGACGGTCTGTTGGAACAGCTAATACAACAACTTTTTCATTGCTTTACAAAACATTGGTCAGACCACTTCTAGAGTATGCTGCTCCAGTCTGGAACCCATATCTTGTCAAAGATATTCATGCAATAGAGAGCGTGCAAAGACGCGCGTCAAGATTACCTCTTAGGCAAAAAAGAGGTGATATGTCTTATGAAGAGCGTTGTGACACGTTACATTGGCCATCTTTGTCCAGTAGTAGGACATATTCCTCTCTTGTTGAATGTTATAAGATCGTGTTTGGCTTATCACACTTGGATTTTGAGGAATTCTTTCAATTCGCAAAAGTCAAATCCACTAGGGCAAATCACTCGTATAAGCTTTATTGTAAATTATCTAGAATCAACTGTTTTTAAATATTCTTTTTTTAACAATGTAATTAGTTATCGGAACAATTTACCTAAAAATGTTGTTGAAGCCGGTACCCTTGAACTTTTTAAATGTAAACTCAAATCCTTTTTAAAGTTGTAATTTTTATTGTTTGTTTGTTGTTTTTAGGAGAGTTTTATTCATAGGGTTAACCTCTAGACTCTCCCTTTCAAATTTATGTAGTTATATATGAGTTTGAATAAACATGTATGTTATGTTATGTTATGTTAATTCCCATTTTTCTTCTCCTGACTTCAAGGCTTTAATTTCAGCTAAGGTTTTGAATTCCAGTTCACATAACGCGTTCAATTTTAAAAGTCATTCTTAAAGTCAGGAACTCCCTAAATCAAGAGATATCTTATATGCCCGACCCATGCATTCTAAAAACGTAAATTTCAAAACCATTCTTTCTTTGATTAATGATTCTTCAGAATTCACCACCATGTATCATCACAGCCTTCGTCAAGATGTCTTTATAAAGGAAGAGTACCATTATTTAAACGTTCCTAAAGTTGGAACATTCACAGTGTATGACAGCCTTGACTGCACCTTTGAATGCCTCGGCAATCCTTCCTGTTTGTCCTTCAACCTGGCAGCTTACAAAGGAGCAGATGGAAAGTTGCGGTGTGAGTTGTTATCCTCAGAAAAGCACAGCAATCCTGAGGAGTATAAAAGGAACGAGAGTTTTCATCACTTTTCCATCAAGGTGGGGAAAAATCTTTGCATAGAGTTTATTAAAGTAAGATATATATTTTGATATCCCAGTCTATGTGATTTTTAATAACCTGTCACGAATACGAATCGACATAAAAGTGACTACTGCACGATAACAAGTCGGGGTTATTCAGTCGAATGTCACTTTCTCATTTTTTTCTGCAACCAACACTTTTACGCAAAACAAAATTACCTTAATTATATGGCATTTGACATCGACCTTTTTTAAAATTATTTCACGGACTCCATGCATGTCATCACCTTGCCAAAACGGAGGCACCTGTGTAGCGAACTACAAGCATCACTCGTTTGACTACCGTTGCAAAGAAGGATTTTATGGAGAATTTTGCGAAAAAGGTAATTGATATTCAGACCGGGGAGCCCGTTCAAGATAGGACAACCAAAAGTTAGCGGGTTTACCTAAAATTTATCTGGGAACATTTTTAAGGCGTTGTAACGTGTACGTCAACATTGATGTTACCATGGCAACTGAGTTTTGACAGCCATGTGTTTCAAAATTTGCATTTTCTTTAAAAAATAGGTTTTATTTCTTTTTTTTACTGATTGAATTATTACGTTATCTACTTCTTTTTTTTCCAGTTGCCAAGTCATGCCAAGAGGTTTATAATCAGCTCACAGAAAAGTGAGCAAACCTATGTATAGTAATTTAATTGATGAGGATAGATCAGTTAAAGTCCGGGGGATCATTCGGGGTGAGTCAGTACTTTGTTTATGAACCACAAAAACAGCCAAAAAATCACTCGTCAAGCCTCAAAACCGAAATACAATTTTTGTTGCAGAGAATGTAGATATCACTTATTAATTGTTAGAATTTGTATCTTGGCTGATGGATTCTATTTCAGCATTTGTTCTCCATCCTGGAAACTTAAGGTTATTAGAGACCTAACTCGCAAAAACTGTTGAATTTTTCAAACAAGTGATTGGTACTGTTCAGATAATAGAAACCATAAACTATGAACACCACCATCCTGCACTGAAAGCCCTCCACCAAAAAAAGTTGTTGATAAAATGCAGTTGAACGCCTCCCTTTCTCTTAATACGAACACCTGTATAAAACGGATGGTTCGTTTGTACCGACAAAAAGTTCAGATATTTCAGTGTTCATAAGTTAACCTGGTTAATATGGAAAACGAACACTTTTCTGTGTCCTAGTCTCAAACTGTCATATAATAATTACCGTAAACTCCCCCGGGAGGTCCTCAATAAAGTTTTATACCGGGAAGCTCAGCCCTGGGTCCAACCCCTTACCTTTTACGCCTGTCATTTTTGCAGAAAAGGTACTCCTTTCGTATCCCATTCTATCCCTTTTGGAAATTTAGATTGGACTGAGACTGTACTGAATTCCATTCATTTATTTTTGTAAGAAAGAGCGAACCTTTTTTTTTTTTACAACCAGTTAAAGTACATTCCATTTTCTCTCTCCGACAGTTGGGAGCTGGAAAAATTAAAATGAGATTTCATTTTGTACAGGTTGAACGTGACTCAGTTGGTCACTCTCCTCCTTGACTCCAAACTAGTTTCAGTTCTCTGTCACTTTGGAAATTTTGGATGAGGAGATGGAGGATGGACACCGGTCATGAAGATGGACGGCAACAAGGTAAGACATTTGTGTACGTTTTCCCTTAGTTTTGCGACGAGAGTGGAAAAAAATGTGTTATTAATAATTAAATAGATGCAGGTTTGCCGCTGTCAGCGGTAATTTTCAATTATCCTAGCCTACAAATACAGCCCTTTCTCCTTGCTCCTCGTCGCTAGGGACGTTTCATCAGGAGGAACGTCTGCACCTCAGCGACAGAAATTCCATACTAATGACGTAAAATTGCAAAATCTGGGGGAGCATAACCCCAGCCTCTAAGTTTGAGGCGCCTTCGGCGCTCTAACTTTTCTTCTCGTTGGTACATGCTAAGTCCTTGGACCTGACAGATGTAAGTATGAAGAACACCTCTTAGCTTCTGGAATATCTCGGTCAGCAGCAGAGGTCATCCGCCCTTCCTGTCAGACGATGTGAAGGTTTTCATCAAAACGCACTCTGAAGCCTGCTTTCTGTACTTGCGAATACGTGAGAGTTAAAGATAATTGTATTCAATTCGGCATTTTTCAATCGCATCAATGATTAAAGAGTGCAGTATTTGTTTACTTTTTTTTCTATCGGTGACCATTAACGCCATTTCGCCTGCTGTGGCTAATTTCATTTTATAAAGCTGGAGAAACAAGGACGTTGTAGATCTTCTTTTCACTGTAATGGATCTTTCATTGCAAATTCCTTTTTTTTCTTTTCCGGAAAGGATGTTGTCTTTAGAAGAAAAAAGAAGCCTTAATTTGAACTTTTCTTTTTCAAGGATATTTTTCTTATTTCTTCCTTCTTTCTACCATAGCAAACATTTCACTACGATTCCACTCTCTGGAGAAACAAAGAAACCTTTAACCTTGATGGAGGGAAGACTGGGTTTGCCTCGCAGGAGACCAAACTGCCCTCCTACTGGAACACATCCTTCTCCAAGATCTGCCTCGGTATGAAGATTGGCCAACAGATCAGGTTTATTGTCGTCAACAAGCAGGCGAATTCCTTGTACTCTCTGATCGCTGATGGGAAATACCGCAAAACCTCACTGGGTCGTAAAACGTGGAAGTCACTGATTGGTTTTAATGCCTCCTTGCAGTACAACTGTAACAAGGAAGGATCTAATAACGCCAGGAGTGAATGGGTGGATTATTAGTAACCATGGGCCCAATTGCCGTGCCTGTCGCTCCAGAATTGGGTTTGGTACTGGGGGGAGGATTGATAAGAGCAACACATGTGGAAACGACGCAGGGATCGGGGCTGATAATGGTTTCAAGCTCATCAAGGCCATGGGGTACGTCTTGGTGCAGTAGAAAGAAACCATCACGGAAGAAAATTTTGTTTGTTGAAGTTTTTCTTGTATCACGATCACATTCTATGTGTTCATTCGGCAGGCAATCTGACAGTTCATCTCCATGAGCTGCAGTTTGCACACTAACGTTATAAGTGGTGGTAAATATAGTATTAACTTCAGTACATGTTTTCTATTAAAGATTACCGCCCTGGGGACGAGGTTCATAGATTGTAGATTTGTAAACTAAAGATTGCTGTTTTACATAATTGCGAACAGGGAAAACTTCGGTATTGGACTGGAAACATTTAAGTAAAAAATCTTTAGGGCCTGGAATAGTGGATTCATTTGCAGCAGTAAACGTGTAAAAGGCGAAAACATTCTAGAACCCGTTTATTTCCATCGCTTTCTAGTTAGGCACACTGCAGGTTATTAGTACTATCAAATCCAAAGCCAGGATCGGCATCATTAGTAACAACGAAAACAACTGTAAGTCCTGCGACCCTAGAATTGGGTTTGGTACTGGAGAAGAACCTGATCATAGCACCTCATGTGGAAACGAAGCTACAGCCGCTCCAGATAATGGCAGTAAACACATTAAGACAATGGGATATATTTTGGTGTAGTAAAAAGAAACTGATCTGGGTTAATTTACTTTTGGTGCGAAACGAAAGCTAGTTTAACTTAACGCTAGATCCTGTTCGTTTTTTGTGGATAAACAACAGACTTCTTCTAGATCGAATAGGTGTAGTCGCGTCGAGCCGAAGGTGCAGGGTTCGAGTCCAACCGAATTCTTTATTCCTTCTTTCTTTTATTTTTTCCGTTTTTTGTGTTGTTGTTTTCTATAAATATATAGCTAAATAACTGTTTCTTAATAAAGTGCAACAAACAGCAAGAAAAGTATTGTGTTTCCGGACAAAATATCGTGCACCGTATATTAAATATATGGATAAACAATCTGAATTTCTATTATTTCCTACAATTTACTGTGGGAAAACCAGAGTTATAACCACTTGATCATTTTCTAGAAAACGTTCCCACGAGTTCTTTCTATAGACTGATAGTAATTATTCTAGTACTTTCCAACATGTAAATAGGACATTTAATGTCACTTTCGACTCTTTTAAGTCTCACTGCCTAACTAATGCCAGTATCAACAGAATGTGCCGCAGCATTACTATCTTTTAGATACCCTAGTTTAATAAAAACGTTATGAATGACTCAAATTATTCTTAAGTAGCGTCAGAATGCTGCTTAATCTCATATTTTGATGCTAGGAAATTTTGCTGTATTTTCGTTCTTGCGATCTTGAAAATTAACCCGTTTTCTCACCATGTATAAGTGCAACGTTAACTTCATTCAAAATTTGGACTTTTAGCGCTTTTTGTATATCTCTGAAACGACTCCCACAAATTTTTTAAAAATCTCTTCACATATTCTTCATAATGTATATAACAAGGTCTGAAACTTTCATTGAGATTGATTCACTGCAACATCTTAAAATTTCAAGACAAACCTCCTACGAACCCCAGCTGTCAAAAATCTGCGTTACAACATTCACTGTTTTGACGTTATGCTAGTTTTTCCAAAATAATGCGCCCTATACATACCTCCACGACTAGTACATTTTAGTTTGAATTTATCGCATCTTTTGAATGTACAACATTGACAATTCTCACACTGAAATGTATTAGTCATGGATATATGTATTGTCCCCCGGATTAGCCACTGCTTAATTAACAATAACGTATTGTTAAGGCGCAAAAAAAAAAATCAGTTCGGGGCTGAAATGCATTTATCAGCTTCGATTGATGAGTAGCAGAATGGACCTGAAACGTCTTTAGACATCCGGGGGATAATCGTTCTCAAACTTTGATTGGTATCCAGTGGTTCCACAAAAAACTGAATCAATAGCTACCAACCGGTCTAAAGGAGCCACTTTTGGACTGAGGCAGTTGCCACACGAAGGCAGTCCGCTACGGTGTTGTTGTTTGTTGTTTTCTTAGTCGTTTTTTTTTCTTGTTTTGTGGTAAGGAATTTGTGTAAAGTGGCTGTAGACCTGAGAATTTCGCGAATTTCTATCTACCCAAAATTCGCGAAATACTGTCTACAGCCACTTCTACACAAATCCCTAACCACAAAACAAAAACGACACAAGCAAACAACTCAGTAAACAAGCTATAACATGGAAAGTTGAAAGAAATTATAAAATTTTTTGCTGACCCGGCGGTTATCACAAATCCAGGTATATACACTTTAACTAGTGAAATCCTGAAATCAAATACCTGTAGCGTGAAAAAAAGTACCCCTTTTGGGCGGAGCCTCCCCGTATAGGCCATCATAGGGAGTACCCCCGGGTACGGTGTGATGTGTGAAGAGTGATAAATAAGGCAGTGGCGAATCCCACCAACGAAGAAACGTCCCCCCCCCCCCCCCCCCTCCTGCACTGTTCCAACGGCAATGTAGATTGTTTGGCCGCACCTTCGAATTTTAAAATAAATGAGAGAGGGTGAGAATCAAAGAGACGACGAAAACGGCTTAATGACACCGCCAAATAATGTTATCATCTACACTAAGTCATGATCATTGTACATGGTTAGCATTATCTTGACAGTATTTTAAAAAGCCTGTTAGTGTCTTATTAGCAAATCTGAGCTAGGCGGCCGAAAAGTAGTTACATGTATGCGTACAAGATAGCAAGGGAGGGCAAGCGTGAAGCGAGCGAGGAGCACCAGACACACTTGTGTCTCTGAATTACGCTCCAGGGGTGGATCTAGGGGAGGGTGCAGGGGGTGCGCACCCTCTCCCCCTGAGATGACCTGCGGTTTTCTAATAACACTGGTATTCTGCAAAAAAAATACTACCGTAAAATTCCGAAAATAAGCCCTGGGGCTTATATTTTTCAAAGGCCCTTTTTGAGGGGCTTATATTTGGAGGGGCTTATATTGGGATGGGCTTATCTATGGAGGGAAATTCGCGTTTCAAAATCAGTTGGGCTAGCCTTATAGTTGGGAGGAAATTGACCGTTTTTCCTTTATTTTAGTTTGTGTTTGAGGGAAATTTCCAAGTACAAGCCCCCGGGGGGCTTATATTCGGAGGGGCGATTTAACGGAGGGTTTTTTGCGTTACGAATTTGGGGGGCTTATATTTGGAGGGCTTATACATGGAGGGGCTTATTTTCGGAATTTTACGGTATGTGGTTTATTGGTGTTGAAGTAGAGCAAGAGACGAGTGCACCCCCTCCTAAAAAAATCCTGGATCTGCCCCTGCGCTCCTCGCCCGAGAAACGAGAAAAACTAGCACCTATTCCGCAGGCTAATTATAAGGAAACAGGAAGAGATACTGAGATTTTAGAATGAACAGGGACTGGCTGCTTCCTTAACAATGGGCTCGTGTTTGTAGCACCACTTCACAACCTTTGGGGATGAAGTTAGATTCTAACTACAGTAATCTCTCTCGGCCTTGCATCGAGTTTTTAAACCTGATAATACACTCCTGTTCGTTTTTTAACCAGTACGTAAAACCGTCAAGTTAACCCAGGCGATTTAATTCAACGATATATTTCACCCAGTAGCGAAAAGCACCTGCTTTGAAAACCAAAGCAATGGCGGCTGAAGCGCGTTTTGCTAGCTAAAGTTGTTTTGTCTCGATATTTTTGACCAACTAGTTGGATTTTACTAAAACAATTATTCCTCACGTCCTCATGGCCTCTGAGTCAATAGCCCATGAGGCCTTCGGCCCCATGAGATATTGATTCATTGCTCATTCGGGCTCGAGGAAAAATTGTTTATTATAGAAAGGGTGAAACCGGTTTTAGCTTTGCCGCATAAAATTGCATTAAACGCTCTTTCCTTTTCACCTGTTTGAAGTCTTTTCGTGAGTTTATACACGTTACTAGCTGTCAATAAATTTTTCAAACTGCTGCACTTCAGACACGATTTCTTAAATAAAGCTATTCTGCTTCTCAAGGATTTTAAGAGACTCCTCAGTTTTTTAACAAATTTTACCGGCAAGAAAACGGGTTATACAATTAACCAAAATACTAGGAGTAATCGGTGCTTAGGAGAGTGCGTTCGATATGTTTGTTAGGGCGTACAGGTAGCAGTTGAGGGGGAAGGGTGGTTGCGATATAGATAAATATGATTATGGTATATTTTGAACGTAGGGGTTGCGCACAGCAAAACCTCTATTTAAACTGTGTATCACGTTATAAGAAGGTTTTGAAAAGATATCGTATGGTACGGTGTCAAGTGCTTGTAATCGTAATAGAACATTTTGTTTTACTGGCGTGAGTTACATGGCGCAGTTGCTAAGGCCGATTAGTGCTTAACCCGAGATTCTTTTTCTTTCTTCAAAAACATTTCTTCGGATAATTTCCTATGTTATTTTTAAGAGCATCCAATCATCAACTTGTTGACAAAATGAATTACATTGAATTTACTGTTTTAAAAGCTTTCACATCTGAATTCAGACTTCGCACTCGTGACCCTGTCAAAGCCTTCAATGGAATGTGTGTGCGGCTCACGTCAATAACTTTTCCAGTAATTTGGTCGAGCGTGTTGATTTCAGTGACTCGAGAGTGGTTTATAAGTTTTTCCTAATAAACTAGGGTATCTAAAAGATAGTAATGCTGCGGCACATTCTGTTGATACTGGCATTAGTTAGGCAGTGAGACTTAAAAGAATCGAAAATGACATTGAATGTCCTATTTACATGTTGGAAAGTACTGGAATATTTACTATCAGTCGATAGAAAGAACTCGTGGGAACGTTTTTTGGAAAATGATCAAGTGGTTATAACTCTGGTTTTCCCACAGTAAATTGTAGGAAATAATAGAAATTCAGATTGTTTATCCATATATTAAATATACGGTGCACGATATTTTCTCTGGAAACACAATACTTTTCTTGCTGTTTGTTGCACTTTATTAAGAAACAGTTATTTAGCTATATATCTATAGAAAACAACAACACAAAAAACGGAAAAAATAAAAGAAAGAAGGAATAAAGAATTCGGTAGGACTCGAACCCTAAACCTTTGGCTCGACGCCTAACCACGACACCACAGAGGCTAATCTTTAGGAAAAGTCTTGATTTTATTCCTTTTCCATGAACCTTCCGCCGGCACGATGATCGCCAGCCGCGTTAACCGAGCTATTAACAGTGAAAAAACAATGTAAACGCATATTCCATGGCAATGAATGAATGAAAGAACATAATTATGCTTTTCAAAACGCCGATACACGTCCTCGTCTGCAAAGTAGGACACAAAACATATGTTTTGTTATCTCGATTTCCGCTATTATTTTGAAGCGAATGGTCAAAATCACATCCATTTTCGGCTCATACAGTTTCTTAAGAATAGCACTGCATGACATTTTCTCACTTTCACATCACCTTCTAGCAAACTGGAATTTGTATATCCCCCGTGTTGCGGAGTCGAAGAGCAAATGCTCATCTTCTCGTCAGGTTTAACACCTGGACGAGTCAACGGCTCCTGAATTGAAATCCAATCCCCAAGTTAACCATCGTACTCATCTGAAAGACTCCTGCGTGTCTTAAAATTTGGTAAGACCTCTTACCGTGCTGTAGAAAATTTGCCACAAAGAAAACTCTAAGTCTGAGCAGCGAACGATGCACTCTCTCACCCATGGCGGACCCACCGAACTTGCCCGTGTTTTTCTTTGAGTTGTTCGTGGCGCAATGCACTCTGGTTAAATGGAATGCGTTGTGGTAAAAAGTGCGGTTAAATGCAATGCATTGTGGTAAAAAGTGATGAATTCGAGAATTCGTCGCCCCTTATATATTTCCTTTAAATCCTGATTATGTTGCTGCTCGCTCCCTTCGGTCGCTCCGCAGCAATAACATAGAGTAATTAAAAAGTGTTCGTTTGTCCGGTGCCGAAATATCACAAGTCATGATCAAATGGCGCCGCCGAGCTTCACATCTCGGTAGATTTACTTTGTGGCACAACGCCTGCCGAGCTTCACATCTCGGTAAATTTACTTTGTGACAAAACGGCCGCCGAGCTACACAACTCGGTAAGTTTACTTTGTGGCACAACGGCCGCAGAACAAAACCCGGTTTGATGCACGCACCAGGAGTCGCAGACATTTTCCAAAGACAGTGATGAACCATGCTGAAAATTAATACAAAGTAAAATTTAACAGCAAACTTCTGAAAGATGGACGTTTTGGACGATTCAGCAAACACAGATCGATGAACGCTTTACTTTTTAAACGATGAACGCTTTACGAAGACAGAATATCAGACCTCAGCAAACCTTTGAAAGATGAACGCCGACCACGCAAGAATCACCAGATGAGTTAGCGCGTTAAAGTGAGGCAAAATGTAAGCAAGCGCCTCAAAGCGAGGCAAATGTGTGTCGACGACGACGAAAATGCAATCTCAAAAAAACCTCCCTCATTTATTGCACAGGACACCCAATAATGCACAGAACACCCAACACAAATTAGGGGTTGCGTTCTCGTACCTCGAACGCAATAATTCTTTGGTGTTAGAAAGTATGGGTACGAAGACGAGAGTGAAAAAAAAAGCAAAATACAAATCATGTTTTATAGATAAAGTGTAAACACTTAATAACCTTTCTACATGTGCGCATGACCAATGTGACCAATTGCTTTGCTGACTGCCTCTCTCGTCTGCAGCTAACTAAGTTCCACCGCCTTTGTCCGACAACCAGCAAGCATCCGACGTTCGTGCCGCGTGTTCCCTTGACCAACTCCATGTAAATGCAAAGGACTACTTTCGCTCTAATCTCGCAGACTCTACTCATCGGACTTACGGCGCTGCCCAACGACAGTTCCTCAGCTACTGTGATAATTACGGTCTTGCTCCCTTACCGGCATCGGAAGACACGCTAATCTTGTTCGTCACCTTCCTAGCAGCGCGAAAAAAGCCTCAGTCCATTAATGTTTATCTGGCCGGCGTTCGCTCTCTTTACGTTTCTAATGGTTACGACAACCCCTTGACTACTGGTCTCCGACTGAAGCAAACTCTGCGTGGTATTGAAAGGAATCATTTCGCCCCACCAAAACGGAAAATGCCGATTACCTTTGATCTTCTCTGCAAAATTCATGTTTTCATGAACTTCCGCTCTAACGACAATATTGTCTACTGGGCGGCAACTACCTGTGGCTATTTCTTGTTCTTACGCTCCGGAGAGTTTACGTTACTCAACAAGGAGCGCTTTGACTCCTCACGCAACTAGCACTTTATGACGTCACTTCTCATCAGTCCACGGACAGTCAGCACTACTGGATGGTGCACATCATGAAACAGTCGAAAACTGACCAACGACGCCAGGGCGTGACCGTTTATATACTCACACACACCATTCAGTCTGCCCAGTCTGCGCAATGAAATCTAACCTTGCTCTTCAACGGAGCCGCCCTAATATGTCCGAGGAGTCGCCGCTCTTCCTGTTAGAGAATAATCAGGCCCCGACCAAGCAACAACTAGTAACATTCGTGTCTCACTTGCTGCGACTCATTGGTGTAGATCCTACAGCTTATAGCAGACACAGCTTTCGGATCGGTGGCTCCACATCCGCTTTACGCTGGCCTTGCTGACTACGAAATTCAAATGTTGGGTAGCTGGAAATCAGACTGTTATAAAACTTATGTTCGTTCCCCGCTAAATGTCCTACTTCACTTCCCTCAGCGAATAGCAAAGAACGCGTCGATAACTTATCAATATGCTAATCCCTACTAACAAACTACTCAAGATTCCTAGTGGACAGCTAGTTTTTCTTTCCCTTAGTTTCTCTTACCGCCAACTTTAACATGTGGGCATTTATATGGGCAGTTGTATTTGTCCCAAATGGAAAATATATGTAGCTGCCCATCGATGGCCCACATACGGATGATTGTTGTCTTTATTGCGTGATTAAAGGCACGGCTTTAACTGCACAACTCACTTCAACTGACGTTTTAAATCACAGGCAGCCCAAGCGCACTATGTGTTGGTTCGGGTCATTTGGTCGGAATATACAGTCTAGAATTGTTAGTGTATTATCTGATGCCAAATAAATGCAAGAATCTCAAAGATATGAAGTCTTCTTGTTTGTCTATCTGTACTAGTAGCCTAGACTTTCTTTCCATCGAGTACTGAACTGTTACTATAGTGTTCAGTACTCGATGGAAAGAAAGTCAACTAAATGGCGTTTAAACCGGCCGAAGGACTCAGAGTGGCTATGAACTAAAGGCAAGGGAGCTTTTTGAATCAATATTTCACGTGATCATGATTTTTTTTCTTAGCGTTGTAGATTCGAATACATATGATAAAATTGGAACAATAAGGGCCCGAATCACATGTAATAATGCAAGAAATATCGACCTTCGTTATCTTAAAGGCTACTAGTACAGATAGACAAACAACAAGACTTCATATCTTTAAGATTCTTCCATTTATTTGGTATCAGATAATACACTAATAATTCTAGACAGTATATTCCGACCAAATGACTTCTGAAGCCCGAATCCACACATAGTGCGCTTGGGCTGCCTGTGTTTAAATAAACATTTTTCCTTAAGCGGGTTATATTTCTAAACAACTTCCTTTAACTTATAGTGTTTCTCTATTAACTCTTTCTTTTTAACGCCTCGGGGAATAAACAAATTAATAGGCAAGAGTTAAAATTCAGCTGGGTATTGTCATAACACTGAGCTTAAATTAAAAACTCTTTTAACTCTTTCTTTTTAAAGACAGAAATGAATTAATAGAGCTAAAAAATAACACCGACTGCCGCTTATAAGTTACTTCACATACGCCTTTATGTTCTACTTTTAATTTCTTCTTGCTGTTTAAAGTGTCAAAAAGGCGTACAGGCTCAATGTGGAACACCTATGTAATTTACAATTTACTTGGGAAAACTGGACATTCCGGTTGTTTGTGTCATTCCAACCTTCAGAGAAGATTTAAGACGAAG
Organism: Porites lutea; assembly: GCF_958299795.1. Lineage (NCBI taxonomy): Eukaryota > Metazoa > Cnidaria > Anthozoa > Scleractinia > Poritidae > Porites > Porites lutea. Next base: position 29,768,703 of record NC_133207.1, read on the forward strand.
TAATTTTTTTACTCTTTTCAGTCTGTTCAGCCGATTTGGATATAATTTGTAGCGGTTCGTTCTCAAACTACGTGAAATTTTATTTACCATTTTCACCGAGACCATAATTATGCACCTCGTTTACCCCCCCGCCCCCCAATTTTTCATAACCATTGTTTCCAATTTTTTAACCTCTTAATACAGTCGTCCCAAGAGAAATCGAAGACAACGGTTGTGCCAAATTTTGGGGTGTAAACAAGGTACGTTACATCATCGGACACATCCACATCATCTACTGAAGCAGGAGCCCATAACGGGTTATGGGCTCCTGCTGACTGAAGTCAAGTGTGTTATCTCGACGCAAATATCAAGACTGGCGACGTAACCACACCTTTCCGTATCAGCATCTACGATAAGAGAGATGACTTTGCATTCCGAATTGTCAACTTTCCTCATATGGACAGCAACATTCCCGCCAATCCAGCTTACGGTGTTTACATATCTCAACTGGTGAGATATGCTAGAATTAATTTGCACGTCCAAAGTTGACTTCATAAATAGACTCCGCGGACTTTCATTACGTCTCAGATAACAAGGCTTTGAAACCAATCGACTTCAAAACTCCTTTAATAAATTCGTCAATCGCCATGGTTTTATCGTCGAGAAGTACGGTGCAGCCCTTCGGGAGATGAGATTAGCAATCCAGGCTTAAATTGCACCATCGTATCCTTACATTGCTTATTTATTATTTGGATTTTTATTTCAGTTGTATATTGGTACGTGTGCGCGCGCGCAATTTAATTTTGGGCGCGTGCATTATTTATTTATTTATTTAAGTTGCGTGTACATTTAGTTCGTTTAATAACGTCTTAGTTTTGCTTTGCGTTATTTTCCTCACTTACATGTGTTGTCCGCGACTGTGCTCACACGGTGGGTGGCTCTTCCTAAAATGTTCTGCAATTGGTATAGGATTTAATGGAGCCGAAACCAATTGTGGAATTCCACGCATTTTAGGCATCGTACTGATGAACAGTTAGGACACGTAGATATATTTTTTAGCAACTAACATAATTTGCAGTCTGTCTACTTTGAATTGAATGGTCTCGGTGAAAATTTTCAATAGTTTTATATCTATGCACAAGATTTTCACCTGGGTGGTTTGTGTAAATTGTAAGCATCTCTCAGCTTCCAAAGATTGTTTACTAATAAGTATGCATGCAAGACACGCTGATCAGACATAACAACTCACAGGTTTGACTGATGTTCTCATTAGCCTGGCTGCCAGAAGCGACACACACAATTGAAAAGAAATTCATAGATAATTAATATTTAATTAATTTAATTTCTAAGAACACCTATCGCTTTGGAAAAAGACCCAGGTGTGTGTTTTACAGTGTTTGTCAGGTTCCTCAATTTCACGGAGTTCTCCGAGAGTCTCTTCACTAATCAGCGATGTTCTCTTTTTACTTCTGCTCGTTCCCCTTCATTCCGTTGTTTTCTGTGATACCTAATGCGGCTTTTGCTCAAATGGAAGGTTAGTTTTCTTTAATTTATATAGAAGGACATAGACTGACATGACTTCTTGTGCTTTGTATGTAACATATGACTTTGGTAACTAAAAATTCCGGTGAGTGCGTTAGAGAGAATGTATAAGAGCTCCTAAAATTTTGCCCGATCTAAGAGAGGACTGTGGATGTAAACTATGTTTTCTTTTTTAATCAGTTTTGATAGCACACAAAATTAAAGGTCGCAAATTATCTATCATAGAACTGGTGGGTTTTAATTTAGATTCCATATATCCACAAGTGTTCATCGAGCGCCTACAAGTCCTCATTTATCTTTTCTCCAACCTGCTTCGGTTTTACGTACATGTAACTAACGTTTGCGACTTCTAGTTCATTATAATCATAAAACCTAACAATCATCAGGGGCACCCAACGTCAATATTCGAAAAATATCTGTTCGGAAGACGATTTGAGTTCTAGGATTTTCGGAACATTTGTTGTAAAATTTCTTGCTTGCCTGCCTCTCCTAGGATTTTCGAACATCTAAAAAATGGTATAATTGCCCATTTTTAACGGATTTTTACCCTTAAAAGGTCACCTAGAGTTTTCGGAAGCCTTTTTTCTGGCTGAAATTTTCGAAAAGGAAAGTTTTGATTGCTATACTTCGGATCACTAGACTTTCAGCTAGGAAATCCGAACAGATGAAAAATTTTTAGGGCCCATAAAAAAATGCCTATATCTACCGTTTAAATACGAAAATACGTTCAACAATGCGATGTTTAAGTGGTTTTGAACTATATTCTCGTTGGGTGCCCCTGAATCATATTTTGCCGAGCTTTTTACCCTATTTGGTATTGCTATTTGGATTTGGTTGTGTTGTGCTCAAAAGTGGATTCTCTCAGAAAACTTGGTACTTTTCGTGAACGCATAACAATTTAACCCTCGGACGTACACGCAAATTCATATCCCTAACGTGGTACAAGGAAGAGGTGGGGGGGGGGGGGGGGGCGTTGATAGAACACTCCTTAGAGGTTATGAAAATTTTTTTCCTTCAGTGGAGAGCCCTTGATTTTCTCTGTCAACAAGATGAGGTACATTTTACGGGTGGTGGCGTTTTTGGAGGCCCAACGCGTCACCAACAATGATCGCCATCTTGGATTATATCAAGAATTAGAAATCCGATTAAAACCACGAGAAACTGATATTTTTTTGGTGCTTGACATTTAAAATAATACATTAATAAGCACTTTAGTAGACTTTAGTCAAGTCTGAAACTTCCTGAGAAAACTTTCCCTTTTATCGCTCTGTTACACACACACCCTGTTGATGAAAACGGCGCTGGAAGATTGCAGAGGTGGCCGGATAAAATGATTTGCTCACTCATATTCTGCTTCATCTTTGGAGCAGTTTTGGCCGCCGAAGAAGAATCTAGATCTTCCTACATAGCAGCCCAAGAGAACAAGCGTTTACATGGCTATGTTCTAAAGAGAATCGATTCTACGGATGAAATGGCATGCAGTCAAGCTTGTTTAAGGCATTCTTGGTGCACTTCTTCTAACTTTAAAGAGTCCTCAGGCAATTGTGAACTGAACAAGCACGAGTTTGCAGATGATGACACCAAGCTCACCGATAATACCGGCGCAACGTTTTTAATGTTTCTTAAGGTAAGTCGAAGAGAGGTTTGTCAACAACGTACGCAATGTAACAATGATGTATAAAGAACTGCGTTCAAATAAATTTTAACCGAGTACACATCTGTTCTGTTGGAAAAACGGTAAAGTTGAGTTTTATTAGATTGCATTTATCAAAAATGGCATCCAAAGCGGGTATTTGTCTTGTATTGGAGCCAGTCATATTCTGAGTCCTTTTGCTACCAGTTTCAATCTGCGACAATTTTTTAATGTTATTGACGGCTATGCATTCTTGCCTTCAGTTGGTTTAGTTGTTTTTTAATTACAGTTAAGAAAAATGTGCAGTGCAATTCAAAAATTCAAGGAGAGTTCCTCGCGAGCTTTTAATTTGTGGAAATTTTATTTTGGTTTTTAAGTTTAAAGGATATATATATATTGTACAGATATGATTTGCACTGCGCCTTAAAAAGTATCTTGAGAGATCCGTACGCACTGAAGGATAACATGAATTTGATCGTTTTTACCTTAAAACATTTGCTAGTGTAAAAAGCTGCAGGAAGTCGATGGAAAACAACTTTTGCTTACCCAAGTAAAATGTGATTTTCTGCAGGGTTGTCTGATGGCTGGATGCCTCAACGGAGGTGCTTGTTTGTTCGACAAAGAAAAAGACGCTTTCGCTTGCTCATGCAATCTGCAATGGAGTGGAGAAAAATGTGAACTAGGTAAATTCTTAGTTTTTCAGGGGCACCCAACGACAATTTTTGGAAATATCTGTTCGGAAAACGATTTGAGATCTAGGATTTTCGAACATCTAAAAAATGGTATAATTGCCCATTTTTAACGGATTTGTTCCCTAAAAAGGTCACCTAGAGTTTTCGGGAGCCTTTTTTCTGGCTGAAATTTTCGAAAAGGTAAGTTTTGATCCCTATAATTTTCGGATCACTAGACTTTCAGCTAGCAAATCCGAAGAGATGAAAAATTTTTATGGGACAAGAATATGCCAGTTTCTATCATTTAAATACTAAAATACGTTCAACAATGTTATGTTTAAGTGGTTTTAAACTATATTTTCATATTATCAATATACGATAGTGAAAGAGGTGTACTGTTTGAGGCAATTGCTTGTATCTGGCAAATATTTCAGGGGTACAAAGAAAGTTAAACTGTTGGCAGATTGCCAATTTAATGAGCCTTCTACTCTGTGAAAAGTATGTAACATTTGGCGTTTAGTTTTATTAATTTCCTAGCCTAGTCAAATGTGGATCGGCCTGAGATTAAGGTCTCTTAAAAGGGAAAAAAGCGAATAATGGTCTGAACAGCCTGCTTTACACTGGTTCCATGTATAGTTGTTGCCATTTTCAATATTTCGTTCGCCATCTTGTGTTCCATCCCGTAGTCCAGCCAACACCTTTCGCGAGTTTCTCCGTCTGATAGACTACCCAGGATGGAATAATTATAATCTGTTTTTGCAGACATTGACGAATGCGCAAAAAATACCCACAAGTGCGGTGCCAATGCTTACTGCAATAATACCAAGGGAGGATACAACTGCACTTGTCATCCGGGATATTACGGAGATGGAAAGAATTGTGAACCAGGTGAGTTTGTAGATATCGTTATGACCTTAATTTGTTTTCGTCGTGAAAGCTCGTAAAATTTAACATCAATAAGAACCACAATAATATGACTCAGAAACAGTCACGGTTATATTCAGTTTGTTAGCAATATGGGAAAGGAAGTACACTATAATTGCAGATAGCATTTCCAGGAGCAGATACAACGGAGCGAGCAACTCCCATACGAGGCCAATCTATGTATCAAATGGTCGTAGGGGTCGCATATCAATTTTGTCTCTTCCCGTGTAAGAAAACATCATATGGACTAAAATATTACAGGTATTTAGGCCCTAAATTAAGGAATTCTCCTAAAGAGAATTTTAGATTATCTTATCTTACGAACTTAGTTCCTTTTAAAAAAACCTAACATTCAAAATTGACTTGCGGGTATGCAGTCGTCATCATATCTTTTATGCTGCTCATTTTTATTTTGTTTTAGTTTAATATTGTCCGTTTAGGCATTTTGTATTTAGTATTTAGCTTCAATAGTTTTAACTCGTTCAAACTAGCACCAGTGTGCTATTTTTGTAAGCGAGTTTAAATAAAGATTCTATCTATCTATTGATATCTTGACCGCATTTTTACGGCTCCCCCCTGACTGACTACTGAATTTAATGTTATGGTAAAACAAGAGTACCAAATTTCTTATTTTACGTATTTCAAAGGGCATTGAAGATAAGCGATTTCAGCAAACTAAAGAACGGCTTGTGATAAACCCAACCTATATGAACATTTAACAGAAACTGTGACAATTCAGTGCATGATTAATTTTTTGTTATTTTGTCTTGTAACACAGCTTTTTCGTGCAAAGACATATTTGACAAGAAAATGTGAGTTAATAAGGTTCCATATCTTTTTACTGAATGTTTAGCCATCCAGTACATTTGTAGCCACATGTTGACTCTTGATTTATAACAAAGAAAGAAAAGAAAAATGAAAAGAAAACTAAATAAAAGAAATTAAGCTGTGAGTGGCTAATGTGACAAATGAAACTACGGTAAATAAGTGGCTAAATAACTTGCCGTTTTATTAGGATCAGATTGCACGCTTGAGGCCGTTTGAGGCAATAGCTTGCCATGGCGGTTTAAGCATGCTATGCCGAAATTTCCATTAACAAGTACTATTAATAAATTTCTTTTCAGATCAAATGAGAGCAAAGCCTACCCACTGATAATGGGAAATAGGGTCATTAAGGCTTACTGTCATATGACCGTTTCTTCTTCTGAAAATGAAACATGTGGAAATGGAGCATGGACTCTGGTCATGAAGACTGATGGTACTAAGGTACCTCCAGATTCACTAATCTCATTAAATAAAACTTGTCCAGACGAAAACTGTTGCTAATAACAGTTGTGTTTATCATAGACATTCTACTGAATCCATGAATGGTATATTTTTCAAGGAAGAATGGTTGCTTTTGGATTTCTTTAACGGCCTATAAGTCGGTTGATTTTTAAATTCTACTCCTTCCTGAAACCGAACGGTTCATTTCCCTATATTGACAACTTATTCGCTCCAGAAGAAAATAAAATAACTTATTATCAGCTATCTGAAAAGGATTAGAGGCATTTTAATAAACTTGATATCGGCAATCTGATAAACATAGCAAAAAGAGAGGGAACTGTACTGAATACGGTGAATAGCGGGTTCAGTTCAAAATGAATATGTAACCGTGACCGGCAAACTATGAGTCACACATTGTTGCCAGTTATAATGCATTTATCTTAGTTCGATTCTCTTAATTCTCGCACTTAAAAAAGTGCTTGACAAAACGTTGGTTGGAGCAGAAGCCTCTTATAACTCGATGTAACTCTTCCACTTAACACTTTGGATTATTTTATAGGCTTGAATATTTGTTGCCTGTTTTATAGAGCCGTTTTCACTTGACTGTCGTAAAACCAAAACCAAAGTAAATACACTAGCCAACCAAAGGGCGTAGTAAGACCAAAACCAAAACCAAAACCAATTACTTTCGACAGTCAAGTGAAAACCGCTCTATATCCTAAGCCCATTATCAGTATTTAAAACCGGACATTAATAAAGAGCCCGTTCTTAACAGTAACAGGGCCATTTTCTTCTCAATTTTCATTCCAATACAATTTCTTCCCCATTTTTCTCTAACAGCAAACTTTTCACTATGATTCCGACCTCTGGAACAACAACAAAACATTCAATCTTGATGGAGGGGAGACTGGGTTTGACTTACAGGAGACTAAACTACCCTCCTACTGGAACACATCCCTCAGCAAGATCTGCCTCGGTATGAAGATCAACAACCAGATCAATTTTATTGTCATCAACAAGCAGGCGAACTCCTTGTACTCTCTGATCGCTGATGGGCAATACCGCAGCACCTCATTGGGTCGTGACAAGTGGATGTCGCTGATTGGTTCAAATGCCTCATTGCAGCTGAACTGTAACAAGGAAGGGTTCAACGCAAACTGTACCTTGAGTGACCGTTCCAAAGCAAGAATCGGTATTCTCGGCAACGATCAAACGCATTGCCATGCATGTAACTCCAGATTGGGGTTTGGGAGCGGAGGGAACCACGATGATAGGGGGAATACATGTGGAAATTTGGATAATCACGAGAAAAAAAAACTGAGCATCAAGACAATGGGGTATATCCTGGTGCAGTGAGAACAATGCTCCTTTGCATGTCTTTGAGCGAGTAGTGGGAATATGTTATACCCGAGGCATATAACCTCGTTCGGGGTTATATTCTTCTGGTTATACAAAGTCCTTTTAACGAAAACTCATCGTTACGATGATGGGTAGAAGTAAGTTAAGTTATAGACAAACATTATACACGCCTAGACCGAACGTTTTTTTCTGTCGAGGCATGTGAACAGACAACTAGTGGGGATCATGTTTGTTGTGTTTAACCAAGAAAGTTATAGAGCGGTTCTTGGTGTGTATAAAAGTAGAAGTGCTCGGATTATTTGTCCTTCTATCCCTTGCCATTCAAACCTGTGGAATTGAAGAAACGTTTTTAACAACAACTTAAATCTAAACGTTTCTCAATCTATGAAAGCTACTTAAAAACGAAGAAATATATAATAATAAACTAATATAATAAACTTTATTTCTCAAACTGCGATCATATCCAGTGGTTCCACAAAAGACTTAATCAGATTTAAGGCCGCCAATCGGTCTAGGACTGAGACAGTTGCTACACGCAGACAGTCCGTTGGGAAGACCGATGTGAGATGTGTTGAAAGTGATAAAAGAGGCAGTGGCGATTCCCACCAACAAAGAAACGTCCACTACGCTGTTCCAACAGCAATGTGGGTTGTTTAACCTCACCTTCAAATTTTAAAATAACGATAACAACAACAACAACAATGGAATTTATATAGCGCTTATACATCGCTGTTCTAAGCGCTTTACAATGTAAAGCGAATAGTAGCCGTCCCTCGATTAATCGCCCCCCTCGAATCAATTACCCCTCTTAGACGGAAATTAAATATTGAAGACAATCGCTTCCCTCGAATATACGCCGACTCTCCACCTCTCTCGCCATCTTCTCTTTCTCTTATACCCTCCCGGTCAACTTGAAGTGGCGTCTGATCCAGCAGAATGATCAGTGACGATTCAAGCTCTGACATCGAGGATATTGACACTGAAAATTTATCAAGGAACCAAATTTGGAACACTTAGAAAGCCCATGTTCAGTTTTTCTGAAGTGATCATTTTTCGATTTAATGGGATAATAAAACAAAAGGACACGACTTCCAAAATTTTAAATTATCGCCTCCCTCGAATAATCGCCTTCCCTCCAATAATCGCCCCCGGCTGGGTGAAAATTAATGAGACGAGGCAAACGGCTTAATGACACCGCAAAATAATGCTGTCATCTGAACTAAGTCATGATCACTATACACAGCCAGCATTATCTTGCCAGTATTTTTAAAAGATCGTTAGTGGTTTCGTCCAGGATTTGAAACCGGGCCTCCCCCTTATTATTAGCAAATCTGAGCTAACAGGCCGAGAAGTGGTTACATGCATGCATACAAGACAGCGAGGTAGGAAAGACGTAGGGCGAGCGAGGAGCACCAGACACGCGCGTGTCTGACGCCACTCGCACGAAAAACGCGAAAAACTAGCGCCTATATATTCTGCAGACTAATAATAAGGAAACAGGAAGGGGTACTGAGATTTCAGAAAAGGAAAGGGACATGGCGCTTTCTTAATAATGGGTTCGTGTTTGTAGCACCACTTCACAACTTTTGGATTCTAACTACAATAATAATGGACTATAAGCGGTAAACAAACTTAATGATACACGACATAGCGACCTGGGCGTCGTTGTCTGAGCTTAATGATAGTTCTATAGTTTCATGTTTTTGTACATATCAGAAAAAAAAAAAGTGTGTACAGTAATCAGGATCGGTAAGGAGGGGGGGGGGGGGGGTGGGGGGATCCTGATCCAGCTTCTTGTTTACGAAATTCCGGCATCTCGTCCTGTTTTCGTCGCTTTTCCAAATCCCGTTTTTAAGTTAGAATAGATGACATTATAATTAAGCATCAAGTCGTTAACTGCCGTTTCGCCACGTGCAATTCCCTTACAACCAATTGGCCACTTTCGATATATTAAAATTAAGCATGATAGGGAGTCTTAGAGGACACAAACAAAGAAAATGAATAAAGATATGAAAACATGTTTATTCATATTCTTTATTTGTGTCCTCTTAGACGCGCTATCATGCTTAATTTTGTTAACCATTGGATATCATGCATTGCGCGCGCGACCTACTGATTAGTTAGTTTTCCCCTAGCCTAGCAGATAATTAACTAATCTGTAGGTCGTGTTGATTTCCAAAATTAACTGTAGGCTCTTGGCCAATGGGAAAATAGATATTGAGTACAATATATAATAATTCAACTAAACATAAACATGGTTGGCTACTTGTACAAGCGTGATCAAGGATTTGAACTAGGGACTACCGCCAACGAGAATCCATCTAGCGGTCAGAGGGAAAGTTGAACTGGGGTCCTCTGGATTGCAAGTCCATCATGAACAAACACCTAATTTTAAGAAGTAACTAATCAATTTGACCTTGATTTTTCTTCGCCTCATGCAGAGTATTTCCGAGCTTGAGCTTATGCATTTTTTCAAGCCGGAAACCGGCGGAAGAAAGAACATACTCTGAATTTTAAGATTGAGAATTTTTTTGGTAATGACATCAAAATGACAACTAAAGGCATATTCATTTTTTCCGTTCTGGATTTTGCGAACACAGCAAGGTTTTGCTTGGTTAGGAAAAAATGATTTTAAAGGTTGGTGAAATTGACGAAGGTTCGTTTAGCAACCTTTGGCTGGTGTTGACAAAAAAATGTTTCTAACATTTACAAACAAACCGCTCTCCAGCAGAGTCTTGCACTAATAAATGTCATATAATTAAAACTGTAACCGTTAATCGCCGGCCATGTATTCTCCATTATTCCGCTGGTTTCTCCTTTTAAATGTTTTGCTTTCAGTAATAATGCCTAAGACAGCTTATACAGAAGGTCAGTTTTGCTTCTTTATCTTCCCTCGCCACTGTTATTTTTCAACCATCTTTTTACAGACTCAGAATTAAAGCTGGTGACAATAGTTTCTCACTTCCTAATATATTCTGTGTATGCTGCGAACAAAACTGTCCAATATTGGATTCACAACGAAGCTAAAGGACTATGAGAAGAAACATTTTAGACAAAAATACCGTTTTATTTTCAGTTGATATAAGCGATACATAGAAACCGAATTTGATTCACGAGATAATATTTTAGCTAATAGACCGCTCCTAGAGGATTTTGCTTTGGAAGTATATCACTTGCAAATTTGGGTTTCCATCCACGCACTTTCCTGCCGGCTAAAATGTTCTGTTTTTATTTTGTTGTATTACTCATTCAAGTTAAAATGAGAAAATGTCAGAAACACCATCTTTTGAGGCTGTGGTTTTCTCCGGCTTTGCTAAACATTAAAATTACCGTCATGGATTAAATGGAAAATTTTGTTTTGATTTTTAGTTTATTAAGCTTCACAAAAACATTGATATTACCTTTTCTGTTTTTCTTTTTAGATCTAAAACCTTTTCCGCAGTAAAGGTTCTTGCTTTCTTAATATAATTATCTTAAAAGCGTTGCTCTTGATGCTCTGTATTTTGTCGAATTAATTATTGCTCTTTCTACAGGCTTTGATTCCCAGTTTCGCCAAGATGTTTTCACACACGACGATTATCACTATTTAAATGTTCCTAGACTTGAAACATTCACTGTCTACGGCATCCATGCTTGCAACCTTAAATGCTTGAGAAATCCTTCATGCCTGTCTGTTAATCTGGCCGCCACAGAATTTGCATCCGACGAAAAGATTTGGTGCGAGTTATTGTCCTCTGAAAAGTACAGCAACCCCGAGAAGTATAAAAGAAACAAGACCTCCCATCATTTAAGTTCCTTCTTGAAGGTAGCTTATGTAAATTCACTCCCAGTACCCTAAATAATATGTTTTGTAGAAAATTTGTGGATAATATTTCGAGATACTTGCTATTTCAGACCTCTTGTGTTTCGCCGCCGTGCCGCAATGGAGGTACGTGTGTGTCAAGCTTCAACCGTCACACTTTTTTCTGCAGTTGCAGAGACGGTTTTATTGGAGTATCTTGCGAAATAGGTAAGAAAAGATAACTGATGGCTTTTATAAAAACCGGGGGTGGGGGAAGATGAATTTTCTGAAATGAGACACTCGAAACCAACAAAAATCGCCAATTCGGCCGATCATCCGCCAAGTCATGTGACAAAAAGGATAAACTGAAATTGTCTTCTAATACATTTAACAGTAACTCGAGCTTGTGTGCTCATTGCAAAATGCGCTCTGTGGAAATGTAGCCGCGAACGTGAGAGATCTCTCCCCTTCGCAAAGTCCTATTTGTGGTCGTGCGAAGGCTTGGGGAGAGGGAAAAATGGTCCATCACACGTTTACTATATAATGTTTAATCATTGCTTTTTTTTGTACTGGAATGCCCATCAGCGGGAGCATCTGCAGAGGAGATGCGGGAGACTACGTGTAAGGTACAGACAAACTGTCTTTAAAATTCGAACTGCATGCCCGACCTGAATCGGGAGATCTTCTCGCATCATTTCATCGCCTTCAGCCACGCGCGTGGTCATTTAGTATCTCGCCGTCTCGCCTACAACTCAGTGAGATAAGACAACTGTATTGACTCCAACAAGGAGTAATGACTTGATTACTCAATGAGTGTCTCTGGTGTACCAGAAGTTTACTGCAACTTTTTTTTCAGCCGTCAAGTCGTGTCAAGACTTCTACCATTTTGACCCAGAAAAGTAGGTAACACGATCAACGTTTTTTTCAACATTCATTTACAATTTATTTTCAGCAGAATGACTCCCATTACAAAATTTAAAAACATTAACTGGGGGGATTGGCCACGCCAAACTCGTTTCCAGGCACGTGAAGTTTGGATGGCTAATTCTTATTAGTTCTTTTCCTTAGGTCTTGAGAACGAGGTTGAAGCAAGGAGTGTTATTGGAAAAACACTTAGCCGAATACTTACAATTCCCGAACTGACAAGTTACATTTGATAAGTTCAGTTAACAAAATTACAATTGGAACATAAACCTCACAAAAGCGCTAGACTTATTGATTTATTATTTATTGCTCGGGTGATTTGCTTAAGGTTATCATCAGTTTTTGATAGAATTTCGGGCAAAACATGGTACATTTCTCGTCGGAATTCCTTCCAAATCTTAGATTTAGTTACAAGAAGAATGGATCATCATTGCTCTCTATGTTAGGGACCAACAAAGAAGTCATTATAATGTAGACTGATTTGGTATCCAAAATGTCTCTTTGTGTAGATCGAGCCAAAGCCAGGTGGTAACAATTATCTTCAATTCAAATCCTACTCAAATTCTTTGTCACATGGGAGATTTTGGATGTGGAGATGGGGGATGGACACCGGTCATGAAGATAGACGGCAACAAGGTGTGTAACATACAAAGGTAATATATGGATTTAGCAGAGGCGAAAAGCGAAGCTCTCGTGGAAACTTTTAAGAGAGATCTTTCTGAAGTAAAGTTTTCTGAGCCTGCGATCACTTTGATACCATAGCTGGTCAGCGGAAAACTTAAAAAAAACACGTCACAACAATAAGTTATACACCTGAGCCTGCGATACAGTAATGTGACACTGGTCAGCGAATACCCTATTTTGACAGCTGTCAGTTGATCATAACCCTGATGTCCAATATCGAGTCAAACACATTTTGTATAAAGCTAGTAAGTTAGACATTTCACATCCGCTAAGATTGAGGGGACGTACGTATGTACGATTTTGGCAGAACCGAAATTTCTTGGAAATTCTCCTACCCGTGTTGTTCCGCTGCGCGCGCCTCGTGCGCCCGAGAGCTCCGCTATGAGGTAATATGTTAACTTGATGTTAATCAATGAAGGCCATCTTGTTCTTCTTTTGTGTCGCAGTCCCGGTCCGACTGATAACAGCATGCAAAATTAGGTCGGCTAAACATGTCCTCATTGTTCATGGGTTTTAAAAATTCTCATAGTTAGAGGGAGACTATGGAATTGCACAGCACAGTTGATTGCCGGTAGTTCTTTTAAATTGTGGGCGTTCGTTTTCATCGGTTGATAGAGCTCCCACAGATAGCTGTTGCAGAAGTTTTCCTCGGGAACTTACCATCTTTACCTTGAATCTTCTGTAATTGTTTAAGTGCAGTATCTCTATCATATCGATAAAAAACTAATGCTCTCAATCAAGCTTAATATATGCTTTATCCTTTAAGTGATTTTCTTTTACAGCGAACTTTTCATTACAATGCCGCCCTCTGGAACAACAAAGAAACCTTTAACCTTGATGGAGGGAAGACCAGTTTTGACTCCCAAGAGACTAAACTGCCCTCCTACTGGAACACATCCTTTTCCAAGATCTGCCTCGGCATGAAGATCGGTCAGCAGTTAAATTTCATTGTAATCAACAAGAACGCCAGTTCCCTGTACTCTTTGATTGCTGACGGACAATTTCGCGCCACTTCACTGGGTCGTGCCACGTGGAAGTTTCTGATTGGTCCTGAAGCCTCCCTGCAGGCCCAGTGTAACAAGGAAGGGTTCAACAGTCAATGCAGTGGCCTTTCCAAAGCCAGAATAGGTATCATTGGTAATGAACAAAACAACTGTAATTCCTGTGACTCTAGAATTGGGTTTGGTACTGGAGGAGATCCTGGTGATACCAACTCTTGCGGAAACGAGGCTACTTGGTCTCCAGACAATGGTGACAAGCATATCAAGGCTGTAGGATATATCCTTGTGCAATGAAAAAGTCATATAGACTGTTGCGTTCTAACTATTAACGGTGTGAAACAATTCGGTAAAAGTTAACTAAAATACAGAGGCCTTGTGAAAACTGTTGTTCCTGTGCCGGGAGAAACAGTGGATTGTACGTTCGGTTGAAATGTTGAGATTAACACAGATTGTGATCTCTGTGCAGGTGTATTACAGCCTATTAATTCTGGTGAATGTATAGCCACAATCGTCGACAAACGCAAATTGGCGCAGTACAATGTGGTTCTTTAAACCAGGTACCGTAAGAATTCAGGCCATATTTATTTGAATGAATTTCTATTGTTTAATTGAAAATCGATTTTTGTGTATTACATGTGAAGAACGCTCAATGGATTGTACTAGCGCATTAATGTTTGTTTTATCCATCCTAAGGTTGTCCAGGAATCCTATTGAATTACAAACAGTGTCATAAAAATGTTAATGAATAGTGTTTGCACTTTAATGTTTGTCTGTTGTCCCTATTGAATTTCAAATGGTGTTAATGACTTTGATGTTGACGTTAATGAAAGTATATTTTTCTCTTTTGTATGCCGAATGACGCATATGAATGCCCAAAAGTGTTATTGAACGTTGATTAAAATGTAAAGAAATGGTTATTGAATCTGATTTATGCGCAGATGTTCGTATGTATGCGCTAATGAATGTATCTTCGCACTATTGGTCGCCGTTTCACGCAAAAAAATTGCGTATTTTCTCGTAATGAACAGCAAGAAGTGTAACTAAAAAACTCATTAATAATTCATAAAAAATTAAAAACATAAGAAATTAATGTTTAATGAATGTCTTTCTATCTCATAAAAAAAAGGGCTAAACCTTACGTCTAACTTTTTAGACCAATATAACCCCGAATCTAAATATTAGTGCAAGGATGAGTAGATCTATATCAGAGAGTTTGAAGCCGTTCAAAAACCTCTCAGTCGTATATTATCAGGTGTAAAATATATTAACTTCGTATGTTACACACCTTGTTGCCATCCATCTTCATGACCGGAGTCCGTCCTTCTCTCCACATCCAAAATCTTTCATGTGACAGAGGTGTCCGTATTAGAGAGGTCACTATGATGACGTCACTTTTAACACCTCACTGACAGGTTAGAGTGTTCAGTAACTAAAATTAAGCCCAAAATTCTGTGTCTTGTTAACTTCTGAATCTAAATTGATAAAGTTATTGTACTTCTCAGTATAGAACAGCACTGCATACGGAATACGTATTGAACTGGCTATTGCCACAGTATTTCCGATTACTGTATTTGCAGTAAAAATGTAAGTTTTTGACATGTTCCGGTATTGGTATTGGTATCGCTGACTAATAAAGTGTCAAGGTTTGTGTAACCGCCGGTAGGAATATTATCGACACCCGTTCCCCGGAGTGTCCGTAATAAAGAGGTTACGTTTGTATGAATTTTATCCCAAGGGCCGAGATTTTGTGTCCGTTGTCCGTATTAGAGAGGGTCCGTATTATAGAGGGTTTTTTTTAGAGGAAATGTATGAGAATTTTGTCAGTACATAGGAAACTGTCCGTATTAGAGATGTGTCCGTATGGAGAGGATCGACTGTACAGGAAGCAAGCTAAGTTTATGTACGCTGAACTGTACGAAAGACTTACAACACCACTGTTCCTTTTTGCTGTAAAAAACGTTGCGTTAAATGAGCAATAAGTAGTGAGTTATCAACGAACGAATCTTGAATTCCTGAGGGGGAGGTTAACGACGTAGCAGCGAGCCAAGTCTCAGCTAAGCTGACTTGGGTGAGTCAGTTCTAAACAACAGGCAGGCTCTCTCAGTTAAAGAGAATACTAACGTATTTGTCCGCATTACCACGCAATTACTTGAGCTCATTTAACCCAAATTTGTGTTAAGCCCTCAGGGGCACCCAACGACAATTTTCGGAAGAATATCTGTTCGGAAGACGATTTGAGATCTAGTGTTTTCGAAACATTTATTGTAAAAGTTCTTGCTTGCCCGTCTCTCCTAGGATTTTCGAACATCTAAAAAATGGTATAATATGCCTATTTTTAACGGATTTTTACCCTAAAAGGGTCACCTAGAATTTTCGGGAGCCTTTCTTCTGGCTGAAATTTTCGAAAAGGTAAGTTTTGATCCCTATAATTTTCGAATCACTAGACTTTCAGCTAGGAAATCCGAACAGATGAAAAAATTTTAGGGGATAAAAATATGCCTATATCTACCGTTTAAATACTAAAATTTATACGTTTAACAATGTTATGTTTAAGTGGTCAGCTGAGTGGTTTTGAACTATATTCTCGTTGGGTGCCCTTGAGCCCTGGCTTTATGACTTAGAGGCAGCTACATTCACGTAAACCCGATTTAAACTATACCTCATCTGTAATTTTGACTTCATTGAAACCATTTAAGAAACCGTCAACCTTCTGACATGGGTGGTAACGGCATGGGGAATGTTTTTTATGTTTAGTCTTTTAAGACTGAAATTACCTTAGGGCCTGTATGGGGTTAGCCTGAGTATCACGCGTTATCTAAAATCTCCTCTCCCCTAGCCCCTTAGGAAGGCCTGATACTCAGGCTAGTATGGGATTAACCGTTACCCATAAGAGTTACCCAGAGTTGAGAGGCTTTTCCCCCTTTGTAATAGATCCGAAATTGGTGATGAATTCCAATATTTGTTGAAATGTACTCACTCATCATGCACTTTCTCATATAAGGGGTATCTTCTTGGAGAGCCAATACTCGATAAACATGCAGTAATTTTATGAATACGTCTTGCAAGGCATTATTTTAATATATCATGTTTATGTGCGATGAAAAAATCATGAATCTTAGTGCCTCTTACATTGAAAAGATTCTAAATTGTTATAAATCCCAACTCTAATTTAACTTTCTCACCATGCCATATGAGTAGCGTCAAAGCCGTATATAGCCAAGTAATTTTTCTTTTTATGTTAATATTCAATATATAGTTGGTGTTCCCTTCTTTCTTACTTAATTTTTATTTTACTCTGTTTCAATGTAACTGTATTGATTTTTTTTGGTGCTGAAATCTTCATGTTGAAGATTAAGTCAATAAAGTTGCCAAAATAACGGGCCGGGGCGGGGGGGTACTCCTAGCCTAGGAATTCTTGGCAGGGCTCTGCCACCTGGTTCTTCAAATCCTGACCCTATTTCACACCAATAAATGTCATTTTTCACAACCATTTTCTGACCTGGCCTCGCAGAAATCATGTCATCATTACTAACGCCAACAAAAAAGATTTTTTAAAACCCATTTTGAAGTCGCATATTTTCTCCTTCCTTCTGACTAAAATTTTAATGGTAAATTGCTGGTTTTCAGTGCCACGCCATTCAAAAAAGATCAAAATAAAAATCAAAACCGTTCAGTAGATAAAGTCCGTAATCTGGGAAATGAAAGGAGGTAAATATGCAAAGACCCTCGCCAAGATTCAGGTCACAAGAATATTCCTTATACGAGATATCCGAAGAAATGTTTTACCCAAATTTATAGAGATTTGTATCGAGACACCATGCTGGTGCCCACCTGGATGGGCATCAACATGGCGGATGGAAACCAACAAAAACATCTGTTACCGAGCATCGAGGAACTCATAACCATTAAAGTAATACTTTTTCTAATCCATGAACTCTTTAGATAGCAAAATTCCCGGAAATACACTACGACAGCACTCTCAGCCTGCATGTAAATGCCACGTGACACAAAAGCTTAAAAATTCAAGCGTACTCTAACACAAAACCCCGTAACGGAAATAACCCATCCAACTCTTGGCGATCGTGCATTCCAGTCAGCTACACCTTATCTCTGGAATGCATTACCTTCGGCAATTCGCAACATGAAGACATTGGACACTTTTAAGACTGCTGTTAAAACTCATTTTTTCAATTTAGCTTTTAAATAGATTTAACTGTTGGCTTTTATAATAGGGTTTATTATTATTATTATTATTTATTTATTTATTTTATTTATAGTTTTTAATACTTTTTATTGTAGTTTTTAATAGTTTCTCATGCTTTAGTGACCTTTAACATACATTTGATATAACAATATTGTAAAGCGCAACCGAATACATTCATATAGAGGTTTGCGCTATATAAATGTAAATTATTATTATTATTATTATTAAGCCATTGGTAATAAGCAGGGGTCATAAGAAGCCAAACAACAACTGTAAGTGCCACTCCACCCCATATATTTAACTGGCTATTTTCTAATTCCTCATAATACACTCTGTTTGCCCTCCCCTCTTCCCAAATTTTGCATAAGTTATAGTTTTCAAATGCTCTTGGAATATGCAGGCCTCCCTGGATTATTTGAGAACAAAAGTTTATGCAAAATTTGGGGGCAAACAAAGTGCATAATGTGGGATTAGAAAAGATAGAATTTTTGCCATTTTTCAGTACCTCTGCTTTGGTGAATCAATAATACACCCTTTCTCAGCTGGTGCTATGACAATGGCATCAATGCCCAATTGTTGGTGAATGACCTACAGTCATTTTCTTGATGTGAAAGCCCAAAGGTTACCACAGCAACAATATAGTTCATGTACCCTAATTTTGCAATCCAACTGTTAAAATAACTAAAAACTAGTCTGATGGCCCCTGTTATATTAGCAAATTGTAATCAACAAAGTTAAAAAACCCTGCAGGAGTGGGTACAGAGCCACCTTAAATACTAAGTTATTCATGAACCACCTACCAAAATATGTTTAAATTTGGCAAAAAGTTGCATTTTATCCAGTGAATGATGAATCATTCTTGAGGTGGGACTACTAAAAGCTAGAATTAAGGGTGCTCTTAAATGGGTATAATGTTGCTATAGTGACCTGTTACATAAAGAAAATAAGTTAAAATTGTTGGCAATGATTAGCTATCTTTTGTTGTAGCATCAGCTGATGTTGGTCATTCTTAGGAAGGAATTGCATAATCAATTTACGCTGACACAGGAGTTGTGATATTAACCATGGAAGTATTCACTTCAGGACTGTTACCATTGATCATTGAGAGAAGGCAGGTAAACTCCCAAGATAATTTCAGTTCACTGCTACCACTTCCTCAAACTCTTCCTTTGGGATACTTACTTCCCTTCCGCACACACTTTCAATTTGACTCAGATATTCTGGAAATTTAGGTAAAACCAATTGCCAGGTTTCTTCTGAAGGACATCTGCTAACCATACTAACTGTCTCTGCATATTTTGAACGTCGAGAGTACTCAGCTGTAATGACTAACACATCCTCTCTTAAAACTGCAAACTCAGCTAGAAATGGATCATACTTATTTGGAATATAAGCTACTAAATCATGTGTCTGAGACATGGTGTTTAGTGAAGCCTGGCCCAATAAAGTGATGCTATCACTGGTTTCTGGTTCTTCTATTTGCCATTTCATTTTTATTCTTTGAAATATTGTCAATGCCTTGCCAAGAAATTGCCTCCAAAGCTGAAACCACAAAACAAAACACCAGTCAAACGAGCAGATTTCTCTGTTTAGATCTGTTGGCCTCCATGCATCTGATACAGGAATTTTGTAACACTGCCCCCAAACATTTGTCGTTCTCATCAGGAATGGTGGAAACACACCCTGCCTTAATTTGACTCTGACATACCGTTTAATTTCAATGCAGCAGGTTACAATATCAGGAGTACCTGAGCACAGCTTCTCATATTCATGGAAAAGGACAGCAGTTTTAAACACATAAGAAGACAGGCTTATGTCTTTTATTGGCCTGTTAAAATATGTGCCATGAGTCAGAAGATACTTCAGTACCCTGTAGCATTTTTTATGGATTGGATGTAGATGACGCACCAGAAAAACCTCAGTTTTAGCGTGGGAAATGTGGAGATAAGGTGCATGAGGGGACTGCCCTGACACTTTGCACACAAGATGAAACTTAAGGTTTCCTGTCATTCCAAACACATGCCTAGGAAAACCATGGGTATCACTGAGAGGAGAAAGGTCCTCAACAGATACTGCTGGCATAATATCAACACCAATATCTAGTGACCAATATCGAGCAACGACGTTTTCGAGCGACGCACGTCAACCGGAAGTGAACTTATTCTCATTTAATATGCCTTTTCGCGTCCAAATTTGTATTGCTAAGAGTCTTTTCTCTTATAGAGACGATTTGCCCAAAAATTTGTTCAAAATCATCGCTCAAGAGTGCAAAAAGTCCACTTCCAGTTGACGCGCGTCCCTCAGAATGGTCGCTGCTTTTTAGCCATCATCAACCAAAGATCGTTGTTCCAAAAAAAATGGGAAATACTGTGCAATGCACCATCCACGGAGAACCCTTGGAAGCTGTTGATCACCACAAATTCCTTGGAGTTGAGCTATCCAGTGACCTAAATTGCTAAGATTATTGCAAAAGGCCAACAGATCTCTTGGCGTTATAAAAAGAAACTTAAGTAAGTGTCCAGAAAACGTAAAAGAGCAAGGCTATCTTACTTTAGTTAGACCACAACTTGAATACGTGGATGTTGCGCATGGGATCAGCACATTCAAAAACAAATAAAGGACGTTGAGAGTGCGCAGAGACGATCGGCACGTTTTGTTAAAAATGAATATGGCACAACTACTGGAACTATTACCAAAATTTTGAATGATTTGAAATGGCCAATAGTCGGGACGTTTTTTAAGGTTTATCATTTGCATGTAGTTCTGATCGCAGTCCGTTACACTAAAAAAAGGAACAAATATGTAAATCATTACACTTCACAGGTGTTTTCAATACATTAGATTCTCATCATTTTTTTACGAGAACCAAAATAGAATAATGAGTCATCTATATTCACCCATGCGCAAATAACCCCAAAATGATTTTTGAAATTTCCTAACGGCATCGTAGTTTTGTCTCTGCTGAACGATCATGGATCGCTTGTGTTTAACGATACCTGATGAAAGTTACTGCTGCTGAAACTGTTCGCTCTATTGCAAGGTGCATGGTATAACATTAGAACTGTACCAAACAACTCAGTGAAGACATTCAACTCGCGAATCAATATGGGACTGATTTGAAAGTGTAAGTGCTACAGCTATTGCTATATCTCTTGCCTTTCTCTTGTCTGAACGAATTGTCAAAGAGCTGCCAAGTGCACACACTATTTAGACTGTGAACTTCTTTCTCAACTGAAACCTTTCAGAGTGTTTTATTTTAATCGACAGTTGTATGTTTTTCCTTTTTCTTTTCCCTCAGTTTTGAGAAGTAACATTCAGTGCATGGTTGAGTGATGAGGAACGTAACGAAGAGAGTTATCAGCTTATGGTAGAAAAACAGCAAGATATTTGTAGAGGTAACTATCCAAGTAAAAGGTCACCTTAACCAGGACAATTGTAAACTGTCAGAAGGAAAAAAATGGCTTTAATATGGTGATAGAAAACTTGTCAGTTTTTTTGTAGGATACCTGAGGTCACTATAACTTAGTTTTGTTATACCCGATAACGAGTTGAAGTATGATTGATTTTCTCCGGACAATATTTGCTCCTGCGTGATTTTACATTTGGCAATATACTAATTAGTTTTACTAGCATTATCCCTATGAGCAAATAGACTGCTTTATATAAAGTTGTTATTACCTATATATTTACTTCAATGTTTTTTTGAAAGTTAAACACATAAGAGCAAAATGGGACATGGGTGTTAGAGAATAAAGAGCAGAAATTATATCGTGACAAGTTCTCTTCTTAGTCTGCAACCATTTGTTAAAATGAAAATCATTTCCTTTTCGTTGGAGAGTCGTCCAAATTTGTATTTACCTTTGTACTGTTTGGCTCAGTATCATCCCTTGAAATCAATTCTTTCCTTTTCCAACTGTGCATGTCTCGGACAAATGAAGCATTTAGAGGGCTCTCAGGCCCGCGGACAGAATTTTTACGATACTTGGATTCTCTCACGGGGAATATTCCCTTGAATACACTGTAAGCCACATAGGGTATGTGCCACCCAAAAGGATATGGTTTTTGCGCTTTTTCGGTCTAAAAACGGGTATACACTTTGCTCATTTTGAACAGGGCGGCTCGAACCCCCACCAAGAAATCCCAGGAGCACCCCCCCCCCCCCCCCCCCCAGAGATTTTCTTCAAGTAGTAAATGATGCAAAAAACGGTCAAGGTTTACATACTAGGGCTACACGGGAAAAACGTGCGGACCGATTACGAAATGATTCTAAAACGCAAGTGCCTGCTGTAACAACACCTCCGGCTCCGGCCCATAGCTTACCACCATCATTCTCTTTCCTTGCAATTCTTACGACTTACTTCAATGAATTTACGACTATATATCTTTCTCAGTCCAACACATAAGCCAAAAACAAATTTCTTGCTTTGAGTTAGATAATCAATAAAGGGTTAGGAATTATGTATTAGCTAAGGAAACACGGCTTGTGTTAGGTAATCACTGATTTCAAAAACCTGTTACGATAAAATTTTGACTGCCAGATAAAGAGTATTTCAAACAAATCGTATCCAACTTCTTCTTTAAAGAGTTCTTTGTTATGCCAGTTAACTATTGTTTTTGTCTTGTTCACTCATGTAGGCGCACAATCTAACAGAAGTACAGTCATTAATTGCTAAGTGCGGACCCAACTAAATCGGACGATTTTTAAAACGGTAAGTACTTTTAACAACTCGCATCCCGATCTTTTGTTAGTGACTTTGTGAACTGACTACTCAGGATCTCAGACTACAGACTTTGCAAAATGGCTGATTTGGTAACTCTTTTCGTCTTTACTTTTTACGCAGTCATCCATGCGAACTCAAAATCAGTCAAAATCGCTGAAAATACCTTTTTGAAGGCAAAAAGACAACAATATATATTAGGTAAGGTAGTACACTGTTTATTTAACATTAATCTATATACATAGTTGGCGATATATTGCTATTGTAGCTTACTGTAATGATGAATTCGAAGCAAACTCATTTACCAACAAGCAGATTGTGTGGCATCCTCGGAGACCCAGGGGCAGTTAGTCGGGTCAATAAAATGTTCGTGGTGAAGGTTCACTGTAAGATCGAGGCGAGCTCGTCTCGATGTTACAGTAAACTTTCACCACGAACGGTTTATCGACGCAACTAACTGCCCCTGGGTCTCCGAGGATGATTGTGTGGGTAACCTGTGGTATAAACCACGAAGGAAGTCCTCGTCCCAGGGTCTACTGGTGTCCCGGCCAATATGGCGGCGTGGAGCTGTTAGTTTGGATGGATCTTCCATCGCTCACAGAGTCAGTCATCAGTGTAGCAGTGCAAACCTAATTTAAGCTTAATCGTACCTACAAAAATTTCAAGAAAGGACTCTGCAACATAAAAACCAAAATACCAAAGAAGTCAATAGAATTAGAAGAAAAAGGTATACATATTTACACGGGGCACCCAACGACGATTTCCTCCTAATTACGTTGAAATTATGAAAGAATTCTCCTTATCGAGTAGATGGCTAGGATGTAAAAGTAGGCGGTGATTTCAGGCTTTATCTTTCGCACCTTCCTGTAGTTCCCAAAGTAGGTGGCTCAAAACTCGAAGTAGCCAGTTTTTAGCCGGCTCCCGGCACTTAATGAGAACCTAATGTAGACTACAGTACTTTTAAATCTCTAGAAGTGCATTCTAAGCGGGGCTATAAAATTTGTATCTGTTCGGTCATCCTAGGGGAACTTGAGACTTTTCGAAATTACAAGGGCTTCAGTTTTATTTTCGAGAAAGTATGAGACCGTAAGTTAATTAAGTTCATTTCTTTATCACCTAGAGATATGCCAAGAGATCAGTCAGGCACAATTTAAAAGATTTGACCAACAAGAAACAAGAAAGGTAAATACAATATTAAAATAATTTTATTCTATTTATATACATTAAGCAGTCAAGATAGCAACACAGTGTAGAAGATACCAGAATTCAAGGTCAAAACAAACTACACTGTAAAATTCAAACTGCATGATAAATGGCATAAGACATAATGCTGCCCCTCTCAAACATGCAAAGGAATACTCCAGTTTTAAACC
This sequence comes from Porites lutea, assembly GCF_958299795.1. Lineage (NCBI taxonomy): Eukaryota > Metazoa > Cnidaria > Anthozoa > Scleractinia > Poritidae > Porites > Porites lutea. The sequence goes on from NC_133207.1 coordinate 29,792,762, forward strand.
TGTGAGAGCAACAATTAGGATGCCAGGGAATTATGTTTGATGCCCTATGATATATTCTAACTTTTACATAAAAACTTTGATTAAACAATAATATATACTTAGGGGTCAACTGGGATTGGAACCTAGCAAAGAAATGGGATACACATTTCTCCCTGAACTATAACGTGCAAAGTCAGTCTATAAGAAAATATACACCAACTCAACTGTTATTCATACTCAGCAAAGAATTGGGAGGCAGCAGCTTTCTGAACAATTGAATACAAACTTTAATTAGTTTTACGAGCATTATCCTAATGAGCAAATAGACTAAAATGGGACATGGGTGTTCGAGAATAGAAAGTAGAAATAATATTGTGACGTGCTGTCTTCTTAGATTGCATCCACTTACTAAAATTTAAAAAATTATTCCCTTTTTCGTTTACTGACAAGAGTCGTACAACTTTTTATTTAAGCGCCTTTGAACTGTTTCGGTTTAATATCAACCCTTCAAACCAATTCTTTCCTTTTCAAAGTGCCTCGACCAAAATAATGAAGCATTTAAAGACACCCAGGCCCGTGGACAGAATTTTTAAGATACATGGATTTTCTCCTGGGGAGTAATCCCCCTTATATAAGCCAACTAGGTATGTGCCACCCCAAAGGGTATGGTTTTTGCACCTTTTTGGTCTAAAAACGGTCAGGACTTGGAGAACCGGGGGGCACACCCCTGGGATTTCAGTCACTTTTGTAAATAACACAAATAAGCAGCCACGGTTTAAATACTAGGGCTATGCGTGAATCGCCGAGAGAGAGAGTTAGCTTCCTTTTTTATTGGGTACTTTGTTTTGCTCTGCGCATAAGTTTTGATTACTCTTTTTAGATAACTCAATCTAAGAGAAGTGAAGGTATATTAAAGTTGTTTCAAACGTGCGGGCTCCAAAAACAAAATGATTTGAAAGGTCTTAATTATGTGCCAGTAATTTTCCTTGCTTTAAATTAGATAAATAAATCCAATCATGGTTAGGGATATTATGTACTAGCTAAGACTAGGGAACCTAACTTGTGGTAGGTAATCACTGATTTCAAAAACCTATCACAATAAAATTGTGACTGCCAGATAAAGAGTATTTCAACAAATCATATCTGACATCATCATTTTGTTATGCTTTTACTAATTTTTTTTTGTCTTCTTCACTCATGTAGGTAACAATCTAAAAACAATCTAACAAAGTACAGTCATTAATTGTACAGTGCTGACCCAACTAAACCAGGATATTTTCAAAACGGTAAGAGCTTGGAGCTTGTAACAACCCCAATCCCGATCTTTATTTAGTGACTTAATAAATTATGGCTCCTAAGGATCTTCCTTGAAGTATTAGAATACATAAAAATTCTGATATTTATAAAAAGCAATTTACATTTACAACTGGGATTCCAACTCACCAAAAATGGGAGACAGCTGCTCCCTAAACTATGACATAATACATAATATTTATATAAAGTTAATAACCTCTCCCCATTGGCAGTAGTTTTGCATAAAGGTTTTATGCCAGATAACACTATGAAAACACACAAAAAGTAATGCTCCTCCCTGGACTAATACCTTAGTCTATGATAGATGACACTTGCTATTTTTAACTAACGATAAGCGAGACAGGAGCTCCCTGGACTGATACTTCAGTCTATAATATTCTTATTACTTACTATTAAAATTAGATAAACGGGGATTCCAACCCAGCAAGCAAGGGAGACACAAGCTTCCTGGACTGATACTTCAGTCTTTAATAGTGTTATTACTTACTATTAAAATTAGATAACCTGGCATTTCCAACCCAGCAAGCAAGGGAGACAGGAGCTCCCTGGACTGAAACTTCAGTCTATGATAGTTACAACTTACTATTAAAACTGTGTAGATAAACTCGGATTCGAACCCAGCAAGCAAGGTAGACAGGAGCTCCCTGGACTGAAACTTCAGTCTTTAATACTTATTACTTACTATTAAACTTAGATAAACTGGGATTCCAACCCAGCAAGGAAGAGAGACAGCAGCTCCCTGGACTGATACTTCAGTCGTTAATAGTTATTACTTACTATTAAACTTAGATAAAATGGGATTCCATCCCAGCAAGCAAGGGAGAGAGTAGCTCCCTGGACTGATAGTTCAGTCTTTAAAAGTTATTACTTACTATTACAATTAGATAAACTGGGATTCCAACCCAGTAAGCAAGGGAGACAGGAGCTCCCTGGACTGATACTTCAGTCGTTAATAGTTATTGCTTACTATTAAAATTAGATAAACTGGGATTCCAACCCAGCAAGCAAGGGAGACAGGAGCTCCCCTGGACTGATAGTTCAGTCTTTAATAGTGTTATTACTTACTATTAAAAGTAGATAAACTGGGATTCCAACCCAGCAAGCAAGGGAGAGAGGAGCTCCCTGGACTGATACTTCAGTCTTTAATACTTATTACTTACTATTAAAATTAGATAAACTGGGATTCCAACCCAGCAAGCAAGGGAGACAGGAGCTCCCTAGACTGTTACTTCAGTCTTTAATACTGTTATTACTTACTATTGAAATTAGATAAACTGGGATTCCAACCCAGCAAGCAAGGGAGACAGGAGCTCCCTGGACTGATACCTCCATCTTTAATACTTATTACTTACTATTAAAATTAGATAAACTGGGATTCCAACCTTTCAAGCAAGCAAGACAGGAGCTCCCTGGACTGATACTTCAGTCTATAATAGTGTTTTTACTTACTTTAAAAATTAGATAAACTGGGATTCCAACCTTTCAAGCAAGCGAGACAGGAGCTCCCTGGACTGATACTTCAGTCTATAATAGTGTTATTACTTACTATTGAAATTAGATAAACTGGGATTCCAACCCAGCAAGCAAGGGAGACAGGAGCTCCCTGGACTGATACTTCAGTCTTTAATAGTGTTATTACTTACTATTCAAAGTAGATAAACAGGGATTCCAACCCAGCAAGCAAGCGAGACAGGAGCTCCCTGGACTGTTACTTCAGTCTTTAATAGTGTTATTACTTACTATTGAAATTAGATAAACTGGGATTTCAACCCAGCAAGCAAGGGAGACAGGAGCTGCCAGGACTGATACCTCCATCTTTAATAGTTATTACTTACTATTAAAATTAGATAAACTGGGATTCCAACCTTTCAAGCAAGCGAGACAGGAGCTCCCTGGACTGATACTTCAGTCTATAATAGTGTTATTACTTACTGTTAAAATTAGATAAACTAGGATTCCAACCCAGCAAGCAAGCGAGACAGGAGCTGCCTGGACTGATACTTCAGTCTATAATATTCTTATTACTTACTATTAAAATTAGATAAACGGGGATTCCAACCCAGGAAGAAAGGGAGACACAAGCTTCCTGGACTGATACTTCAGTCTTAAATAGTGTTATTACTTACTATTAAAATTAGATAAACTGGGATTCTAACCCAGCAAGCAAGCGAGACAGGAGCTCCCTGGACTGTTACTTCAGTCTTTAATACTGTTATTACTTACTATTGAAATTAGATCAACTGGGATTCCAACCCAGCAAGCAAGCGAGACAGGAGCTCCCTGGACTGATACTTCACTCTATAATAGTGTTATTACTTACTATTCAAAGTAGATAAACTGGGATTCCAACCCAGCAAGCAAGCGAGACAGGAGCTCCCTGGACTGATACTTCAGTCTATAATATTGTTATTACTTACTATTAAAATTAGATAAACTGGGATTCCAACCCAGCAAGCAAGGGAGACACAAGCTCCCTGGACTGATACTTCAGTCTTTAATAGTGTTATTACTTACTATTAAAAGTAGATAAAATGGGATTCCAACCCACCAAGCAAGCGAGACAGGAGCTCCCTGGACTGTTACTTCCGTCTTTAATACTGTTATTACTTACTATTGAAATTAGATAGACTGGGATTCAAACCCAGCAAGCAAGGGAGACAGGAGCTCCCTGGACTGATACCTCCATCTTTAATAGTTATTACTTACTATTAAAATTAGATAAACTGGGATTCCAACCTTTCAAGCAAGCGAGACAGGAGCTCCCTGGACTGATACTTCAGTCTATAATAGTGTTGTTACTTTCTATTAAAATTAGATAAACTGGGATTCCAACCCAGCAAGCAAGCGAGACAGGAGCTCCCTGGACTGATACTTCAGTCTATAATATTGTTATCACTTACTATTAAAATTAGATAAACGGGGATTCCAACCCAGCAAGCAAGGAAGACACAAGCTCCCTGGACTGATACTTCAGTCTTTAATAGTGTTATTACTTACTATTAAAAGTAGATAAACTGGGATTCCAACCCAGCAAGCAAGCGAGACAGGAGCTCCCTGGACTGATATTTCAGTCTATAATAGTGTTTTTGCTTACTATTAAAATTAGATAAACTGGGATTCCAACCCAGCAAGCAAGGGAGACAGGAGCTCCCCTGGACTGATAGTTCAGTCTTTAATAGTGTTATTACTTACTATTAAAAGTAGATAAACTGGGATTCCAACCCAGCAAGCAAGGGAGAGAGGAGCTCCCTGGACTGATACTTCAGTCTTTAATACTTATTACTTACTATTAAAATTAGATAAACTGGGATTCCAACCCAGCAAGCAAGGGAGACAGGAGCTCCCTAGACTGTTACTTCAGTCTTTAATACTGTTATTACTTACTATTGAAATTAGATAAACTGGGATTCCAACCCAGCAAGCAAGGGAGACAGGAGCTCCCTGGACTGATACCTCCATCTTTAATACTTATTACTTACTATTAAAATTAGATAAACTGGGATTCCAACCTTTCAAGCAAGCAAGACAGGAGCTCCCTGGACTGATACTTCAGTCTATAATAGTGTTTTTACTTACTTTAAAAATTAGATAAACTGGGATTCCAACCTTTCAAGCAAGCGAGACAGGAGCTCCCTGGACTGATACTTCAGTCTATAATAGTGTTATTACTTACTATTGAAATTAGATAAACTGGGATTCCAACCCAGCAAGCAAGGGAGACAGGAGCTCCCTGGACTGATACCTCCATCTTTAATAGTTATTACTTACTATTAAAATTAGATAAACTGGGATTCCAACCCAGCAAGCAAGGGAGACAGGACCTCCCTGGACTGATACTTCAGTCTTTAATAGTGTTATTACTTACTATTCAAAGTAGATAAACAGGGATTCCAACCCAGCAAGCAAGCGAGACAGGAGCTCCCTGGACTGTTACTTCAGTCTTTAATAGTGTTATTACTTACTATTGAAATTAGATAAACTGGGATTTCAACCCAGCAAGCAAGGGAGACAGGAGCTGCCAGGACTGATACCTCCATCTTTAATAGTTATTACTTACTATTAAAATTAGATAAACTGGGATTCCAACCTTTCAAGCAAGCGAGACAGGAGCTCCCTGGACTGATACTTCAGTCTATAATAGTGTTATTACTTACTGTTAAAATTAGATAAACTAGGATTCCAACCCAGCAAGCAAGCGAGACAGGAGCTGCCTGGACTGATACTTCAGTCTATAATATTCTTATTACTTACTATTAAAATTAGATAAACGGGGATTCCAACCCAGGAAGAAAGGGAGACACAAGCTTCCTGGACTGATACTTCAGTCTTAAATAGTGTTATTACTTACTATTAAAATTAGATAAACTGGGATTCTAACCCAGCAAGCAAGCGAGACAGGAGCTCCCTGGACTGTTACTTCAGTCTTTAATACTGTTATTACTTACTATTGAAATTAGATCAACTGGGATTCCAACCCAGCAAGCAAGCGAGACAGGAGCTCCCTGGACTGATACTTCACTCTATAATAGTGTTATTACTTACTATTCAAAGTAGATAAACTGGGATTCCAACCCAGCAAGCAAGCGAGACAGGAGCTCCCTGGACTGATACTTCAGTCTATAATATTGTTATTACTTACTATTAAAATTAGATAAACTGGGATTCCAACCCAGCAAGCAAGGGAGACACAAGCTCCCTGGACTGATACTTCAGTCTTTAATAGTGTTATTACTTACTATTAAAAGTAGATAAAATGGGATTCCAACCCACCAAGCAAGCGAGACAGGAGCTCCCTGGACTGTTACTTCCGTCTTTAATACTGTTATTACTTACTATTGAAATTAGATAGACTGGGATTCAAACCCAGCAAGCAAGGGAGACAGGAGCTCCCTGGACTGATACCTCCATCTTTAATAGTTATTACTTACTATTAAAATTAGATAAACTGGGATTCCAACCTTTCAAGCAAGCGAGACAGGAGCTCCCTGGACTGATACTTCAGTCTATAATAGTGTTGTTACTTTCTATTAAAATTAGATAAACTGGGATTCCAACCCAGCAAGCAAGCGAGACAGGAGCTCCCTGGACTGATACTTCAGTCTATAATATTGTTATCACTTACTATTAAAATTAGATAAACGGGGATTCCAACCCAGCAAGCAAGGAAGACACAAGCTCCCTGGACTGATACTTCAGTCTTTAATAGTGTTATTACTTACTATTAAAAGTAGATAAACTGGGATTCCAACCCAGCAAGCAAGCGAGACAGGAGCTCCCTGGACTGATATTTCAGTCTATAATAGTGTTTTTGCTTACTATTAAAATTAGATAAACTGGGATTCCAACCCAGCAAGCAAGGGAGACAGGGGCTCCCTGGACTGATACTTCAGTCAATGAGAGATGAAACTTACTGTTAAAAGAAAGCATTTACTGGGATTCCAATGCAGCAAGCTAGATAAGTAATACCTGGAGTGATACTAGAGTCTATTATGCATGTTGGTTAACATTTAATACCCTAATTCTAGAACTAAATGAGGTGCATTACATCTTAGCTTTAATTATTATTGATAGTATTATACTGTTCGAGCAGCAGCAATTCTTTCAGTAAATTTAATAGCAGCCATAAGTAGAAAAAGGGGATTCCAAAAACAAAGTTGGCTTATTGTTGCCAATACAGTGGCCTCAAGCCAGGTGGAGGGTTTCGTGCGTTCCACAGGGTGCTTGTCTACTTATGCGGTGAGAGCGGTACTGAGCCATCAGTTACACCGAGGTCTGGGTGGTTGCCTCTGACCGACAGGTGATGTATTGGGCGCCTGATAAGAAAACGGCCGTTGCACTCAAGTGCTTATCGACTCATTCTGCAGTGGTGCAGAGCTTTACGAGTGATACTGCACGGGCCGTAGCGGTGTACCGCTCATCGGGTCATGCCATATCTCAGCTTCTGTCACGAAACAAGTCTGTTGTAAGCGCTCATGCCCAGGTGTCCCGGTTTGGACGCAAGCGGAGGTCCCCCAATTTATATGGCCGTTGCACTCACGTGCGTCTCGGATACTGCACAGGCCATACACCCTTTTCTTTAGGTCATGCCATATCTCAGCTTCTGTAACGAAACGGGTTTTTTCGAGCCTTTAAATTTTTTTTTTTGTTTTTGTTTAAATAAAAAAAATCTCAGTTATTTTAGGTATAATTTCAGATTTTCTTGGAAAGAGTTGTTGCTCTAAGAAGATTATCACTGATTTTCAAAGTAATATGCACTTAGGGTAACTGGGATTCCAGCCCAGCAACCAAGGGAGACAGGAGCTCCCGGACTGATACTTCAGTCAAGAATAGATAAAACTTACTATTAAAACTAGATAAACTGGGATTCCAACCCAGCAAGAAAGGGAGACAGCAGCTCCCTGCACTGTTACTTAAGTCAGTAATAGATGAAACTTAGTATTAAAACTAGATAAACTGGGATTCCAACCCAGCAAGCAAGGGAGACAGGAGCTCCCTGGACTGATACTTCAGTCAATAATAGATGAAACTTACTATTAAAACTAGATAAACTGGGATTCCAACCCAGCAAGCAAGGGAGACAAGAGCTCCCTGGACTGATACTTCAGTCAATAATAGATGAAACTTACTATTAAAACTAGATAAACTGGGATTCCAACCCAGCAAGCAAGGGAGACAGGAGCTTCCTGGACTGATACTTAAGTCATTAATAGATGAAAATTACTATTAAAACTAGATAAACTGGGATTCCAACCCAGCAAACAAGGGAGACAGGAGCTCCCTGGACTGATACTTCAGTCAATAATAGATGAAACGTACTATTAAAACTAGATAAACTGGGATTCCAACTCAGCAAGCAAGGGAGACAGGAGCTCCCTGGACTGATACTTCAGTCAATAATAGATAAAATTACTATTAAAACTAGATAAACTGGGATTCCAACCCAGCAAACAAGGGAGACAGAAGCTCCCGGACCAATACTTCAGTCATTAATAGATGAAACGTACTATTAAAACTAGATAAACTGCAATTCCAACCCAGCAAGCAAGGGAGACAGGAGCTTCCTGGACTGATACTTCGGTCATTAATAGATGAAACTTACTCTTAAAACTAGATAAACTGGGATTCCAACCCAGAAAGCAAGGGAGACAGGAGCTCTCTGGACTGATACTTCAGTCAATAATAGATAAAATTACTATTAAAACTACATAAACTGGGATTCCAACCCAGCAAGCAAGGGAGACAGGAGCTCCCTGGACTGATACTTCAGTCAATAAAAGAAAAAATAACTATTAAAACTAGATATACTGGGATTCCAACCCAGCAAGCAGGGGAGACAGGAGCTCCCTGGACTGATACTTCAGTCAATAATAGATGAAACTTACTATTAAACGTAGGTAAACAGGGATTCCATCCCAGCAAGCAAGAGAGACAGGAGCTTCCTGGACTGATACTTCAGTCAATAATAGATAAAAATTACTATTAAAACTAGATAAAATGGGATTCCAACCCAGCAAGCAAGGGAGACAGGAAATCCCTGGACTGATACTTCAGTCAATATTTGATAAAACTTAGTATTAACACTAGATAAACTGGGATTCCAACCCAGCAAGCAAGGGAGACAGGAGCTCCCTGGACTGATACTTCAGTTATTAATAGATGAAACTTACTATTAAAACTAGATAAACTGGGATTCCAACTCAGCAAGCAAGGGAGACAGGAGCTCCCTGGACTGATACTTCAGTCAATAATAGATAAAATTACTATTAAAACTAGATAAACTGGGATTCCAACCCAGCAAGCAAGGGAGACAGGAGCTTCCTGGACTGATACTTCAGTCAATAATAGATGAAACTTACTATTAAAACTAGATAAAATGGGATTCCAACCCAGCAAGCAAGGGAGACAGCAGCTCCTTGGACTGATACTTCAGTCAATATTTGATAAAACTTAGTATTAACACTAGATAAACTGGGATTCCAACCCAGCAAGCAAGGGAGACAGGAGCTCTCTGGACTGATACTTCAGTCATTAATAGATGAAACTTATTATTAAAACTAGATAAACTGGGATTCCAACTGAGCAAGCAAGGGAGACAGGAGCTCCCTGGACTGATACTTCAGTCAATAATAGATAAAATTACTATTAAAACTAGATAAACCGGGATTCCAACCCAGCAACCAAGGGAGACAGGAGCTCTCTGGACTGATACTTCAGTCAATAATAGATAAAATTACTATTAAAACTATATAAACTGGGATTCCAACCCAGCAAGCAAGGGAGACAGGAGCTCCCTGGACTGATACTTCAGTCAATAATAGATGAAACTTAGTATTAAACGTAGGTAGACAGGGATTCCAACCCAGCAAGCAAGGGAGACACAAGCTCCCTGGACTGATACTTCAGTCAATAATAGATAAAACGTACTGTCAAAACTAGATAAACTGGGATTTCAACCCAGCAAGAAAGGGAGACAGGAGCTCTCTGGACTGATACTTCAGTCAATAATAGATGAAACTTACTCTTAAAACTAGATAAACTGGGATTCCAACCAGCAAGCAAGGGAGACAGGAGCTCCCTGGACTGATACTTCAGTCAATAATAGATAAAATTACTTTTAAAACAAGATATACTGGGATTCCAACCCAGCAAGCAAGGGAAACAGGAGCTCCCTAGACTGATACTTCAGTCAATAATCGATAAAACTTACTATTAAAACTAGATAAAATGGGATTCCAACCCAGCAAGCAAGGGAGACAGGAGCTCCCTGGACTGATACTTCAGTCAATATTTGATAAAACTTAGTATTAACACTAGATAAACTGGGATTCCAACCCAGCAAGCAAGGGAGACAGGAGCTCCCTGGACTGATACTTCAGTCAATAATAGATGAAACTTACTATTAAAACTAGATAAAATGGGATTCCAACCCGGCAATCAAGGGAGACAGGAGCTCCCTGGACTGATACTTCAGTCAATATTTGATAAAACTTGCTATTAAAACTAGATAAACTGGGATTCCAACCCAGCAAGCAAGGGAGACAGAAGCTCCCTGGACTGATACTTCAGTCAATAATAGATGAAACTTACTATTAAAACTAGATAAACTGGGATTCCAACCCAGCAAGTAAGGGAGACAGGAGCTCCCGCACCAATACTTTAGTCATTAATAGATGAAACGTACTATTAAAACTAGATAAACTGGGATTCCAGCCCATCAAGCAGGGAGACAGCAGCTTCCTGGACTGATACTTCAGTCAATAATACATGAAACTTACTCTTAAAACTAGATAAACTGGGATTCCAACCCAGCAAGCAAGGGAGACAGGAGCTCTCTGGACTGATACTTCAGTCAATAATAGATAAACTTACTATTAAAACTAGATAAACTGGGATTTCAACCCAGCAAGCAAGGGAGACAGGAGCTCCCTGGACTGATACTTCAGTCAATAATACATGAAACTTACTATTAAACGTAGGTAAACAGGGATTCCAACCCAGCAAGTAAGGGAGACAGGAGCTCCCTGGACTGATACTTCAGTCAATAACAGATGAAACTTACCATTAAAACTAGATAAACTGGGATTCCAACCCAGCAAGCAAGGGAGACAGCAGCTCCCTGGACAGATACTTCAGTCAATATTTGATAAAACTTAGTATTAACACTAGATAAACTGGGATTCCAACCCAGCAAGCAAGGGAGACGGGAGCTCCCTGGACTGATACTTCAGTCATTAATAGATGAAACTTATTATTAAAACTAGATAAACTGGGATTCCAACTCAGCAAGCAAGGGAGACAGGAGCTCCCTGGACTGATACTTCAATCAATAATAGATAAAATTACTATTAAAATTAGGTAAACGGGGATTCCATCCCAGCAGGCAAGGGAGACAGGAGCTTCCTGGACTGATACTTCAGTCAATAATAGATGAAACTTACTATTAAAACTAGGTAAACTGGGATTCCAACCCAGCAAGCAAGGGAGACAGGAGCTTCCTGGACTGATACTTTAGTCAATAATAGTTGAAACTTACTATTAAATTTAGATAAAGTGGTATTCCAACCCAGCAAGCAAGGGATTCATGGGCTTTCTGGACTGATACTTCAGTCTATCATAGTTATTACTTACTATGAAAATTAGATAAACTGGGACTCCAACCCAGCAAGCAATGGAGTCAGGAGTTTCCTGGACTGATACTTCAGTCTATCGTAGTTATTACTGACTATTAAAATTCGATAAACTGGGATTCCAACCCAGCAATCAAGGGAGACTGGAGCTCCCTAGTCTGAGAAGAAGAACACCCAATTTCATTTGCCTGAAATCTGCTGTTAATTAGGACCAATGAGATATACCCTTAGAAAGTTTCCACTTGAGAAGATATGAGAACTCCCGTAATGTCTTTGCCTGATATCTGCTCTTAACTAGGGCCAATGGGATTTGCAGTCACTATCATTTTATTTGAGGAGAGAACTGTTTTAATTTATTTTTGATTGCGTATAATTTCATTTAACATGGAAGAGACACTTCATGGATCTGTTAAATAAACTTTTAATAGTATTATTACTATTATTATAATTGTTATTGTTATTATTATTATTATTACTGATATACCATTAGATGATTAGATACCTTAAAAAGATAATAACTGTAATGATTCAAATTGTATATTTCACTTAGTAAACATAGATTTGAACCTTGAAATTATTTAAGTGTTTGACTCTCCACTGTTATATCTTTGCAGGTTATAACAAGGCTTTTGCTGGACGCTTTAAATATATCTAAGTGGAGACGTCGGAAATGAATTTATTGTATTTGTAGTGTAACTTTACGATTTTGCGCAGTTGTTGTTACAGGGAAAATGCTATTTGAGGGTACAGTGAGAGTCGACTTGTCTTTATTGATATGAATTTTTATGTCTCGGCCCACTAAGAATATCTGCTGATGGTCAGATATTTTTAGTGGGCGTTAAACTTCATTTCTTATCTATATCCCTTATCGGTGCAAATCAAAATAGGTTGTATTAGTTCAATTTACGTCTGTTGGTAACATCCTCTAAGCGCTTGTTTCTTTTTCTTTAGCTTTTCTATTTTCTAGATTGAATCTACCCGGTTATTTTTATTCATCACGTGGGGAGGCGTTTTCTACGCTTCAGGTATAATGGATATGTTTCTTTGCATTAATCCCCGGTTTTCTCCTTAGGCCTAGATGTCGAGCACCACGAGGAGCTCGAGGAGTTCGGATTGATATACTCTAGAATAAGAGCACAACATCGTATGTGTAGTACCCGGCGTCGTTTACTAGTGAGAGAATAGAGAACAAAGAAGTGAACGACTGAAATTAACTCATTTATCCCTATAGCAAACGGGAGCCAGAAAAATAAGTTTCTTATATGTGCTTATTGCAAAAAGTACGTTTAAACCCGAAAATGGTGTTGGGTTTGGCAGAAGTACCTGAATTTTTTATCATTGAGATTCTTTATATATATTTTGCTAACAGATACTTACTTTGGTCGTTATATTTACTGAGTTCAGGTTCCTTTTTTAAATTGCACTTTTATAGTTTACAAAGATTGAAAAATCGTCATCTGGTGGAACCTGTACTACCTAATGAAACAACACCAACAATGAAAGGTACGTTATCTCTTGAGAAGAATTGAATAACCCCAGTTTTTACAACAGGGTTCGAACAGGGGCGGTCCAAAAAATAACGGGCTGTTATACTGTAAATCACTTAAATAACTAACCAACGCGAAAAACAAGAGCACAAAATAACCAGTACTCAAATTTCTCTATTTCTACAGTCTATTGATAAACATTGTACTTTCTTCTGTTTTAGGACGTGTTTCTCAAGTTGGACATCTGAAGAAATGCCTGCGTGTTACGATACAGCTAAAGTGAAGATGTAGCGATCAAGATGAAATACTTTAGAAAATTAATCTAACAATTTTTTTTCCAGTAATATAAAAGCTAAATAAAACTTTGTAGAATTCTGCTACAGTAGCAGTCAACATTTTCGAAGGAGTTTCCTTCTTACGGAAACAACTGCTACTGGGCAACAATGGCTTTTTTGTGTGTGTTCTGAAATTATTAAGGATAGGTCTATTCAAAATATCTTTAATGTTAATCTTCGTGTTCCTAAACACTTAAATGACTGTAATGAACACTCTCGCCATTTTTCGGGGGTACTCGATGACTACTTCGGCTTGCGTTAATCTTCATATACTAGACCTACCATAACTTCGAACACGCGCTATGGTAAACGCTTACAGTAATGCCTTTACAAAATTGCGTTCATTGAAATGAACACTGTCCCCATCTTTCGGGGATACTTTCGGCAACTTTTGACCACTATGGTTGACTTCTTCGGCCTGCGTTAAGTCTTCATGTTTACTTACCATTTCTACGAACCGGCGCTATCGTAAATGGCTATATGCCTTTGTCAAAATGAATACTCTTGCCATCCTTCGGGGTACTTTCGGTAACTTTCGACCACTATCATTGACTACTATGACTTGCGTCAGTCTTCATAGAACCTTATGGGTACCATTACTTCGAACGCGCGCTATCGCCAACTTGTGAACACTAAAATGTTAATGAACACCCTACGGGGTACTTTCGGTAACTTTCGACCACTATCGTTGACTACTTCGACTTGCATCAATCCTCATAGAGACTTATACCATTACTTGGAACGCGCGCTATCGCCAACTTGTGAACACCATAATGTTAATGAACACCCTCGCAATCCTTCGGAGTACTTTCGGTAACTTTCGACCACTATCATTGACTACTTCGGCTTGCGTCAGTCTTCATAGAGACTTATACCATTACTTGGAACGCGCGCTATCGCCAACTTGTGAACACTATAATGTTAATGAGCACCCTCGCAATCCTTCAGGGTACTTTCGGTAACTTTCGACCACTATTGTTGACTACTTCGGCTTGCGTTAATATTCATTATAAACTTACTACTGATTACTTCGAACGCGCGCTATAGCAAACACTTAAATGTCTTTGCGAGCTTCGCGCAAAACCGGCCTCCTGTAAATCTAAAAAGGGCCTCTAGCTGTCACCATAATGTTTTAAACCAAATTTATACCGACTTGTTTAAAGGTGTATCTTCGTTTTAACACTATGTATTTACATGAATGTTTTTGCGCTCTTGCTAACCTTCCGTCGCCGTTATCAATTATTTTATGCTTTGTTGTGTATAGAGTGCTTTAGTAACCTTTATTTCCATAACTAATACGCTTTCGATCGCGCGATTCCGTACACTTGGCGAACGTGCATCAACTTCGTTAACTTCACGTAGTGTTACCCGATCTTGTAACTTTTCATTCTCGATCCTCAACTGTGGTCTCGGTTGCCTTGAGGGTAGAGGGTAGAGATTTGCTTTGCGTTTAAAGTGAATGAGATTTGGTTAATGTATATAACGTTATACATAATAAGCCCAAAATGTAATGTAAAGGAGTTGATAATGGATAAGCCACATAAAGAATGTGGAATAGTGGGTTGTAAGCTATTGATTCTATAAATTTATACCAAGCTGCAACTGTTGAGTTAATCAAGGGATTGACTTTTAAAGAAACTGCAGTGATAAACTGGTGGGAAAATTAAATAAAAATTGTTTTAATCTGAATTTAAGCTTGTAAAATAATTTTACCACAGTAATGAGAATTAAAAGGTTGCTTCTCCAGCGCTATCCATTTTGTGCCCGCAGGTCAGCTGAGAAATAGATGATTCACTCGATTGAAGCTTGTTTTTCTGGTTTGCTTTCGAACCACAATGGGTTTATGCGGTTTTAATTCAGTAGCTCCTCTAGATCTCGTTACTATCGAATTTCGCGTAAAAATGCCTTTACAAAATTGCGTTCAGTGAAATGAACACTGTCCCCATCTTTCGGGGTTACTTTCGGCAACTTTTGACCACTATCGTTGACTTCTTCGGCCTGCGTTAAATCTTCATGTTTACTTGCCATTTCAAAGAACCGGCGCTATCGTAAACTCTCGCCATCTTTCGGGGGTACTTTAGGTAACTTTCGACCACTATCATTGACGACCTCGACTGGCGTCAATCTTCATAGAGACTTATACCATTACTTGGAACGCGCGCTATCGCCAACTTGTGAATGAACACCCTCGCAATCCTTCGGGGTACTTTCGGTAACTTTCGACCACTATCATTGACTACTTCGGCTTGCGTTAATATTCATTATAAACTTACTACTGATTACTTCGAACGCGCGCTATAGCAAACACTTAAATGTCTTTGCGAGCTTCGCGCAAAACCGACCTCCTGTAAATCTAAAAACGGAATGTAGCTGTCACCATGATGTTGTAAACCAAATTTATACCGACTTGTTTAAAGGTGTATCTTCGTTTTAACAATAAGTATTCACATGAATGTTTTTGCGCTCTTGTTAACCTTCCGTCGCCGTTATCAATTATTTTATGCTTTGTTATGTATAGAGTGCTTTAGTAACCTTTATTTCCATGACTTATACGCTTTCGATCGCACGATTCCGTACACTTGCCGAACGTGCATCAACTTCGTTAACTCCACGTAGTGTTACCCGATCTTGTAACTTTTCATTCTCGATCCTCAACTGTGGTCTTGGTTGCCTTGAGGGTAGAGGGTAGAGATTTGCTTTGCGTTTAACGTGAATGGTATTTGGTTAACGTATATAACGTTATACATAATAAGCCCAATATGTAATATAATGGAGTTGATAATGGATAAGCCACATAAAGAATGTGGAATAGTGGGTTGTAAGCTATTGATTCTATAAATTTATACCAAGCTGCAACTGTTGAGTTAATCAAGGGATTGACTTTTAAAAAAACTGTAGTGATAAACTGGTGAGAAAATTAAATAACAATTGTTTTAATCTGAAATGAAGCTTGTAAAATAATTTTACCACAGTAATGAGAATTAAAAGGTTGCTTCTCGAGCGCTATCCATTTTTTGCCCGCTGGAGTCTAAGAAAAAAAGAAAGAAACTGATAGAGCTGAGAAATAGATGGTTCACTCGATTGAAGCTTATTATTCTGGTTTGCTTTCGAACCACAATGGCTTTATACGGTTTTATAATTCAATAGCTTCTCTAGATCTCGTTACTATCGAATTTCGCGTCCGCTCACTGGCGTCTTCTTCGGCCTTCATGTTCGCTCCACCAGATCAAGTTCGCCTCGAAAGCAATGCAAGCGCATGGAATTCTTATGACATGCAGTTACAATATTTTAATATTAACTCCCAACGGTTTAACTCCAGATTAGGCAGCTGGCAATCAGCATCTTGTTTTTTCTCGTTATTAAAGTATCGTTGCTTGTCTCAGTCTTCTTATTTCCTTATTTCCTTGGAAATCATCCCAAACAATGCACGTTCTTAAAGGGGGAGGTAAGGGGGAGGTTTTTGATAAACGCTGTCTGAAGTGTTTATCTGAATTTCTTCAAAAATTAACATCATTTTAAATTTATTGCAAAGTAGATATAACTCAGTTAAGTCGACAACCTGTATTTAATATTATCTATCCAATACTGTGTATTTAACAATTCCTGTCTTAAATTGTAATAAAATCAAAATTGTAATGAGTGTGTTAGCGTAAGTAATACTTTGTCTAATAACGTATTAGTTTGTGTAATGGATACTAAGCTGTTACATCGCACGCGATTTAAATTCAACGGCGATTTCACATAGTACAATATGTAATTCTGAAGATGACAAATGTACCATCAAAAAATGTTTGGTAAATTAAAGAAAGTTGTTTTGTTTATGCGACTATCGAAATTTTTGGGTCTGAAATAGGGTAAAGGTTTGTCCTGTCTACAGCTTTCTCTACTAGAACCAAGGTCGTCTCTTTTACTGTTCATCTTTTAACAATGGTTTGAAATAGGAAGATGCGCCACTAGCCCACCCAAATTTGCTGTAGTATCCCTCCACGTATCATCTCTAGCTGAAAGATGAGGCATTTTAATTTCCTACTAGCCTACGAGCAGACTCACTTGTGAAATTTCGGGGCAATTCCTTCCCCATTATTTTACTCGCCCATTTCCTCGCCTTATTATTCTCCCCGGCTGACGCTGCCTGTCGTCTCCACGGCAAACATTTTCCCCGAAATAGCACCACAGGTAGCCCAAGCGTAATATGGGCCACCTGTGGCGTAATACGAGAGTTTGTATGGGAAAAATAGAGTTTGAAACTTACATGAAATAAATGAAGTAAAAGCGATAAAGTTATCAAGAAAGTGTAAATATTGTTACCTGGAGTCGTTGTCTTTGTTTTTACAACGTTTCAGCGCGATTTGAGTGCTTTTACATCATCTGACCTGACAATGTAATAATAAGAGACAGCATTTACACTTTATTGATAACTTTTATCGCTTTTACTTCTTATTTCATCTAAGTTTCAAACTCTATGTTTCCCATACAAACTCTCATATTACGCCACAGGTGGCCCATATTACGCTTGGGCCACCTGTGATCGCACGAGTGAGCCTGCTAGTGGGCTATATATTTTTCCCACAAGCCACCTTTAAACCTACCAACGTTATTTGTCTGTTGAAATCAGACAGTGTGCTTTCCACTTCCATTTTCCAGGGTCTTTACTTCATTTTTTCCCACTTATTTTTCACATAACTTCTTTCCAGTCGAAAAATTTCACCCACATCAGATACAATCTTATCAGAATACACGGCCACTGTCAAAGCAACAACGATTTCGTACAATCATCGCTTCTTGGTAGCAAAGAACAATATCGATTCCCATCGATTTTCCTCCCCGTCTCAAATGCATAGAAATTCCGAGATAATGCCGTTTTCTAAGGAAACTGGCGATTTTTAAAACTCTAAACTACGACCTTTTTTTCAATAATTACAGCAAAAAGATAACCATCACATATTGTTATTTATTATATGGAGGAAGGTGTTTTACTGGGAACTAAACCACTCGTAGATTCCATACGCCACTTCATCTGGGACCCGAGTGGCGTATTTTCCGTATGTCACCTTTGTGAGTGTCGTATCGTTCAATGACGTCACGATTCCCGCCTTTTGCTTTTGTTGAATTGGTTTCTCCATATAATAAAAAGAACATTACACGTTGGCTCGAAGATATGAATTTTATGTTCTCGTGGCAAGAACAATACCTCACGAGTGAGCGAAGCGAACGAGTGAGGTATTGTTCTTGCCACTCGAACGTAAAATTCATATCATCTCGCCACCGTGTAATATCCTCTATATATTACCTATATATTAAGATTTTGCAAGCAAGGTTTGACTAGGTGGGAAACTAATGATATTCAGGGTTGGCGAAATTGACGAAGGTCGGTTGAGCTGCCATTGGCTGGTGTTGACAAAAAATTGTTTTTAACATTTAAAAACAAACCACTCTCCAGCAGAGTCTTGGTCTAAGAGAAATGTAATATCAAAAATGTAACTTTAGTCGCCGGCCATGTGTTCTTCATTATTCACTTGGTTTCTTCTTTTCAAAGTTTTACTGTCAGTAATTGCTGAGACAGCTTATACACAAGGTCAGTTTTGCTTGATTGTCTCAGTGCCTTCGCTACTGTAGAAGGTGTTATTTTTCAGGCATTTTAAACGGCCACAACAAGTTTGTGTCAGTAACTTTTC
>NC_133207.1:30116678-30224178 GCF_958299795.1 Porites lutea
TAAAATATTAATAATAAACACAACTGGGGTATTAGATTTCATCAATATCGATATGTTCTTTGCAGTAACTTAAGATTTATGCCACAAATGATGCAAACAAAATTAGCGTCGGGCAGTGATTATTTAAAAATGGTATAGATTATTATCTGATATGATAAGAACTATTTCACACGAACTAGAGCCTTCTTTTAATTTCCACAGCAGAAAGGAATAATTTCTTAACATAATTCTCTTACATTTATAGCCTTCTCAAGTAGATTTAGTCTGAGCTAAGGTGAATATTTAGAAGGCTTAAGCAACCGCAACGGCGACTACAGCAGTACAAAGAGCATTAAATTTTATCCCGATAATTCCAGCTAGCTCAAACCATCGAAGTAAAGAAAGAGAGAGGAAACGTTGGTGTTCCGTGTTCACGTTCTCCATAAAAACGTTGCATTAGGACGTTTCACGCCGTAGTCATGCAGTGACGGCAAAAAAATGTACAAAAATTAACGTGAGGCAAGTGCAGAGTTGCCATTAAACCTATCGCTTCTTGGGCAGGCTTCTTGCAGTCACCGTGTAGGTTGCCTTGACTTTCAAATTCACCTTTTCGCAATCGATTTCGCCCACTTTTATATACTCTATTGTCTATTTTAAGAAAGTGTGACAAGAAAAGGCGAAAAGAAGCGCTAAAAACACTCTTCACTCTTATGGTACATATATCTCATATCTACCGCTATACTAACTATAGCGATATTGTTTAGATTTGAAATCAATATTTTCTCGAAAATAAAATCAACTTTTTCGGCAAACTATTGCTTAATTTCCTAACTACACTCTTCATTTCAGTGAACTCTATTAACTGAAGTTTGACAATTTTTTACAACGAGCTTGGCTCCAACATCATATACTCTCACTAACGAGTAGTGGGTGGCCCTCAATACTCTCACACGACTTGTTGAGGCCAAATAACCCACGTCAAATTTACATTTTTACATTCGGTTATTCAAATGAATCAGTACAGATAAATACTACAACTATTGAGAAACCAATCCCCATATAACAGAGCTAATGACGGGGAAAAA
The DNA here is from genome assembly GCF_958299795.1 of Porites lutea. Classification (NCBI taxonomy): domain Eukaryota; kingdom Metazoa; phylum Cnidaria; class Anthozoa; order Scleractinia; family Poritidae; genus Porites; species Porites lutea. The sequence goes on from NC_133207.1 coordinate 30,117,743, forward strand.
AAGAGGCCGTAGGTCCGACTAGAAACAACAAATGTTTACCAAGACTGCTCCCCATAGTGTAACACAAGGGCCTGGAGTAAAAAGTACAGTAAAACGCCCCTAAAACGGTCACCGAGGGGGCCATAGAAAGCGCCCGTGTCAACGGGGCATCCGTATTAAACAGGTTTAATTTAGAGAAAATGTAAGGGCTTTCTTTCCTCAGGGACAACCCAAACTGTCCGTAATAGAATTAGATGTCCCTAAAGAGGGGTTTTACTGTAGCAGTCATCTGGTCTCACGATGTTCAACATCTCAGTATAATCCAAGGAATTTAAATAATTTACAACTTTTTTCCAGCAGATATGTAAATGACAGCAAAACCAAAAGGGGTGCAAAGTTTCTTACTTGGCGATTCCTTAGCTGATGAAGTAAAAAGAGAGCAATTTCAAAGCCGAAAGGAGACAGTTTCTGAAAAGAAACACAAGTTTTTCGTCGCAGCATGGTAGACTTCAGGTGGAAGTTGTCTTCCTACGACGTTGAAATTGCCTTCCTTCTTCCTCTCAAAAATTACCCCTAGGCTCGATACCCGTCGCACCTTCGGGTCCGATCTTATTCTTCCCCGAGAAGAGACGAGTGCGGGCTCATTCTCTGATCAACGGCTGCTAATAAGGTCTACAATATCCCCATTATCACATCACAGACACTAAGGGTCGGTTATTTACACGAATTCTAACTTACACCGCGGTTTAGCAAGTCTTTGGACCTTCAGATCTCTTCCTTAGTGGTTCAATTTAAGAAGACAAATGTTTGTCTCGTGTAAGTCATATGCGTTCATGAAACTCTTCACAATAAATGGTGTTAAGCAAAAACGTTTGGCAAACTGAAAATCTCTTAGAACGGGCTTTTTTTAAGCACTGGCTGAATTCCGTTTATGTAACTGACCCTAAAAGTTTATAAACATTAAAGCATAAAATCAGCGTAGCTTTTAAAAGAAATCTACAATGTGTCAACAATAAAAACAACTAACAAAACATTACTTCTTTTTGTACTAAAAATAAAGTATTCAGTGACGTCAAAGAAGACCAACTGTGGAGCCTGGCACTATGGGCCACTCGGCACTCTCTAGGTCCCAGACCTTTACCTCCATCCCTTGTTTGCTAGCCGGCCCGGTTTCATTGACGTTACAAGTTATACCCTTTTGTCGGATGATAGCGTTGATGTAGCTCGCCATGAGAAGAGTGATTTCAAGAATCTGCAATGATAAGAACGTCTGCATCAAAAGAAGGCTTCAACATGTTAACGACATATTGCCATAGCTGCCGGAAGTACATCTTACAGTCCGTTTTCAGTGAGTGGAAAGGAGCAAGCTGTAACGTTGAGACGGAAGACAGCAAAATAGAAGAAGACGAACCGGGAGAGAAGCCTCTCCCTTTACGAGCAATCTTTTATTGTTCTTCACGCCTTCAAGGGGTATCACACGACACAAGAAGAGAGGGCGCCAATCAGACTTCTCCGGTAGACGCCTTCGTTTTTCTCAAAATACGGATTCGCTTGATTCGCCACAAACATTGAAGAACAGTACGAGACTGACGTGCCTTATGAGTTGATCTTTGAGCGACGACTCACAGACGGTGGGTAGCCTGCGTACAGACGTCTCCTATCAAAGGAAACACTGGGGAGACGTCTGCACGCAGGCTAATACACGGGTATAACTGACATTACTAAAAACTCAATCATTGTATAATGCAATTCTAGAGCTCTGATTGGCTTAGCCATCATGGTATATTTAACAATTATTCCACGAGGGCGCGTTGGATATGAGATGATACATAGCCAACGAGGCGCGTAGCGCCGAGTTGGCTATAATCATCTCATATCCAGCAAGCGCATGTGGAATAACTGTTTTATTAAAAACGCCCACAATATCTCGTTGAATCTCCCCGACTAAAACAAACCGGAAAAGACACGGGACTTCCGCTATTCACATGTCACACGTCTATCAAAACTGTCAACGCGCGAACGGACTCGCCTGTAATGCATAAATGAAAAATCAAAACATTGTTGCGATGAACATTAGTTTTTTAAAAAGTCATCGAGATTCTAGGATTTTACAAAGCAGAACAGCTAAAAAAACCTGGCAGATAATGTGAAGGAAAAGAATTTTTAAGTGACAGCGGTCGAAATTACTGTGAATTTGGATTTTCGGTGTAGTTATAAAAGTAAGAACAACGGGGAAAAACTATTACCTCGGTCGCTTGTTATGAAGTTGTTTGAAGCCACAAGTTGGTTTTGCTGAACGAGAAAAGAAGCTATACTGCCGCCTCGATTGCTCTAGTGAATGGCTGCATAGCCTGTATTTGTAGCTGGTTACTTGTGATTTATATTCTTGATGTCGGATAAACAAGCCGCGGTTATCTATCGGCGAGTGACTCGATCGACGAATGGCTTCGCGATCATGACGAAACAGCACTTGTCTTCTTTCGTAGCTGGTCAAGGTACTTTAGTTCCATGTGTTTTCATGTGTTTTTCGACAAACTTTCAAACAAGCTCTTGTGGCTTTTTTTGTTTGTTTTTGTCTTTTTTCTTTCGATGAAATTGCATTTCTAGTATTCTAAGAAATGAATTAAAACAATTTGCTTCGGGCGCCGTACTATCCTTCGCGAAAAAAAGTCTCAGCTAGCTTCCAATTTTAAACTGACGCGTACACCGACCATATATGGAGAGCATGGTATAATAGCTCATATACCATAACGGCTAAGCCACTCAAAATGCTAGAATTGCATTATCCAATGATTCAGTTTTTAATAAAAGCCATTATACCATGCCCTCCAACTGTGGTAACCGTACGCGTCTGCCCAAAATTAAAAACAAGCTGAAAACCGATTGTTTTTACAAATAAAGTCGGAAATAATTCTCGATATTTTGTGGCGTTTTAATAACACAATTATTCCACTCGTGCTTGTTGGATACGAGATGATTAAAGCCAACTCATATCCAACGCGCACTCGTGGAATAGTTTTAAATATCAAATTAAGTCTGACACAACCTTGCAAAGGACACTCATACGGTCCCAAGAGTGTTTATTTTAGACAGAGTTGAGCTGGCTGTATTTAATGAGCTGCAAACCGTTACCTTTTCTCTTGACATCACAAACAATAGTCTCTGTGTTCCTTGCTCTACTGTAGCGCCGCCACGCATGATGGACTGGTTCACCACTAACATGAAGTCATCTTTCCATCCTCCAAACGTCACTACTGATTTATACCGGTACCGACACATTAAGCGCTGAAAAAAAATCAACACACAAACTGAAGGCCAGTACAGTAAAATCCCGCATATGAGAACCTAGAGTTTTCGAGGTGAGGCTGAACAGGTTCTTATATTTCAGGGTAGTTTTTCACAGTTCAGGCATACAGTTTCTAAGAAGAAATCTCACGAATACAAGTGAATCTCTCCCTTCTACCCGGTTCAAAGTTGTCTTATAATTTTTGACAACGATCCGGGAATCCTTCGAGTCTTTTCGTAATTGATTGTAGCTAAGCAGGATGAAGAAAGCAAATCTATTTTTCTTTTCCTGAGTGGGTGATCGTGGTGTTCTACCACAAGATCGCCAGACGAAACACTCGTTCACTCAAAGTTCTTGTGTCCTCACACCTACCACTGTCATTTCATTATGAAGAGCGACATTTACCACCAGAAAATTAAAGCTAGTTGTATTTAAGTGAATGAACAGGACTATTTTCAGACCGTTCTTGGTAAATAACGAACTAACAACAGACTTACCAAGCTTTGCCCTTCCAGTATACTAATGCTATCCTCCTCCACTGCTAGCCAAACCGGCTGGCTACTCTCTGTTTGAGGTCCTCGCTTTTTAGCAGCTGAAACTGTATGCTTTTGCTGTAAACGAAGAGACAGTCTGTCAGTGCCGTTCATAAAAGGCGTATAACCCAATTCCCCACTCCAAAACTATAAGGGCCATGGGTACAAGCTTTCGGTGCAACGATTTCTGGGATCGCTGGGTGGACAAGCGTTAATTATGATTGGTCGATGGTATCTAAGACAACCACTAACCAATCATATGTAACGCTTATCCGCTCAAACTATCCCAGAAATGGTTACGCCGAAAGCTTGTACCCATTCTCCTTATAGTTTCTGGAGTAGGGAATGACCCAATTATTACTTGATGAAAGGCAAAGGTTAAAATTAAGTAACATAGTTGTAGTTCAATTTCTGACTGAGCGAAAAAAGGTCAAGAAAAGGTGTTTCATTTTAAAGCCAACCACAATGGCTATGCTGAGCACACTGAATTTCACAGGTTCAACGCTTTTGCGCCCGCTAGTTTTTTGGTAGCACATCCATTTGAATCGCTACGACTGCTAAAAAAAGTACAGGGATCTGTTTTATGGGTGCGATCAAATGAAAACCTTCCTTCACTTTACAACCATAAGAAGGTGGTTTTTTCTCTTATACCTGTGCCTGGAATAACTTGCAGCCAAAAAACGGCCATCTGCGTGCATTCTCCAGATACCTATCAACACACTCCCTTTGGTTCCAGCCATGCAGTGTCGACCACTTCTCGGCCATACGCAAAGTTAGCGATCTGACAAAGAAAGAAAATAAATCTTTTGTCAAAAATGCGTCACCGGGCGATAAATCCCACAGGACAGCGGAAAGGTTCGTACAAAAAGGAAAGGCAACACAAACAAGGGGAAAGGTTCAAAAAAGAGACCGGGTGAAACGGCCAGAGAGCAGAGAAAAGGAAAAATAATAGGAAACAAGCCCACAGAACCTAACTGACCAGAAACTGAAGGATAGTCCGCAAAAAAGAGGAAAATCCGGAACAAAAACAAAAAAGCCTTTAGCAACAGTGAAACACTGGTAAACAATAAAGTCCGGCTGATCTCGGTATCGAAACACGAACTATGAATCAATCACTAACGTTGAATAATTTCTTACCGCTTGCCAGTTTCTTCTTTCAACGTCTTCGCACAAAACTGAGAGATAACCATTTCAATTCTCGTGCTTGGTAGCGAATTTGTATGAGCTCTGTAGTCACCGTAAGTGATCTAAAATGAAACGTTATATCATGATCAGACATAAACTGAAGAAAACAGTCGATATACAGGTGCCTCTCTTAAAGCTCCTACAAAGCCTCCAAAGCAGCGTGAGTGCTGTAATTCGTTCGGGTTTTTTATGAACAGAATACCGTATTGAAAATCTAACGCCCACCTACGCGATCGCCCTTTATGTTCACCCTCAATCCTAAGCTTCTTTTAACAAAAAGAGAGAAAATACTAACCATTATGCACAAAGACGGTAAAAAGAAAAGTTAATTACCTGAGCCATCAGAGCAGCAAACTCCAGCGCCATCTCTTTGCTTACTTGAAATCGGCCTTTTACAACATTAGCATTTGTCTGCAAGAATTAAAACCATAAATAATTATCGCTGAAAAGAAATAGAACATTGTAGTTTCTAAAGCGACTGCTTATATACTTAAAAAGTTAACAAATACACCGAAAGCTTTCACCATTTGCAGTACAATACTTATGTAAGTTTTCAGTGGTCGCCTAGTTAGGCAAGGGTGCCAACAAAATAAAATTCGAGTTGGAACTGGCCAGTCCCTCACGCAGAACGCAGACATTATCCGCCATCATGTTATATGATCGATTTAACTATTTGCAAAAGGTTAAGGTTTAGGTTTCCTCTATAAGACAAGCTATCACCAGAACCCCAGGCTCAGCCAGCTGTAGTTTGTCACCGGGAGAGAGTGTCATGGGGCTCAATGAACAAAAATGTGATTTTTTGAATTAGTTGTTGCTAAAATGTACCTGCCAATTGATAGAGGTTTTGACCGGAAGTTCAGTTTATACTTTCGCAATAAAGTCACTGGGCGCCTCGTCGTGCAAAAGATAGGGCGGAGTCGTTTAAGCTTCATGTTATACTCCAGCTTTACTATTTTTATTATTAGCTGATTCTGTGATAAAAATTCCTTGTCCCCCGAGCTGGAGTCACTCTTAGACCTCATGAGATAAGCATATTACATGAGCACAGAAAAATAGAATTCCTCACCTGAAGAACTAGGAAAAATCTCTCCTTCTCAGTCTCTGTGCTGCTGAGGCTCTTAAAGTGTAATCTTAGGAGAAAGATAAAGTACAAAACATCAATTACAGACCCGTTTGGGTGATTGCCTGAAAACGCCGTTTGCTTTGTGACCTAATAGGGACGCAAGGTGGCGTTTTTAATATTGGATTTGTCGAACTTAAACCGTAAAGGAGGAGGTGTCTATATGGCATATGCTAGACCACTGAAAGTCTGCATTTTTATGAGCCAGTCAGGTCTATGATTAAATGTCACTGACACAGACTATCCTTTTGATAGTCATCAAAACCCATGAACGTCACCGAAAAGCCCACCTTATAGCTCTTTCTGAAAAATACCACGATAACAATCTTTAATGCGCGGGTTTAGCCTCGTCTAGGTTAGTAGATGCAGTTATTTTAGTGCCCTTCGCTGAAATAGCATACAAATTGTACAAAATCTGATACTTTGCAGGTGCAGCTCGAGCCAAGACCCTCCTGAATATGTCCAACGACGTCTCTAACCCGGCACATTAGAGAGTACTATGGTATTTTTTGGAAAAGCCTACTCTGTCAAACAAAAATTCTCTTCGAGCGAACTTCCATTATTAATCACCTGTTTTTGTACGACAGTTTGATGACCCGACTCGTATCCAGTCTCCCCTGGCTCTGACGCATGGCTTGTTCCCATTTTGATATCACATCACACAGCTGTGTAACGAAAAAATAAAGGAAAACGTATTCTGTAACTCACAGAGCGAAAAGAAACGCAATCACCAATTACGCGAACTTCAATCAATCTTGTTTACTGAGAGACTTCAAAGCCGAGCGATAAAAATATTCCCTTCACTTCCTGGGTAAACGACAAAACGTTTTATCGCCACATAAGTAAGTTTATAGATCATCATTTCGCGATTAAGTGAGCTATAAAGGGTGTCAATCTGTGCATAGAAATATTACATATATCACGCACGAATTTGATGCTGCTCAAATTTGGAGACAGACAAAGGACCTGTCTCGTCTGCTGGTAACTGATACCACTATATCTCGAATTTATGAAGGCATGCTCAGGAACGTTTCTTGCAATACCAACCTTTACACTGGCTTGTAAGCAATGTTCCACTGCGTTGACGGGGTTATCTGTGAAAAGCGCGAACCCACTCTCTGGAGGAGTACGAATACCCATCATCTGAACGAAAGTAATAAAACTTCTATAAATTTATTGGTAACAACTGGTGAGGGATTTATCAAGAAAATCCTAGAATTCACAAAAGGGTAAGACTACAAGACAAAGCCAAAAGACAGAGCTTGTGAGTCAAACCGAACGCACGACCATAGGGAAACAGTTAAGTCGTAAAAGGCACCGTAAGAAGCATAAAGAAACTTGTAGCAAACTAAATTAGAGCTGTGCTCTAGCAGCGCCCAGTGGCCCCTGGCACCTTACTTTGCGTTTGGCTCTTGGGTGACTAGGAAACTAAGGCTTAGTTTTTTCATACCCAATTTTCATGCTGAGCACCCTCGCTCTCTCAGGTTTAGAGAACTGGAGTCAATTTAATAAAACCTTTAGAAGTATGGCCAATGTTAGAGAGTCTCAAAACAATAGCTACACTTGTAAATTACACTTGTAAGAGTTATATTTAATTGACCCCTAGGCTCCCTTCGTATTTTATTAGAGCACAGCCTTGTAAATTATGACACACTCCTCCACACTGTGAAGATCAACGACAAGAAAGGTGCCTTGCCAAACCAGGTCGCAAGTATCCAGCTTAACATTGACAACCACTTCTCGAACAGCCCTTTGTTACGGCTTTAGAAATAGTTGGTTAAGTTGAAAAAAAAAACGCTCTTACATGTTTAAACGTAAATACTTTGGAGTAAGGGTGAATTTAATGTCTATTTACACCATAGATTTCCATTTCCATTGACAGAAAGCAAGAACATGCCACTACAACTTACTCTGTTGATTGTCTCGGAGAATTCTTGAACTGTGGTCGAGCCATCAAAACCAAATACCTGGAATTATAATAACAAACCGAAACATTAGCTTTTCTAATACACCATCCTCAAGTGGTTTTAAACTCCTACGACTTAAGATCTGAACGATTTCGTAAAACCCCTGATCATGTTGTGTTCTTAAGTAAGAAAGCTTAGTACAGGGTTCATACAGATTTTTGGATCCAAAATTCAAGACTTTTTGCAGACTTTTTCCCAAAACAATACTTTCTTTTTCCAGACTCAAGATTATCAAATAGGTGATCAATAGAGAACTTAAAAACAAAACACAGGAACAAAGCTTTTTTCATGATGCGCTGCAAACGTACAGTCGAAATTGAATAGGAGCTGACCAAAACGAAAAAAATTACTTATAAAGCACATGTTGTAGCTTTGCAAACAGAAAAACTCAAGACTTTTCACCACTTTTCCAGACACCATCTCCATTTTCCAGTCTTTTTCAAGAATTAAAGACTGTACGAACCCTGTCAGTACACACCATCCACGTACTCAGGTGTTTTTTAGTGGATACTTCAGGCGCCATTAGGCGAAGGGTAAACCGTTGATGAAATAAGGCCACGCTCAGTTCACACGGCACCGGACGAATTTTGGACCGGCTGAAAAAGGTGACCGGAAACTTCATTCACGCGGAACCGTTCAATATTTTCGCACTGTTCACACGGAACTGATGAAGCAGGTTAAATTTTCACTTTGTCACTGATTTCACCATCTACCTATGTGCAGAGAGCTACTTTAGCAAATCCAAAATGGCGTCTCCTCGCTGAGTTACCACGCAACCGTGCAACCACACCTTTGTCGTGGGAAAATGTAGCCGGTTATGGTGCTAACACTTTCGACCGTACCGGCTAAAAATAATATATCTATGTTGGCGCTCAATTTTTAACGACTAGGTATCTAAATTTTGGACGACTGTTGGCATATAGCGAATCGACCACAAAACCGTGCGAAAACCACTCTTTTTGTGGGCAAACCCGCTTGTTTACACTTGGCCCTTTAGTGCACTAGTGAAACAATACTTTAATAATAACAGACCAAGTCGCCCAACGTTTGACTTACTTGAGTAGTGCCGTCAATAAAGTGAACTGGAATGCTCATAGAACAAGAGTGATCATATGGCCTGTGGAGAAGAACAGACAACACCTGCAGAAAAAAGACCATAAAATGAATAAGAAACAAATGCACTGAATCATTTATGTACACTAAAACTAAAAGGAAGGGAACAAAGGAAAAAGCAGTCTTACTGAGCAATCCATGCTGCATAAAAAATATTGTAGGACGTTAAAGCCACAAAGAAGCGACTTGAAAACATGAGCATTTCTCTTTTTCTATTCAAGTTTTGTGAGGACAGTGGTCCATCCTCTATCATCTTCAGAGAAGAGCTCGCTAAAAATAGTGTAACGATCGAGAGGGCACCATCCAATAAATACGAACGCTATCAGGCTACATCTTGGCTTGCCAGATTTCGTGCGCACATGCAAGTTTAAACGGCGCCTCGATGAACGGAGAGGCCTAACGCTCAGCGAAAGGAAATCTACTAAAGCAATTGTTCAATTCATACTATCGTCTTTTGTTTCACTACATTTAACCATTATTGGTGCGGACTAGGCAAGTCTTAGTAGAGTTTTTATTACTACAAATTACCTCCATTCTTGATGGTCTTGCCTCTCTTTTCCCGTTAACCAACGTTCTTTCCAAGCTTCTAAGGCAATAGGTGGCATATTTTCCAAGCTTTGTTCTACAGAGGAAAACAAATGATTTGCAAACCGCATGTTTCATATGAGATTTCGAGCCAATACCCTTGAAGAATCCCTTTCCTAAAGAAGATCTTTAGAAAAAAACGTAAAATATCACGCACTTAGCTGCTAATTAACCCGAGATCAGGCCCAATTTTAGCGGTTCTCATACATTCTCTCTAACGGCTTCCGCTAAAAATTGGGCCTTGCCCGCCGGAATGTTATTTACAAAGCGAAACGAAAATAGAGCCTGATCTCAGGTTAACTACTAATATCCTATACAAACATTCTCATTGAGACCATATGTTTCACACGAAGATTGTAAGTAATTCTATTATGTAGGAGCCGGAGGCAGCGTGGCCGATTTGCAATCCGGAGGCCCCGAGGTCAAGTCCCGCCCAAACAGCTAACTGGATTTGTTGTCGGTAGTGCCCAGCTCAAAAACTCGGCTACCCTTGTAAGTACTAGCCAACTAGTTCAGTTGTCTTCGGCCAGTTGTGATTCTTAACCCGGCCTGCTATGTTTAATTTGAATTATTTGCCTCCTACTCTCTGAAAAGCCCTTTAAGGGAAGAGGAATATTAAGTATTACTGGTAATTTTATTCAGTGATAGTGCTCTAAACTCAGCTGGGTCTCATTTTACACCATTTATTTCCAACAACAGTAGAGACTTTTAGATTGGAGGACAAGGACGAGATTCGACTTACAGTTTATTCGCGTATTCTCAAAAATAGGCACCCCGAAAAGCATCATTTTACTTTTTTTTTTTTTACCAAAAATGTTTACTCAGTTACTTTTATTGAAGGACGTTAAGCACTTCTAACATTTGATAACTTGTTTCCGCCACTACGATTTTTCGCTTAAAACCCGTAGTACAATGACGACGGCTACCACGTTTTCCCGCCAAAATGACGCTGATTCACGCCCTTAGTATTGAGAAAATCTCGTCCTAGTAGTCGTCTAAAGGTCTCTAGTAACAGGAAATCATGAACAGCTACCTTAATGTCGAACTTCTGTTTAAATGCCCCTTGAGAAAAAGCAAAAATTTCTGTTTAGGGGCAAACAACGCAGTGCAGAGTGCAAGAAGCTGCCAGGCCTGGACATAGACATGCTCCTGAACTGGGCGCAGATCGATGGTAGCCTGTGATGCAATGTCAAACGAGTCTTCCCTCAACCACGATGACTTGCCACAATGCTCCAAGAAATGCTGCAGATAGGCAGAACAGGGATGTTAACAGATGTTGTTTTCGTTTAAGGTGTAGAAAATAACAGCGTAATTCCCCCGCGGTCTAATGTCCGAGGAGTTTTCTTTTTTCTTTTTCTCCAGCGCGTCCAAATTGTAATTTATGAGCCATAATAAAATATGAAATTCATATATTCATCATTTCATCTTCATCTCTCCCGGGTATATTACGAACCAATTTCATGACCAGCTCCCGGTTGGAAGCTCTTACTAGTTAGAGCGCTACACTGGTATTGCAGAGGTCAGGGTTCGAATGGCGGCAAGCCTCAATTTTTTCAAGCTTTGTTTTCGCATCTACATATTAAAGTTGCGCCTTAAGCTGCGCTAAGCTTCTTTGCATTTATTTTAGTGATAAATCAGGCACAAAACAATTAACTCAAGGTTTTCATAGACCAGCACCTGTATTCAATACAAGCAAGTGTTTGTTTGCAGTAGCGATTGCCCTTTTAGATTTATACGTGTTTGTGGTGATCAAGATTTTCTTTCTGTGACTCTTACAACGCCTCTGAGGAAAGAAACTGGCTCCTGAACGAGTAGCGGTAAGGGTTTGATTGAAAAAGTTTGGATTCACATGGATTAGGGAGGGGTTGAGTGGAAATGGTTCCCGAAGGAAGCAACAGTTACTTCGGGGCCGAGTTCTTCTACGCCAGATTATCTCTAATCCTCGGTTAATTGCAAAGAATCCATGTGAGTTGTCACGTTAAATGACCCGAGATTACCCATAATAGGCCTTTGAACAGTTACAAATAAAAAGAAGGGATGGGGAAGCCAAAACACTTACGCCCAAATCCTCTGGTCCCCTATGCACATGTTTTGAGGTTTGTTTAATCAGTTGGCAGTAAAACTCATTCTGAAGTTCAGGATGATCAAGGCATTTCTGCAAGGCATTCTGGGCTAGTGACACGTGGTAATCGATGGCTGCTTCTTCTGTCTGCACAGTTGTAAACAGGTGCACGGACTAGGGAAAATAGAATACACCGTCAATACAAATTAAAATATATATAAAAAAGGAGGAGAGATGGGGCTTCCGCCCTCGTTCCTGGCGGCTTCGCCGCTCGCCCCTCAGGCGTACTCTCGGTCTACTGTGACTCAGAAGGAAAATAAAAGACTGCTCGCAGTCTAAGAAACACACAAAAAATAACAAATTTTATTTTGTAAAATGCCGAATAACAAATTGAAGCAACTAGAGTAATGGTGTGCTTTCCAACCTTGAAAAGTTTGAGGGCTTCATCCTCAAGTTCCTTAGATGGAAGAGTAGTGAGCGGTTCGGTGATTAATTCTTTTACGTGATTCAAAACATAGCTATTCCACGTTTCACTCTCTGGAAAATAAAATAAAATACAGATGCTAAAAAAGATTATACCTGTTTAGTGAAAGTAAATTAGGAATTGTTTCACTTTCAGTACCACACATTTTATGAATTAGCCTGCGAACCGCAGACGTATTTCCGGTCGTCGCTTCTCTCCCTCCGAATTTTTCGAATGGAGAGAAGCGACGACTGGAAATATGTCTGCGGTTCGCTGGCTATTTATGAATTGGACTCTGAGGAAAAATCGTTTTAAGACTAAGCTCTGACAAAACTGTCTAGGGTGTTGAGCATACTAGTTTTTAGCAGGTAACTGGTCAAGTTGCCCGAAAGTCATCTCGCCCGAAGTTAGCTAGCAATAAAAACTTCCAATCAAGAAATGATACGTTTTATGGAAAAGTTATTTGAGAAAAGTAAATATGTATTACCAGGATCACAGTCTTGAGAGATGAGTTCAAAGATGTGCTTCTCAAACTCTGTACCCATGTCATCAATCCCGCTGCCTGATGCGACTTTAAGATGGAACAACCAAGAGTCCTGCCAGGATTTAAACATATCAAGCCAGTATTAAAAAAAACAACGTTTAAAGGGTGCATAACAAACCCGTTAAATTTGGCCAACTCTTACATCTTAACATTGTTTTTTTGTTTAAAGCGGCAAGAACGAGGATTACAGCGCACACAAGAATACCATACTTGAAACTAATAATAACCAAAGGTTAAGGAGTGCGGGCGAGTTTCAGGTTCTCAAATGAAGGTCAAAACGCTTTTTTGCAACGTAGCGTCCAACACAGACGTTTTTAGGGGGCGCGACTGCCCTTAAAAGGCGTCTGCTTGGGCGAATAGCTCCAACGCTGGTACACTGCGTAAGTTTCACGTGATACTGTAGAAGATCAAACACGCGTGATCAGATTGCGTTCGCAATTCATTCATTCTTAGTGCAAGTCCAAACGAGTGCTTGCTAGATACGCACCAAGCATGCGTTATAGTAACCTGGAGATTAGGATTGCGGGCGACAATTAACACACTAGAAACTGAATTGGACGCCCAGTTCGTTTAGTTAACTGCAATCTCTCAGTACCTTCAGATGGCACTATTTATTTTAGTATGTAGTTCCAGCTTGTGAGTGTGTGTGGTGCGACAATTCAGATGAATCCTCTTCTGCAATACTTGAACATGGTGCTATTTGTTTATCAGCATTAAAAAAATAGGATGTTTAATTCTGTAGTGCCACTTCTGAAACACTTCTGAGAGCAAAATGTCTGACAAATTCAACGACTACTCACATGCCTCAACTTCTAATAACCCTTAAGATAACTGTGATACCCACGAGTTAGTGGAAACAATGGTTAGGCAGAATTTTGGAGAACAGATAAAGTGTATTATGGGCAATGTGAAAATAGTGAATGGATATTTTGTGTAGATTACCTTCTCCTCTTTTGAGTCGATCAACAAGTAGGTGCTAGCAGGTTGTTTGAGTGACTTCATCACCAGTGTATAGTGCCGGTAAGGTATTGGTTCAGAATCCAAACCATCTTCAGAATCTGGTGACTCCATCTCCTCTACTATCACGTCTATCATGAGTGTCATGCTAAAGGGCATCTGTGTTTAACAACAACCAGTTAACACAAATAGTTAAACAGGGGCACCCAACGAGAAGATAAATCAAAACCACTTAAACATAGCATTGTTAAACGTATTTAAATATTTAAACGGTAGATATAGGCATATTTTTATTCCCTAGAAATTTTGCATCTGTTCGGATTTCCTAGCTGAAAGTCTAGTGATCCGAAAATCATAGGGATCAAAACTTACCTTTCCGAAAATTTCAGCCAAAAAAAGGCTCCCGAAAATTCTAGGTGACCTTTTAAGGGTAAAAATCCGTTAAAAATGGGCAATTATACCATTTTTAAGATGTTCGAAAATCCTATGAGAGGCAGGCAAGCAAGAAATTTTACAACAAATGTTCCGAAAATTCTAGATCGCAAGTCGTCTTCAGAACAGATATTTTCCGAAAATTGTCGTTAAGTGCCCCTGTTTAAACGCCTCACTCTACAGCTGAAACAATATTCTGTCATGTGTTTTATACATGAGCCTCCGGCTTGGATACTCGGAGCAACCCCACCTTATGTCATGACATGAATAAATTGACTGATTGATTGATTTTACACCCACTACAATAATATTTTGAGAATATTGTCAGTTCAACATTTGGAACTTGATAACAATGCTATCTGGGTTAATTTACCCTGGGTATCAGAGATTTTTTCCCTGTTTGGGGGCCAGGGAGTTGACCAACAGAGCTGCCAAAGTGAGTCGCGAAGTAGCGAGAAAACTCGTCGACCAGCACTTTGCTCTTTACTCTTCTTGCAGCTGGTGAGTGAGAAGGCCTTTGCCATTTAGGGCCGAGTGAGTGATTTTACAATAATTTATTTTTTCATTTACCAAATGAATAATACACACATGTAAGTGTTCAAATTATTAGATGGAGTTGTTATGAAATGAAACAGAATTCTTTTCTACTTACCACATCATCTTCACTCTTGTAGTAACAAAGGTACTGTCCACGTAAAACAGTCCAACATTTCTTGGAGGTACCATGTTTAACCTTTCGGTGAACAAAACAAAATCAGTAATAGGAATGCAGCTAAATAACACCCAAGTTAATGCTTTGTGTTTAGACCATCTACTGGTGAACATTGCCTCTGTCCTCTCTAAGCAACATTTGCCCTAGGATACTATGTCAAGAACAGAGAAATTGTTTTAAATTAATATATATATTATTTTGCCACAGTATTTTTCCCCACGTAAAGTTGGGATTTAATAAGCTTCTGGTTTAGAATAATAACCTACGTAAACTTGAGGTTGACGGTGCGCTCGTTCTACCCCCCTCTCTCCATCAATGCTCCGCTTTAAGGGTATTTAAAGCTAGTCAAAGCTACACAGAAAAGAATGAAGTTGAAACAAGGATGTGATGTCACCAGGGATCGAACTTGGAACCTCACGCACTGAAGGACCGGTTTTGAATGATAAAAAATCTTACTTCGCTCAAAGGCTGGGCGGGTATAAAACAAAATAAATAGCACTGAGATTAATTCTTTTGCTTTATTCCCCTTAGGCTCAGAGTCGAGCATGAATATCTTTGAAACTGGTCCATTCAGCCAGCAAGTAGACCAGAGTATGCAAAACTAAACTAAAATTTATTTGATTGATCAGTCTCACCTTTGTTAGCCAGCCTTTCATAATTTCTTTTTCACTAGCTTGCAAGAGTGGAGTGCTTGAAAACTTTCTCATCACATTATGCAAAACTAAAAATATATAAAACCTTAGGAATAAGTCAATGAAAGAATGAATAATAATAAAAAGCATGGAGCACAGTAATGATGTTGTTTGAAAGCCAGTCACTGCCTATCCTGGTTTGAATGCTAATCTGGGTTTCTGTTTCTTTGAAATCATTTATTTTTCTCTGTTGACTTCAACATAGTCATTTCAGCACACCCAGGAGTCAAATTGGGGTGGGCAAAAAGAATTTGCTTCATAAGCATTCAGATTTTAATCTAAATATCATAATTGTGATGTAACCCTGCTTATGAATAAATAACCTTAAACTGGATGAATTTAATATCAATAATTATACTATATGTTATTTAAGTTTCATAATAATATTATTTTTGTTACCTCTGAGCCACTCATCAACCACTTCCTTGGTCTCCCCAGTTAAGTAAAATGTTCTCTTTGGCGTTGCAACCTTTAAGTTAAGGATTGTATGCAAATTAGCTATAACACAAAGGTAATTATAGAAAGTGATCCTAAGCTAGGAGTCTTGTGGTAGCCAACGTAACTGAATGATAAATGTTGAGAAGTTCATTTACTTATTTCTACTTACGGTTGCAAAAAGAGGGCCTGAAAAATAGAGTACTGTAAACTTCAACTTATAAGCACCCCTGCACTTATAATTCCCCCCAGTTATACCATTTGCCAGTAAACAAAAAAAATACAGCCGGTTGTAAGGCCAACCCCCACCCTCCAGATATAAGCTCCCCTGTAGCACGTACTGAAATGAATTCCATTTTTTTACAATGTTTTAAAGCATGAAAAAGCGAGTAAATTCAAAAAGTCTTTTGATCAGCACTGCTACATAGCTTGTTTTGAAATGCCTTTTTGAGTCAAGTTACAAGCCTCCCCTGGATAGAAATGCCCTCTTTTGATGTGTCCTCACTAAAAACCCTTACAAAGGTGTGTAAGCCTAGGGCTCTGCCAGAAATTAATGTTTCTTACTTCAAATGTGAGTGCGCCTTCTGTTCTGGCAATTCTGCAAGTCCCATCCAATGGAATCTGTCCCAGAGGCTTTCTGTTTACATCATGCTACAACAGGAAAAGTTGATCATGTCATGGGAGTAGAATTTAAAAGAATTCATTTTAAGTGCCTTGTGGGAAATGACTGTCTTACTTTTTAACGTCATTAAATGCTATGTTGAGCACCTGCTTAAGATGGATGCCAGGCTATTATGTGGAAGGAATTTCCCTTGTGCTGTGCAGAAAGTCAGGGCTGTGCAAATGCATCTACTTCACTTGGTCAAACAACATGAGTTAAGTAGCTGTTTTCTCATTCAGTTGAAAGGAAGCGATATGGTACAGACTTTTTAGGGTTTATGTATATGTAACAGGTCCAAATATATTTGGGTTAAAATTTTTTATCCACATGTTTCGCCTTAAAGTAAACTCACCAATTGAGCATTACTTTGAATAGATCAAGTTAGTAGAATCTTAAAACTTATAGCTCTAAGGTTAAAAGACAGACTTAAAATAAAGTAATATTGGATAGCTTTTTTACCTCTGTCTTATAGTAGTAAAGTTTACCATCACGAAGAACAAACCATCTTCTTTTCCAGTTTTTTACCCGGCCTCCTAGCTTGGTTAGATAGCCTTCCTTTTTCTGGTCTCCCTACAAAAAGACATGAAACTTTCTTTCCCTAACGGTACTCTCCGATAGACTGACATTTCCAAAATTACTTCACTCATCACAAAATGAACAAAAAAAGGCCATTGAATGGCAGGCATTATTTGCAGTGTCAGTATGTTCAGCTGTAAATTTACAGATTCCATCAAAAGTGGTAACAACAGGACAGAATTAGCCAAGGAGGCCCACTCCACTGTTAGCCACTGATGATTTTTTTTACCATATTTTGACCACTTCTGCAATCTAAATCTTAACAGAAGCACAGCAAACAATGGAATCCACCTGTTCCCTATATAATCAGGAATAAACATAAGCCTCACAGTGCTCACTTAACAAGGATTTTTTTCCAGATTTCAGCAATTTCAAATTTGGAGAGATCCATGTGGGACTTGAGGAGATTCGTGAGTCGCAAGGCTGGTATTTCTTTAGGCGCTGGCTGGTAAAGGGGTTGGGTTGATGTGTCGATTGACTATGGTGACTTCAATCTTACAAATAAATCATTACCTTTTTCAGACTAACAGTGGTGTATGTAGCACAGGTCTTTAACACTTGCGTAGTTTCCTCAAGGACCTGATCTGTTTTTTCTTTAAGTTGTAAACGTTCTTCAGCTGGGGAGAGTTCATCAGGTGGAGTACAGTAATCCCCGGCAGTGCTCTCAGTGTCAGATGAATCAGTTGATTCTCCTGAAAATGGTGTCTTGCGCAGCTGAGAAGCTCTCTGTTGAATAATCAATATTATCATCAAAAACTGTAATAATTATTTAAAGGGACCAAGAAACAAAAATTGGATTTGTCTTCGATCATTCAAAATTGGAAATGGAGATCCAAACATTAACAGTGACTATTAAAAAAACTGATGTTAGCAGGTGCTAGAATACACTTACTGGTATACTCTTAAAACCTTTTTTTACTTTTGATATTTAAAATAACCTTTAATTTATTTTATGTTGTTTACTTTTTTGTTTAACCTTTAATATATGTATATTTTCAAGGGCTCACCTCTAAAACTATCTTAGCGGTTTTTTTTTACTACAGCATCTACAGGCAATTTTTTAATTTTTAAATTAAACATTTTTTAATGTTTAACTTTTTAGTTTTTTTTCTTTTCAAATATGTGGTAACCAGGAGGCAATAAAGCAAGTAATCTTGAGCAAGCATCATAGATCCATCCATCTTTCCAGTTTTGACAGGTATAACAACAAATGACAAAAGCAAAAAGCCTTCATTCCAATCTTCAAGTCAAGAGGTGACAGTTTAATTATTAATAACTACCTAAGTCAGTCTGGGGCCATCAGTGGTGCACAAGTGCCTGTCCTGTGCATCTCACAACACAGGTACAGCAGGTAAAGCTTAGACCTTTTAGTTTTGGATTTCATTCAATAGTGCACTTACCACAAAGATTGCACTACACCTCCTTGCCTTTAGATGAAATAAGTAATGAAAACAGGGTATGATTAACAATGTTAGAAAGCAGTACAAAATCAATATGGTTCATACAGAAAAATGTCACTCAATATTAAACCAACCTTTCCAGGATGTTTTAAGGCCAATGGAGTAATTTTAATGCACTTGATCTTATGGCTTATATCATCAAAAATGACTTGATTTTCAACAATTTAGTATGTATACAAATGTGCTTCTCAAAATTATATCTAAGTGGCATGGAAAGAGTTTTCTCTTTGACCTCAGGAATACAACGGCTAATTTTCAAGCTGGTGTTTAAAATGCCAAGGCCGGTCAGACAAAGTTTCAATGAACTTCTTAACAATATTGAATGATGCTTAAGCAAAAACTATTAGGGCCTTGAGGAGAAGCTTACATTTAAGTAGTCAAACTTTTTAATAAAAAACTGAAAATCATGTCCAGGTGACATTTAAAATGAGTAAACTAATAATCAGTTATTTGTACTGACCTCGCTGTTATTATCCCATTTAAATAATATCAAAGCTCTTTCAAATTCTCTTATCAAAGGCCTGACAAAGCTATTTTATTTTGATTATCAAAGATGTTAATTTTTCTCATAAACATCAAACTATTTCTATTATTGATTTTAATATAATTATTATAATAACAATTAACACTTATAACTTTGAGAACTGATGATTTTTGATAAATGTTATATTTAACAATTTTAATACAAAGCAATCTAAAATGAATAAAAGGTGGGTAATATTTATAACAAGTAATAAAAAAAGTTGTATGTTATGTGTTTGTGGAAATGGGATGAGAGTGCTGAACTACATGCCAAAAATGCGAGAAACAAAACAAACACATACCCCTTTCAATGTGGTGTAAACAGGACAGGTTTGTTCCTGTGAGTATGTTGAAAATAAAAACTACAAATTAAAACCAACAACTGAAACAACTACAAATTAAAAATAACTGGTCAGATTAAACAAGCAAGGAAAAAATAATACTGACTATAAACAGTAAAGATATATTGTAAAAAAAAAATGTCATTAATATGGTTAAACAACTTTCAATAAAAAATACTAGTAAATTAAAAAAACAAAATATTGAATTCAACCAAAGATAAAACACAAAGTGACTACTGGATAACAATACTACATTGAAAAAATAATATTAAAACAAAAACAAACAACTGTTTGACAAAACTATTATCTTAATAAAATTAATTATTAACGACTAATAATAAAATGGTGCATTGAACAGATGACAATGCAATAACCAAGAGGATGCTTGAACGTATAAGATTTTGTGATACTGGCAGGGGCAACTAGGAAAGTTTAGTTTTTGCTTAAAACTAATGCAAGGCACCCTGGATTTTATGGGTTTCAGAGCAATGGGAGTGCTCCCTTGACACTCTTCTTAAACCACAGCCTTGTTCCATATCTTTTAATATTACATTTATTGTTGAGAATTATCTGGATTTTTCACTGAATTAAATCAGTTACAGATCATGGATCATAAATAACAGGCCCAAAATGATGTCTTTAGTTATTACCCGTCTATAATGCTACGGCAGCCTTAAAATAGAATTCCCTGACTGGCTGTGTTAAGAACTAAGATTGAGCCTGACTTGAGGCAAAATGCACTGACTTTTCCCTGACAACGCCAACCCTGTTAGCATGTAACAACACCTTTAGTTTTCTCACCGTCAACATGTTGAGCTCTTTATGGGCTCTGTCCAGTGTACCAAATGGAGGGGTATCTGAACCTGCAAATAATAACAGGATATACTTTTAACATTCAAAAGTTAGTTCCACCTGTGTGTATACTTAAAGCAAAATTCCCTCTGTAAACCTGAACTGTGTAATACAGTATTATGAAAAAC
The DNA here is from genome assembly GCF_958299795.1 of Porites lutea. Classification (NCBI taxonomy): domain Eukaryota; kingdom Metazoa; phylum Cnidaria; class Anthozoa; order Scleractinia; family Poritidae; genus Porites; species Porites lutea. Next base: position 30,138,348 of record NC_133207.1, read on the forward strand.
TACCATGGTCTAATATCAGAAGCCTTTAAATAACTTTTGCGTATTTTTTCTCTAAAATATACAACTCCAACCATGGTTGCCTCTATACATCCCATCAATCTTCAATACATGTGAAAACAGCAGGTATTGTAAATATCACACCTCCAAAAGAGACAATGCATACACGTACATGTATGCTTGCAGGGGGTTTCAATAATATTGAAGTAGCCAGCAGGTTTGAATAGAGTAACTGACTGTGTTGACAAGGGGCCAACAGTCCCCTTCTTCTAAGAGGGTCTGGGGGCTTGTTCCCCCAGAAAATTTTGGAATTTCAAAGCCCTAAAATGCAATTTCCAGTATTCCGGGGACTAAATTGAGAACAGAAGAGAAGCACATAAACAAATTCTGCCTAAACTTACAAAGAAATGTGTAAAAAATTGACTGAAATACAGCGTTTGTGTGACCAGAAGCACGTCAGGTGTAACTAAAGCATAACATATCAGTGGACCTTGAAAGCACATCATAATTAACTTACATTTTAATTCAGATTTAATGATATATTTTTTGTTTACGAAATTTTCAAAAGTAATTGCTTCTTTTTTGAGGAAAAAAATAGCCGACACGTTTCGTCGGTCGTTGGTGCTAATTATTATTGAAACCCCTGATGCTTGCTAGGGTTAACACAGGAAGTTATAGTGACCATCCCCAAAGGGACCTTGGGGAAAGACCCGAACCTCAAGGTACATATAAGCCCAGAGGAAAACTCTCCTCCAGCAAATTTGGAGCAGTATTATTAGAACCTCTCAGGTGAAAGTTTTTCTCCAAATTGGCAAACATATCACCAACCCATTCAGTCAGCAGTTCTAAAACCAAGGTCAGGGCTCCAAAAAGTCACCACTCTGGTAGTTCAGGACAATTAATAGATTTTCTTTCTGGGAAAGGGTCCTGGCAAGTCATTCTTTGACAAAATCATTAACTAAGTCGAACTGAACAAGAAGTGGCCCTGAGCAGGAAAAAATTTGAGAGCTGCTTGCCCAAAGGACAAGCTGGAATTAAAGTTTTTTCGAGCCCACCTGAAGGTGTCAAAAATGTATATAAAAATTTGGGTCACAAACAGCTGGACACTTGGATGCCCATGTTGCTAAAACCTTGAAGCATACCTGAATTATCATTCCACATCCAGGACTGAACAGCAATCTGTGTCAAAGATGTCACATTCTCAGTATTCTCTTTACTTGTGTGTGGTTCTGATCTACTTTGAATCTCTGTGTTCGTTAAGTAGCTAGTGAAATTAGATTCTCTTCTTACAAGTTCCTGTTGGTTTGTCTTAGGAATTGGTGGAACTGGAGGTGGTAGAACAGTTTCTGGCTCAAACCTTGGAGGTAATGCCGGCGGGGGTGAAGGCTGTGGTAATCCACTATCTATTGATGATAAGTTGTCAGTCAGAACGTCCACAAATGTTCTTGTTGACTCTAACTCTTCAATAGTTTGTTCAATAGTTTGATAAATAGGATTAGGAGTCACTGATTGATCTCTAAATGAACCTATAGATGATCGATCAGATAGATCCTCTTGCTCAGTTCCTGCTACGCTGGGAGTTGTGCTTTGATGATCTAATCGAAGAGCTACCAATTCCCCAAGCTGAGCTGGAAAACCATCGGAATTATCAATGTGATTTACAGGTTCTAAGTAAGTTTCAAAGACATTGTCAGCTTCAGAATCCAGTGTTGACTGACTATCATAATGTTTCTTCAGTGGAACATTCTCTGGTGACAATAACTGCATGTAAGGACTGTGTGAATCTTGTATCTGAAGGAAAAACTTGGACTGAGAGCCACCAGGTCCCTTTAGCCCTCTCTTGAGTGACATGTAATATGAGATTTGCGCTGATCTGGGATCTTCGGCATTCCCAACAAATCGAGGAATTTTAGATGGCGATTTGCCACTTGATGTCCTTTTTATTCTTATTTCAACAGGTTGATCAGCTAAACCTGATTTAGAATCATCATGTTCATCTACTGAAGTTGTTGCCCCCCAATCAGGAGAGATAGCTGTTGGTGAGAGTGCAAGAGTGCTTGTAGAATCAACTGAGGCCTGACTTGTCAGTCTTTCAGTTTGAAATGACTGAAATCCAGACTCAAGCTGTTCTGGATCAGGTTCCAAGACAGAATAGTCCCCATCCTGACACTGGGCATTAGCAAGTTCCCTGGATAATCTGATAACTTGATCTGTTAAAAAAAAACAAAAACAAATACATATTAACTAACAAAATGGTAAAAGTGTTAATAATACATTGATTTCCTTCAAAACACACTGTACAGCTGTAGTGCAATGTCCTGCACCTGTTTATGTGGGCTCACTGAGCTGCTGGCTCATACATGTACTGCTATCAAAAATAATATTAATATAACATTTTATAATAACGATAAATTATTAAATTTTCAATTTCTATTATCTACTATTTTACAGTCAACTTTTGCCTTGCAGACATATCACTGTTTTTAAAACAGACACCCCACAAATACTGACATCAGCAAAATTCCAGGAAAAAATATAACAAGCTCAGAAATTTGACTGAAATAAGTTCCCACTCCGCTATTAAGGGGTCTAAAATGGATTTGACTGTAGTTAGTTTACCTTGTTTCTACATGTTGATGCTTAAACATCACTAATAACATTGAATAAAAAAGGATGAAATGAATTCTGGTTCCTTCCTCTGGCAAAATAAATGCCACTGCATAAATGGCCTATTGCAATTTTGCAGTGGCATGCATGTTTAGTGAAGGAGCAGAAGAAAGAAATGCAGTGCCCACCTTGAGAAAAATTAAGTTTGGTTTCAATTTCTCGCACCATGTTCACAGCCTGTGTATGTAATCTCCTAAGCTGCTCATTCTCCCTGCTAACTTCTTTAATTATGTCTCGGTATTGCAGAAACTTTCTTTCATCCTCCTGTAACCTTGCCTCATACTGTCACATAAAAATATAATCAATTGGAATAATTCTTATAAAGAGATTTTTCCAATTATAACTGATAATCGGTCAGTTAGTTGGGTCAGACCCACTATTTTTTATGATCAATGTCAACATCTCACAGGATTCCCATAGTATGGCTGATGCAACCTACCTCAGAAATCTTCTTATGCATCCAGGTTTTGATGTGGGCTGCCTTATCTTCAACTTCCTTTTCACGAAGTATCCGCCTTTGTTTCTACATAGAAGATAAAAAAAACCAAGATTACTTAGCCTGCGTAGCAAGCGTTTCCGGTGGTTTTGGAGCAAAGAACAAGGAACGTGAGTCAAAGACCGCACAAAAAATGTGGCAAGTAAGAGAGTGAGGAGGGGGTGGGGAAAAAAGGAAGGAAACGCTTGCAGATAAACCTTAGGATTTTTAAAACCGAGCACTTGGCCTGTCATGCCTGAGTGCACGCAACCACATTTGATGCCGTCATCAGCTGTCATAAATTGACCAATAAAATGTTTGGCCTTCCATAGAGCAGAAGTGAACTTTAGAGGACATGTGTGGAACCAAAACAAAGTTTCTCAACTTGTCAAAATTTTTTAGCAAACCACGCACAGACGGCAGGAATGGACAAATCACAGAAAATCTGAACGATCAATGCAGGTTTTGTCATTGCAGCTTCAAAGTTAAATTTGTTAATTTACGCCAAAGAAGCTATATTTCTACCCAAAATCTTTTTAATCGGTCTAAAAACCTGCAAGGGTGAAATTCTAGCTCAAAATCTCCTAGCCTGCGTAGCAAGCGTTTCCTCGAGAGATTCGTCTAGAAAGCCGGGACAAGAGCAAAAAACAACATGAATGACGGGGGAGGGGGAGGGGAACGAAGGAACCGCTTGCCCGCAAACCCCACGATTTTGAAAAACTGCGTTCGCCCACGAACGCAGCTTCTGATTGGCGCGGTGCAGGTAGTGTTGATTACTTAGCATTCGAAACATCAATCAAACCAGGTATGCTTTGTTTTCGTGCGTCACAGATCTCGTCTCATCTGATTTGAGGTCGCAGATTACAAATGCTTTGGACTGATATTTATTGGAATCGTGTTTGTGCGAAGTTTTATGAGAACAGAGTCTTCAAAGTATAATTGGAGATCGAGCAGTGGAGACTAGGGAAGGCCAATTTATTGAGAATGACGGCGTGCAGATCTGACTGGCAAAAATGGACTGTTTGTTAGAGATAACATCAACATAAATCAGAACATCGGTACTCGACACTAGCTAAAGCCGCCACGGACAAGCAATTTGTCAGCTTTTTGAAATGAAAAGATTCTTTTTGTTTATTGGAAATTTAGCGGCATCTATTGTAGACAACGTTTCGACACAGGCTGAAGAGCAGCCGCTCTGCAAAACTTATACCCGGCGGAGTGAATTGTTCCGGACAAATCATTTTTGACGTGTCGACAAGGTTTCAGACGAGATAAAGTCACAATAAAAAACAAGAAATTCTGCAGCAATCGCTCATAGTTTTAACTTTCTTTTATCGTAAATCTTTTTTATTACAGTTCTTGCAATCGCCTGCAACGTGTTCTATTAGAGAACAAAGTAATTTTACAAATCTGGTAATCCAGGGGTAATCTGTTCGTTATGTTTCTATTTTGAAGAGCTGTCAATTCACAAATGAACCGAACCGTGAAATATCAAGGGGCGTTTTCCAGAATCGTGGGGTTTGCGGGCAAGCGTTTCCTCTTCTCCCCTCCCCATCCCCCTTCAACCTTTTTTTGCTTCCGCTCTAACTTTCGCGCAATAACTCGATTGGAAACGCTTGCTACGCAGGCTAAAAATCTCCAGAAAGTTGGATTTGGGGAGGTAAAATGTGACATGAAGTATTCAAGTCTAGAATTTTGGATCTGTGAGGGGGGAGGGGGGCAAAGTCAAAGCTCAGCTAGACAGAACAGCTACTGTCTTGCCATGGCACAGAACAACTTGAGTTGCTCTTATAAAACCAGTTAAGCACAAAGTCAACCCGGCAACTGATGAGGTTCGCGTGGAGAACCGAAACCATGGTCTTGCCTGTTCACAAAGTGACAATAACAGAACAGTCTTACGACTGTTAAGCTAATTCAAAACTTAATATCTTACAAAAAACAAACAAGCTGGGCCTGGCATGACAAAAAATTGCAGGAAACCATCACATTTACAGACAAAAGAAAATCAATTTTTAGTTATTCAGATCCAGGACGCACTTTGGAGAAAATTAAACAACACTAAACCCTTTTTTAGTCACAAGAAGAGCTTTGCGTTTGATGTTGAGAATGATTTCAAGACAAAATAATATACAGTGCTAGTTGCAAAATAGTCTATTTTCAGATGTGCATTTGCCACTTTAGAAACATGAAGGGAATTGGAGCCGAAAAAGTGTTGTGAGCAATGGTTTTTGAGGCTGTTACTGGGGACGTGCAGTTCAGCTATTAGCCAATTTTCTTCCCTGTCCAGAGTGACTGTCCCAGAAGTCTTGTGAAAGTTATCTTGGCCAAGTTTCCTTCTTGTTTCTAAAGTGGCTAATTGGCACTCAGCCTCCATCTCAGAATAGGAACCTTGTATTACCTCATCCTCCAGCTCAGCCCTTAATTGTACAACTGTTTCATCTTTCACAGTCACCATGCTCTCCAAATGCTTCACCTAGTAAAACCATCAATAAAATATAATGCAGAGGAAACAAAAAATTGTTTTCATTTGACGAGATATTATACCTGTAGGTTACAAGGCTATTCTCTAAGAAAAATTGAAGGGAGCCTAATGCCATGAACCTGTGAAATACAGGATACCCAGCATGTGATGTATATGAAAAAACAAAACAGATTTTCAAGCCACCCAGGAGGAAAAGTTAGCATGCCAAACATCACCGGGGACTTTTAGAGCACAGTCTTAAGTTAGAGAATGCGTATGCCAGGATGTACAGTTTTGTTACAAGAACAAGTCCAAAGGCTCATCAAAAGGAAAGGTTACCACAAAACAAGACTTAGCGATAACAGCTGTATCCAACTGGTTAAACTAAAGAAAAATTCAAGTTTGGTATGAAGTCCTGGTCCATACTACAGCAATGGATGGATTGAAGCAAATGCAAATAAATAGCAACACAGAATATATTGAGCCATGAAACTTCTAAAACGTTATGTGATCAGTATGAGTATAATTATTAAAGCATGGTTAAACAGCTAACCTGTTGGGCTTTTTCTGCTGCTTTTGCATCAGCATTTCTTGATTTTTCTTCCAAATTACTTAACTAATACAACAAAATAGAAATGATCGAGTGAATAAGATATATATATATATATATTACATGTACAAACTACAATGAATCTTAAGAATGACTCTGCCCCAATATCCCTCTTGATATTATATTCTAAGCAATATAAAAAAGCATTCAAGCCCAAAAAAGGCCAAACTTCATTTAAACTTGGCTTGTAACATTAATACATGTACTTTAAAATTGTCATTGCTGTAGTTAATTTTATTTTTAGTAAAAGTACATTCAGAAACGAATGAATGAATGAATGAATAATACTTCATTTCAATAAAGTGCATAATAATATTACAATTGTGGTCAGTGTAAAGTGCAAACTGTGGACTATTGTTTTCACCATGCAAATGAGTGCGTGACAATAATAGTCCCATTGTTTTCTAACCCTAAAAACAATAGTCTGCAGTCTGTCTGCAAGCCAGAAAAGCAACGTGCTTTAGAGTTTTTTCCTGAAATTAGCTGCGTGGGATGACCAAGATAGGGAGGGGTCAATATCCAGTCCCAAGAAACTGCTTGTAAGGGAATGTTAATAGAATAAACTGCATGTGTAGACTACCAGGAAAGACGAAAATGGTCAAAACTCTGTATTTGCAGGATAAGCTCCCTGAACTTGTTAAAAGCATTTACAAAAATTTGGGAAAAAAAACTATTATCTCTGTCAGAGCCCAAATACCATACCACTCAAGTGCTGAACCAAATTATTTATTATTGAATGGTTTTTCTTTCCTTCCCTTGTTTTATAAAGTTTGACTGTGGAGCAACTGCTTCATTGCTTAGGTTGAATGAAGACAAAAAAGATAATGGCCACAAAAATTCTGCCTGTCGTAACTGAAAAGAAGAGTTTATCTTTCACCCAATCGCCCCTGAGGCACCCGCCCATGCGGATCCACATCCTTTCTACCCCTTGTAACATCATCAGTTTTAACGGTCAAGGACAACTTTGTCCTCTTACTTGTGCAGAGTGAAGGGATCTTTCAAAGCAAACCAGAATGAGCACAATTCAGTCAAGGACACCAGAAAAAAAGGCAAAAAACCATGTAACATTGACCTGAAATTTCCATGAAAATCTTGTTCCACTGCCCAGCTACCTTTCCTTTCACCCAATCCTAAGATCCTAAAAGCTTTCTTGAAAACTTTTTCCACCAAAATGAAGCCTACTAAATGCCCAGCAAGATAAAAAGAAATGACACAAGAAAAGCAAAAAAAGAGGGTAGAAGAGAAAGCAAAATGTAAAAGTCAAGACTGCTGTGTCAGAGCCCAAATACCATACCACTCAAGTGCTGAACCAAATTATTTATTATTGAATGGTTTTTCTTTCCTTCCCTTGTTTTATAAAGTTTGACTGTGGAGTAAGCGCTTCTTTACTTAGGTTGAATAAAGACAAAAAAGATAATGACCACAAAAATTCAGACTATGAAAAGAAGAGTTTATATTTAACCCATTCGCCCCTGAGGCACCTGTAACCACCCATGCCGATCCACATCCTGTCTACCCCTGTGACATCATCAGTTTTAACGGTCAAGGTCAACTTTGTCCGCTAACTTGTGCAAAGTGAAGGGATCTTTCAAAGCAAACCAGAATGAGCACAATTCAGTCAAGGACACCGGAAAAAAGGCAAAAAACCATGTAACATTGACCTGAAAATTTCTATGAAAATCTTGTTCCACTGCCCAGCTACCTTTCCTTTCACCTAATCCTAAGATCCTAAAAGCTTTCTTAAAAACCTTTCCCACCAAAATAAAGCCTACTAAAATGCCCAGCACGAGAAAAAAAATGACGCAAGAAAAGTAAAAAAGAGGGGAGGAGAGAAAGCAAAAAGTAAAAGTCAACACTGCTGTGTCACTTTCGAAATTTTGCTTTCGGCATATGCCCAAACTTCTTACGCTTATATTTTGTTTCTGAATCACAAGGCCGTGAAATGTACAACCTCACTAAGCGGGTTTGTGGTAAGTCTTAGCTCTTAATAGCACGACAGTGACCAGAAAACCACTCAACTAGCTTCAAAACACGTTTTTCGGCAAAATCTCTAGGAGCAAATGGGTTAATAAAAAATTATAAAAGCATAACAGCCAGTGCAAGAGAAGATCATAAATTGATATGAGTCATCTACATTGTACTCCAGTAGCATGCACGTTCTACATGTATGTCTATTAGTCTCCTAATTCCTTTGTTGCACACACAAAGGGACATTGGTAAAACAGAGTCACTTATAACATTATTTCAGAGTATATCATCGAACTTCCTTTTAGTGACCACCCAAATGCAAAGTGGTTGCTAATTGGACTTGGTCATTTAGAAGAGAATCTAACCACAGGAGATCTCTTCTGAGAAGAGGACTGGGCATAACTACTTTTAAAAAGATTTCCACTCAGAAAAAAAATGATATCCTTTTTATGCATTTTGCACAAATTTTTGAGTATCCACTTGAAAGGTTTCATAATTTGATTTTCTACTCTCACAGGAAAAGATAACGGATTCCCATTTTTGGATATTTTTGGGTATTTAAAGAATACCCACAAAAATCCCAAATTTGGAAGAGTGAGACAAGTCCCAATCAGGGAACTTGGTTGGGAATTCCCTGGTTGGGACTTGTCTCACTATGCCAAATTTGGGATTTTTATGGGTATTCTTTAAATACCCAAAAATATCCAAAAATGGGAATCCGTTATTTTTTCCTGTGTCTAAGATTACAAGACTATGCACCCAAAACATCTTGGACTGTGAATGGTTCTGTATCATAATAATATTATTATGAAAACTTTGAGATCCTCAATATTTAAAAAAATGTAACATAGAAGTAAAAAGCTTTGAATAGTCGGGAAAAGTGAAGTGTGGTCTTTATTGTAACAGGGCTTGAAAAAGCTTAAGGTGACTCGACCCAGTTTTTTTGGGGGGGTACCATCCTACTTTGAAGCTCTCTGGTATCCCCACCTTTACTTTTATCGTAAGTCTAACGCATAGAATGGATAACATATAGATCAATCTACAATATAACATAAAATTTTTGGCGATCGGAGTAAATGTCACGTGGTTATAATGCCACGCCCCTTTGAGGTCTGAGTCGAAAATCTGCTGTTGCCGGCATTTTTTTGTGAAAATTTCTCGGCTACACATAGTGCGCATTAGTGCCTTGCGCTGAACAGAGTTTCACCAAAATCGCAAAGACCCAATTCGAGAAATTCAGCGGTTTCCAAATTTGGGTCATAATTTATGCGAAAATGATAAGCAAACTTTACACGGATTAAATCTAATAAACTATGAGATTCATCTCTTTATTTTGGGCATCGTTATAACAAATGGGTCCTTGCAAGTCAGCAAAACGCTTTAGGGCCTTGTAAATGCGCGCGATTTCGAGCAAAGCAAACATATAGAAATTATAGTTTTCGCTATTTGTTGACGTTTGTCAGCGTTTAAGAGTCCTTCTCACCAAAAAAGCATTTTCTTAAAAATTCGTAGTTTTTTTTCCTTCAAATTTTTTCAGGGCCACAATTGATTAACTAACTACCCGGACTCTGAATTTCATGGTCATTGAAAAACTGTGACATTATCTTCTATAAGCCCAAACTTGAGTAAACATTGAAGATTTTTAGTGTTTTGGCTGAGTTTGTGCTTATGGAATTGTCTATTGTTTCTAGTCTGTCATTATACAGCATTCTTGTTCAGCATGCGTGCAATGACCATGCTTGGCTGACTTCCGAATTCGAGATATTCCCGTCACGAGTTGGTTTAATTATTGGCTTGCATTAAACCTATGAAAAAATGATATTTTTTTAATAGTAAGTAGATTTAGTGTGTAGCACTTCTTGATTTTTTTGCAAAGGCACAAGAAGCACGAGAATTGATTAAAAATTGTGAGTTAAACCTCTATGTATCACGCGATGGCCTGTCTCACTGTACCAAAATTATTATATCTCGGTGAGCATTCGGAAGTCAGCCAAGCGCGGTCATTGCACGCGTGCTGAACAAGAATGCTGTATCATGACAGACTAGAAACAATAGACAATTCCCAAAGTACAAACTCAGCCAAAACGCTAAAAATCTTCAATGCTTACTCAAGTTTGGGCTTATAGAAGATAATGTCACAGTTTTTCAATGACCATGAAATTCAGAGTCCGGGTAGTTAGTTAATCAATTGTGGCCCTGAAAAAATTTGAAGGAAAAAAAACTACGAATTTTTAAGAAAATGCTTTTTTGGTGAGAAGGACTCTTAAACGCTGACAAACGTCAACAAATAGCGAAAACTATAATTTCTATATGTTTGCTTTGCTCGAAATCGCGCGCATTTACAAGGCCGTAAAGCGGTTTGCTGGCTTGCAAGGACCCATTTGTTATAACGATGCCCAAAATAAAGAGATGAATCTCATAGTTTGTTAGATATAATCCGTGTAAAGTTTGCTTATCATTTTCGCATAAATTATGACCCAAATTTGGAAACCGCTGAATTTCTCGAATTGGGTCTTTGCGATTTTGGTGAAACTCTGTTCAGCGCAAGGCACTAATGCGCACTATGTGTAGCCGAGAAATTTTCACGAAAAAATGCCGGCAACAGCAGATTTTCGACTCAGACCTCAAAGGGGCGTGGCATTATAACCACGTGACATTTACTCCGATTGCCAAAAATTTTATGTTATATTGTAGATTGATCTATATGTTATCCATTCTATGTGTTAGACTTACGATAAAAGTAAAGGTGGGGATACCAGAGAGCTTCAAAGTAGGATGGTACCACCCAAAAAAAACTGGGTCGAGTCACCTTAACTCATAGGTTGACCTTGGGACTAGCAGCAGTCTCACATTTTGCTTTTCCAGAGCCATTGCTTGCTTGCTTTAGCTAATTTTCAGTTACCAGATGTCTTCCATGATCCCTTTCCTATTGGACCACAGGTAAACCACCCTGTTCATGGGGCTGTTGTCATTATTGAAACCTGAGCATCGCTTTTTTGTACTTGATAAAATAAATTAAGATGACCATTACCGCCACTACAATTTATTCCAAAATACAGATTTGAACCGAAATGTTCAAACAAATTTCAAGCAAAATGTTAACTTAGTCACCCGTCATGTTTTTTCATCATCCTGAGCTGTTAAAAGCATTTTTTTGGGAGATGATTATTTGACCAGAAGTTTAGAACTAAAGAATGTTAATCTGTACAGGGCTTCTGATATTCCGCGCGGTCGCGGACCTGCCAAATTCAGGTATTTCCACGAAATCCCAGGAAATTCCCCCCAAAAATGCGAAATACAGTCAAACCTCTTTAATACGGACACCAAAGGGACAGAACCAATAGTCCGCTTTACAGAGGTGTCGGCATTATAGAGGTAGGGAATGTATGATTTTTGGCACTTCTGGGACCAAACGAACTGTCCGTAATAGAGAGGTGTCCGTATTATAGAGGTGTCCGTAAGGAGAGGTTAGACTGTACTGCGAAATCTGCCAGAAATATTTCCAAATACATGTTGGCAAAACATATTTAATACTTATCCTGGCTATTAGACCTGTTTTATTCACCCTAAACGTCCAAATTTATCTTGAAACTTTGTCACTGCAACAAGTAAACAACGTCCCAAAACTACCAGACGTTTTTAGATGAACGTTGCGAAAAACTGGGCACTAACCATAAAGTTAACAGCTTTAGCATTCGCTCATTTCTCGTGCGAACTGTTGTTGAAAGAGCAAATGATTATCCCTGTTAAAAAAATGTTAAAAACAACACTGGTCATATCGACGCAAAATTGATTGATTTAAGGGAAATCTGCTAAAAAAAATCCAGCAAAATTGGCTGTTTTCTACTGATTGTTTCTTAGTGAAGTTTCCCCCCAAATTTCCCATGAAATTGGCCGATTTTTCTAAGAATTTGCCCCTGAAAATCCTTCAAAAAATATGACTTTTTTCCTGCTAAAATCCCGCAAAATCAGCCTATTTTTTTGCAACTTTTGACTTCTCCCCGGCAAAAATCACGTGAAATCGGCCAATTTTTCCACGAATTTTGACTTTTTTCCCGCGAAAATCCTGTGAAATCAGCTGATTTTTAGCGAATTTGCTCCTGAAAATCCCGCAAAATTTAGCTTTTTTCCGCGACCTATCAGAAGCCCTGTCTGTATTTCTTCTGTTGAGTACAAAAGACCAATGCCCAGATTCAACACCAACAATAGCCACATGAACAGAGGGTGGTCTGCCTATAATTAGACAAGTGAGGTTAAAAAATTACTTGCACAAAAAGAAACTCTACATGTCCTGGATGCCAGACATGACTTTCTCCAACCTCTGTCTAACAGACCAATTTTTTACAGGTAAATAATCATAAATTCCCACTTAAACAAGAGAATACCTATAAAGTGTGTGATGAGGGAGAGCAAAGTCCCATGAGCCACATAAAAAATCATCAGATTTAAACTGGCTTTATAAAATATTTAACTTATTGATACACAATGCCTACAACAGGAGACTAGCAAGACAATTATTTCACTTGGCTATGCCTTTAAGGAAAACACTGTATACTACAAAATACAAAGCCAATTTTAGCAACATGGCAAGCGAATATTCACAAACCGGAAAAAATTGCACAGTTTTGTGTCCAACAAACTTGGTGTTTGTTTCACTTTCCCTTCTGAAAAGTAAAGATTAGAAGTGTACCTAAACCAATTATTTTACAACAGTGTTTACCTTAGCCATAATCAAAATACGTCACTACTCGGTAAAGGGTTTTACTTAATGACACTACAGAAATGTCGACATCTAAACACTCCACAAAACAGTAGCGTGTGGCCGGACATCAGCAGACAGTCTAACATTTCTTGTGGCTCGTGATTTCATTTCAAAGGAAGAAACAAAGTGAGCAAATTTACTGCATTCTATTTCATAGTTTATTATCAAAACAAATTTTTATTAAACTATAGCTCGCTGATTGCTCGATTTTGTCAATAATCAATGAATCCGAAAAATGGGAGAAAGTTTAACCAAAAATTTATTAAAATTTGTCTGAAAAGTATTTATCAAAAATGCCAAGAATATTTTATAATAAAGAGTAACTTGCATTTCTACAGTTTACACTTTTACAGGAGCTGTTTCATATGATCATAAATTTACTGTAAAGATTAATTTACAATTTCTACATTTGTTGATAAAGTTAAAACTGAAACAATAATTGAATGGCTGAAAGCAGATCAGTCAACAAGGCTGCTGAACAGCTGATCAGAATTTTTAATTCAACGATGTTAAAAATATTTTTCCAACCGTTCTTACATGTTTAAATAAAAGAATTAAGCTAAGGCCTGATTTTTCCTAGAGTCAGCAGCTGATTATGGCGATGACACCCTCGTTTCCTTCGAAAGTGGAATTTTATCTCATATTTCACTTCACGAGAATGGCGGTTATGTTTTGACGCCGAGAAACGCATGGGTGTTAACTTCTTTTAACCTCATGATTCTTTCACTTCAAAGGAAAACGTCGGAGACATTGCTCAAAACTTTTCACAGATGAAACATTTTGAAATATTTTCAGTGTATTGTTGTTTTGCTGCATGAAAATCATTTGAAAACAAACATCACCTCCACGCGGCGACGAGTGAGCTGAGGAGATTCCAATACCGATAAAAGCGAGGCTTAAACGAATCCGAAACCGCGAAGAATACGACCAAAACAAAAAAGGAAAACTTTTCAAAAGGCTGTGAATACACCTTCACACAAGAACAAAAGAAGCAAATAATTCGTAAAATGAGAATATCAGGTGAACACGACATAAAATGAACAGAAATTACATGCATACCTTTTGACTAATGACTTCGCGCACTTTGGTGGCCTGCTCTCGAAACTTTTCGAGTTGGCTTTCCAAATATTTACACTTTTGTTTGTAGTAAACTTCATTCTCGTCGCTTTCTTCTGTAGAAAATTCCTCCGGTCCGTTGCTCGTTGTAGAATCTTCCATTCTTCACAATCAGGGGCAGTTTACAAATTGCTCTTCCTGTCACCAGGCGATCGCGCCATTTCTGTTAACAGACAGATAAATTTCACTGAGCTTTCCTGAAAGCACACCGGCTTCTAAACCCTCTTGCGGCATGGAAACTTCGCTCAGACAAAATGCTTAGCATATTTTTTTGCTGACGTTCAAACGGAACTTAGTTGAGTTAGACCGTTCGACTAACAAATTCGAAAAGAGATTTATTGACTTTTCGACCCCAACTCATGTGATGTCATCGTCGTTCAGCGTGACAAAATATATGCCTAATCCACAGAGTGCCTAATCCTTTAACTTACCTCGATACCAGCCCAGCTATTCTTTGCAAACAAAAGTGAAAAGGCGTGTCCAAATTTACAACACGAGAGACTCTTCAAAAATACAAATAACACAATATAAACGAGCGACAAGTTATCTTCCCAAGTCACGAAGTCTGACGAAAATCACACGACTATTTACTTCGGTCGGGTTGACTTCGTTTGACGACTACTTCCGGAGGACCGGAGTTACGGATAAGGACTTTTTTCGGCGTGGGTGGCTTTGTTTAAGAGGGGAGGGCTGGTTTAATTAGAAAAACTATCTTTGTACGTGACCAATGATTCAGAATTTACTAACAAGCGAGACAGCTGGGTATATCAGTTTTCAAAAGACATTTCCGACAATTCATAGGGTATCGGTCCAACGGAATGCAAACTTTGGTGGCAACCGAATCAAAAATACCCTGCTAGCAGTGCTTTCTCCAAGCCGGACGCTACGCTTCGTAGCGTAGGGTAGTAGAAACCACTGCTTTCAGGGTAAATCAAAAATGGCAAATTGAATGAAAATCGAAATGGAAACTCGTTAAAAATTTCTCTGCTACTTTCATCGATTTTCTTTTAAGCGAACTAAACACTCAGACCCTATAGACTGCGCTATCGGCACTCATTCCCCACAAGCAAAATCTGGCTCCACAAGACGGCAGTACAAACCGTGATACTGGTCATTCCGTCATTTTCAGTCGACAGAACGAGCCTTTTTGGCTGTCATCCATAGTTTTTACAGAATAATCTAGAAAAATTCGATGAATTTGCATTGTTCAAAAATTATCTGAATTGATATATTTTTTTTCTAAATTTATGCCTTCAATGTTTCGAAACTGCTACAGAAAACGGAGGGAGGTCTATTATACTGTCTAAGTCTCTTAAATTTACTTGTTGTAAATAGAACCGTTTACTTCAAAGCGTTTGGATCCCCCCTTTCAGGTTTAGTTGTGATAAATGGTCTTTCAAAAATGTCGGCCCGCAAAATTTAAAATATCTTGCTGTCGCGTTCAAAGAGTGTTCCACAACGTTTTCTTATATTTCTTTCTTAAATCACAAAGCTGACAAAAGCCTTTTGAAAATTTTTAGATAAAATTAAAGACTCCAGCTCACGCAGAAAGTCTTCCTTGTCGTTGGCAAGTTTGGCTCTAGCGCTCTCACCACACCTACATATTTTTTCTCTTACTCAATTCAAAAAGCGGGTAGCTTCGAGTGATTCGGCTGCCGTAAAGAAAAAGCGTTGTTTTAACGATCCCTGAACGTTCCACTAAAGAAATCCAGTATACTTACCACAAAAGAACCATTTAGTGAGCTAAAAACTGGCAAAATCGTCAAGCTCGTGAAGCCTTTCTTTGTGCCGCGCTAAATGTAACACATGTTAATTTTGGCAAAGTGACGCGGGTTTCTCATGTAAAATGCCTGCTAAAAGCCTCTATGACAACTGAGTATGATTGACAACATTGTCACGGTAAAGACAGCGCTGATACCTTTTAAAAACTTTTTGCTTTAAATTTTTTCAAAAGTTTTTCCACTGATTTCAGGTTAAAAGAAGACTATTCCAGACTGAAGCCTATAGGCTCCTGACTATTCTACATCTATTATAGTTGACTGAACTATTTTCCTAAGAACAGCCGGCAACTCCAGTCAGTCGCGCGCTAGTTTCAAACCCGGCTGTACCCACTAGCTTCCACAAGTTCAATTCCTCAGCCATGCTTGTACTTAACAAAGTGATCGGGGGACGGCCATTTTACTGGATTCTTGACCCTAACAGAGTGTTTTTATTGCAATATTTGTTTCTATCCTTTTTTGTTGGCCAAGGGGTAAAATACCAGGTTATCACTTGAGTAATTATTTTACACTAAGACAGTTATTAAATTAATGAATATTTCTGAAAATATCTTTAATTGACACACTTGCATGAAACTCCTGTTATAATATTACGTCGATCAGGGTTGCACCGGCAGGAAAAAGGCTTAGGGGGCTCAGGAAAACCACTTTGTATATTAGCCAGCTACCTTACATGTTTTTTCACTATTCTGGCAGAGGTTTCATTCTGGCAGGGTTTTTAGCATATGCCGAACGAAGTCGTTCACGCAGCCGATATATATTCGCGTAAGGAAGACAAAAACTACGCGAATACAAGCGGAGCGTACGAATTAGGCGCGGGCGTCGTACTTCACAAATCGAATCAAATCGAGCCAAATCGAATTCGAGTTTAGGAGCACCTCCTCAAATTAATTTGGGACGGCCGATTTGATTCAGACGTCGAAAAGGAAACGGCTCATGTGAAGTTAAGTTATTCTTGCGTGACTAAATTTTCTTGAGTGCCTATGTACAGACGACTTACAAAACCTTCTTGCGAAAAGGCTAAGTTCGCCTCTAATGATCCCCTTACAGAAAATATGATTCGATCTCCTTGCACGGAAATATAAAAAAACCAAAGTTAATACGCTGAGAAACCTCGCGAATTTCACCTCTTAGGGACCGGTCATTATTTATCACCTGGGGGGGGTAGGAGGATTTTGGGGGGGATCACTTGATTTTTAGGAGAACAGAGGGGGGGATCAGTCGTAACTGAGAGCCCAAAAGGGGGGGGTCACTGAAAATTTTGGAAGGATTCAGAGGGGGGACCACTCAAATCTGCTTGAACAATGCCAGTTTGAAAGCATACAACATAAATGTACCCATTCTGCTGGGAGATGATAGCATTTGCAATCTCAATTTGTTCTAACACAACTTTATTTAAAAAACGGAAGTCTGTCACACTGGCGAATGTGTGCATTTCAATTTATATCGAGAAAGCTTTGTTTTAACGCTTTTATATTTTTCCTTTTATAACATGCTCATGACTTAGCTAAAACTCATCTTTAAACATGACAGGTGAATTCTAAATTGTGAACTATATAAACTTCTGATAACTGAAACATTGTAAAAAGCGTGTTTGTTTAAACATAAACCATTTATCGCCTCTCCAGGAATGGGCGTCCTGTGTCAGCTCTATACTAAATTCGATTCAACTGCTTCATCTGCCTCATCTTGAGCCTCATCATCCCATTCAACAACTTCATTTGCCTCTTGAGCCTCGTCATCCGATTCAACAGCAACATTTAGTCCCCTTCGGCAGGTTGACCCTGGACTTTGTGCCCTTAAAATGGCCGCTACTTGCTCTAGATTTTTTGCTAGGGTCGTGCTAAAAATACCCTTTTCTAGTAGCCATAGCAAAGGGTCTAGATGCAAACGCCTTGTTAGTTTCTTAGCAAAGTCAGCATTGATGCTATCTACAGGAGTAACTCTATCATTCTCTTCGATTGAACCGAAAATTTGCCCCGCGACCTCGATTGAGGTCAAGTTTCCTAAGAGATGACGTGCCCTCTGCTTGAGTCGCTTGTCCTTGGTTTTTCGGACCTTCCTCTTATTTTCCTTCTTTCTTCTTGACATTGTTGATTTTCTCGCGCACAAAGGAAACTTCTTTGACAGGTTAATATGCACTGTTGTCAACTTGTTGGATGCGGACTGAAGTTCCTCGTGCAGTGTAGTGATTCGCCTATGTGCTTCTTCTAAATAGGGCAACTCATCGCCTGCAAATGACTTTAGAGTGTGGTCCTCTGAAAATTGTCGCTAAATATGACCTGCTGATAGGGACTTGGCGGACTGCTATTTGGCACTCTAAAAAAAGTAACTTTGCAGTTTCAAGCACTGATTGCAGTTTCAAGCACTTTGCAGTTTTAAGCAAGATTGCTTGTATGTCAACTGAATTCAGATGTCTGGATCCAGACTTGAAAAAGACACGGATCAAGAGATACTTTTAAAAAAAGACTGCGCGATAACGGCTTTATTATGCTGTAAGTACATCATAGTTAGAAATACTACCTGTATATGAACGTTTAAAACACTAAATATACACGTCGAAAGGTGAATATGGGTACAAAGACATGGGGGGGGGGGGGATCACGAAAGTTATATATAGTTATGAGGGGGGATCACTTCAATAAAATAACATTTAAAGGGGGGATCGGCTAAATTTCATCGTGTTTAGCCCAAAATTCTCCGACCCCCCCCCCCCCCCCCAGGCGATAAATAATGACCGGTCCCTTAGGTTCTTTGTCAATTATTTGCCTTATACATTGGATTCACAGATTTACAGTGAAGCTACTCTCTTTTTATTAATTTTTTTTTTTTAATTATTTACATCTTTCTGACTTGTTTTCCACAAATCCTCATTGAGTTCCATTAGGAGCCATATGGTGCAGATGTTAAAATGCGACTAGTACTGCTGTACCGGAGCCACCTACTCGGCAAAGTTTACCAATCAGATCACAGGAAATTATCAATACATTCCGAGAAAGTTTTTTCGAGCCAATCAGCGGCTCGTATTGAAGAAAACAATAACGTACTCGAAAGCACAAAATTTGAATATTGATAGAACCTCTCTCCTCCGCAGTAACTCCTGCTGGGTATCCCAGTAAAAATAGAAATAATCGAAAACAAGAGCAATGCATTATGGCTCTTGTCGAAAAATAGAAAGCGCGCGGCTTCTCTTTCCCCTTCCCATCGTCCCCCCGCGCTTTCTTTTCCCTCTCTCCAGCCCTCCCTACGATACAAAGAAGCCTCTGCGGAGAAGGGAGTGATAGAACTGGTGGTTCCTAAAGGAAGCCTTTTAAGTGCTGCGAGCAGACGCTTCATTAACAAGTATCACATTTGTCGATCACGAAAAATGCCTGAAAATTGGAAAAAACATCCATTTGGCACAATGTATATCTAGCCCAATTCTTGAAAACGAACCTGTAGAAATTTGCAGTCATTTGAGTGGAAAAGGGCCAAAAGGCAGGTTTTTGCGTCGTCCTGTAGGGCCGAAAATCACACGAACGAAGGAAATGCGTGAGGGCGTTTGTGTCCTTGCATATGGTCGTTAAACACATAAATTCTTGTACATCCTTCAAGGCAAGCAATTAGCATCAATATAGGAGGTAAGTAACGGTAGGCGAAGTAATTGTGAACTGACGTGCAAACAACCATCTGGTTAGCCATCCACTCAGTCCTGTTATCATTCCCCACTAGGTTCCCCACTATAAATCCGGTGTCACAGCGTTTTGGGCATCCCCGCATTTTGGGCATCCCCATTCCCATATCCCTAGCGTTTTAGGCATCCCCGGTGGGGGATGCCCAAAACGCTGATCGCTTCGACTTTGCCTAAATTATTTCAGACTGGGGAGAAGTCGGGATTGTCAATCACGAATTTACGGCTGAATAGTGTAGATGCATGTTAGAATTATATCGTCTGACACCGTTTCGCCGGGTTTATTGCGCAGGAAAAAAAAACCCATAGGCTGTAAACGTTGGCTCAAAACATGACGAAACTGAAATTTACAACCGCATAACATCTCTTCGCTGTACAACGCTTCATTGTTTGCAAAGCTTCAATTTTATTTAATAGAACTGTTCACAAGCGAGCAATGCCGCAATCGGCGGCAGCTGCGATCGTCTGATTCCAAACATCCAAAAACGAAAATACTTAAACAAACCAATTAAAAGACAAACATGAATAAAACTGCGTTTTGCGGTGTTGAATTCATAGTATGCATGACATTTGGACCTGTACAACTTAACCCCGCAGCGCCACTTGACACACGAAAGGCTGTGACACAATTTATACAGAGGCCTCTTGATCTTGCACCTACGGGACAGAAGAAATCTGTTGCCGTTCGGAGATGTAGTAGGGGCTTCTATTAAATCAATTCCGACCAACTACCACACCTTGGGAACAACCTTCACAGGGTGCAAGAGTATTATCGCGGCCGGCGTGTCCAGAGAAAGGAGCAGAGTGGCACTCTTCGAATACCCTCGCTTTCCCTTCCTCGGTGATAACAAGTCGTCGATAAGCGCTGTGCCATCCTTCTCCTTGGCCACGTAGAACAAGGACTCTAATTTTGAGTCATACTAGAACTTTTTGGCAAATTTTCGCAGGCTTGGTTTTTTTGCTTTGTAAAGCCTTCCGGATAAGCCTTCTTGTTAAGATACTGGAAATTCTATATCTAGCAGAAGCCATCTCTTAAACGTTTTCGTTTTTTCCGCGAAATCCAGCATTTTTTGGGAGGGGATGATCAAAACACTAGGGATTTGGGCATCCCGGGAGGGTACCGGGGGATGCCCAAAACGCTGCAATAATATGAGAAGGGGATGCCCAAAACGCTAGGGATTTGGGAATGGGGATGCCCAAAACGCGGGGATGCCCAAAACGCTGTGACACCGTGCGACGTAGTCGGAAGAGAGAGGCCCTGGGAACGAAGAAAAACAGGTGACCGAAACAACACCGCGGCAAAACGTCTACGCATGCGCCAGGTTGAACATTTCCGGTCTCTTTTTCAGTCACACTTTTCAGTCAGATCAAAGTCTCACGCGCGCTCTCGGCTTCATTCTGTGTGCAGCTTGTAGTTCAGTCGTTCTGCTTCATGCTGCTCGTGTTTTTGACTATTTTGTAGTTATAAAATTGCTTTTATGGATAACCAGGCACAGATCACTGAAACAATTAGTCGATTAGATTCAGAAAAGGTAAGATGATAAATTATTTTTGGGTAGAGCGTCAGGTAAACTGATTTTCATTCACGAAAACAAAGTTTTGGACTGTTATTTTTTACTTAACCCGGCTGAAACTAAGACATAAAAAGTTATCATTGCAAGCTTGTGTATTGTAGTTCTAATTTTCAGTTCTTCAATTTCTCAGTCTTCATGTCTTAAAGCCGATTCGAGCTTTATTTGGAAAACGACAACACACATTCGCTTTGTAGTTTTATTTACCAGTGAGTTTTACCGTGTTTTGAAACGAAACTCTTCTGAGTTGATTGCCATGAAACATAAGCCTAATTATACGGTTGAGGTCGGCAGCAAGTTGACAACTCTATTTATTTTTTTCATTCTCAGAATCAGAGAGCGAAAGCTGGTTCGATGGCTTTTAGAAGTCGAACTTTTAATGCCATGTATTTAGCAGCTGGAAGTTTCGTGTTTGCATGAGATGCAGCCGAGCCGCACAGTCTGAAATTATAGAAGTCTTCAACCAAAGAACAACCATGTAAAAGAATTAAATAGGCATTTTCTTGAATGAATGTCACTTATAGGCATGTTTAGTTTCCCAGCACTGAAAGCTCCGGGTCTTCGTGACTGTAGTCATCAAAGGCGAGGTTGTTATTAAATCCCGCACCGCCCTCCCGCACATCTTTGTTTTGAGTTCTTGTTTTCTCTGATAATAAAAAAATTGTTGAACGGACTAAAATTTTATTTCCTGGTTCTAGTGTTAATGATAATGATGACGTCTTTATTTTGGTTTCTTTCATAAGTATTGCCATTCTTTCTTAGTTATCGCCTTCTCCCAAATTAACTTATCCCAAACCAGTAGCATGCAAGAAAGCCAGTAAAAACAAATTCGTCTTGTCGAGCGCTCGCGACCTACAAACTTCAAACACCATTTTCACCGTTGGTGCAAACAGATATCCATGTGGTGCAAAAGTTTGACACTAGAAAAATATATAAGCTTTCGAATGAAGTGATTTTTTTCGCCCCCTTTTTTGTCTGTTTCTCCCTTTTTGCTTTTAAACTTGGTGCGACGGCAATGCTATGCTTACGCAATTGGTTTATATACTAGACCGGAAATAAAAAGCTTACCGGATGTTGAATTTTTTGCTCTTGCGCAGTGCGTTTTGCCGCGGTGTCGACCGAAACCGACAACAGACCTTTACAACAGACCACAGACACAAGAGAAGTCAGAGAATGGCACTCAGCATGTTCCTGGAACATGTTGAACGGAATTTCTGTAATCTTTCCCATCACTTTAACGCTGAAACCATGGATCACATGTACAGAGCAACACAGCAGATTGTTGAACAGGTCGTGGATGACATAGGGAGAATAAAACCTCACCTGAATGTTAAGGAAGTAATAAGCATCGGCAGTTTTGCAGAGGGAACTAAGATTTGTTCTCCAAATGAGTTTGACTTCTTAGCATGTTTTGATTTTCTCTCCAAGAAGGAAAATGTGCGAATTGAGGGCACTGAAGGTTGCCAACCAGGTTACATGGTGGCTTTTCTCAACTCCGGCTTTGATGATGCCATGGCGAACATAACTAGGCTACTCTATGAGGATATTTGCTGCATACACCATGAAGGATTGCGTGCAGAGTTTGTGGATATTCTGAAAGAGGTTGTTAAAGCCATGACAAAGAAGAAGATTGTGACTCCACTTGGTGTCATGGTCATTAAAGGTTCAGACTATTTAGCTTTGAAACTAGAGTGGCACAAGTTTGAGGAGAACTATAACGGTCCTGAAGTATATAGTGGACTTTGTGAAAGAGAATTTACATTAACAACTTCCTACTCACTAGATATTGGTGTTGATATTATGCCAGCAGTGTCTGTTGAGGACTTTTCTCCTCTAAGTGATATCCATGGTTTTCCTAGGCATATATTTGGAATGACAGGAAACCTAAAGTTTCATCTTGTGTGCAAAGTGTCAGGGCAGTCCCCTAATGCACCTTATCTCCACATTTCCCATGCTACCACTGAGGTTTTTCTCGTGCACCATCTACATCCAGTCCATAAAAAATGCTACAGGGTACTAAAGTATCTTCTGACTCACGACACATATTTTAACAGGCCAATAAAAGACATAAGCCTGTCTTCTTATGTGTTTAAAACTGCTGTCCTTTTCCATGAATATGAGAAGCTGTGCTCAGGTACTCCAGATATTGTAACCTGCTCCATTGAAATTATACGATATGTCAGAGTCAAATTAAGGCAGGGTGTGTTTCCACCATTCCTTATGAGAACAACAAATGCTTGGGGGCAGTGTTACAAAATTCCTGTATCAGATGCATGGAGGCCAACAGATCTAAACAGAGAAATCTGTTCGTTTGACTGGTGTTTTGTTTTGTGGTTTCAGCTTTGGAGGCAATTTCTTGGCAAGGCATTGACAATATTTCGAGAAATAGAAATGAAATTGAAAACAGAAGAACCAGAAACCAGTGATAGCAGCACCTTATTGGATGATGCTTCACTAAACACCATGTCTCAAACACGTAATTTAGTGTATTATATTCCAAATAAGTATGATTCATTTCTAGCTGAGTTTGCAGTTTTAAGAGAGGATGCATTTGTCATTACAACTAAATACTCTAAAGATGCAAAAGATACAGCGACAAGTAGTTTGGTTAGCCGATGTCCATCAGAAAAAGTCTGGGAATTAGTTCTACCTAAATTTCCCGAATATCTCAGTCGAATTGAAAGTGTGTGCGGCAGGGAAATGAGCATCCCAAAGGAAGAATTTGAGGAAGTGGTAGAAGTGGGCTGATATTTTCTTGAAAATTTACCCTGCCTTTTCTCATCAAGTGAATACTTCCATGGTTAGTGCCATAGCTCCTCTGTTAATGTAAATTTATTATGCGATTCCTTCCTTAGAATGACCAACGTCAGTTGATTTTACAACAATGGTATCAAACAGATAGCTAATCATTGCTGAACAAGTTTAACTCATTTTCTTTATATAACAGGTCACTATAGTGACATTTTACCCGTTCAAGAGCACCCTTGATTCTAGCTTTTAGCACTCCCACCTCAAAATGATTCATGATTCTTTGGATAAAATGCAACTTTTTGCCAAGTTTAAACATAACTTGGTAACTGGTTCAGAGGTAACTTAGTATTTAAGGTGGTTCTGAACCTTCTCCTGCAGGGTCCTTTTAACTTTGTTGATTACAATTATTTGCTAAAGTATAACAGAGGCCATCAAACTAGTTTTTAGTTATTTTAACAGTTGGATTGCAAAATTAAGATACATGAACTACATCGTTGCTGTGGTAACCTTCCGGCTCTCACATCAAGAAAATGACTGTAGTTCATTTACCAACATTTTAGCATTGATGCCATTGTCATAGCACCAGCTGAGAAAGAGTGGTATTATTAATTCACCAAAGCAGAGGCACTGAAAAATGGCAAAAATTCTATCTTCTCAAATCCCCCATAATACACTTTGTTTGCCCCCAAATTTTGCATAAACTTTTGTTCTCAAATAATCCAGGCAGGCCTGCATATTCCAAGAGCATTTGAAAACTATAACTTATGCAAAATTTGGGAAGAGGGGAGGGCAAACAGAGCGTATTATGGGGAATTAGAAAATAGCCAGTTAAATATATGGGGTGGAGTGGCACTTACAGTTGTTATTTGGCTTCTTATGACCCCTGCTTATTACCAATGGTTTTCTTTCTGTTATGGTTAACACCGGTTAATAGACATCTTTAAAAAAGACATTTGCATTTCAAAAGTTCAAAATTGATTTCCATTTTTGCAAAACACATCTTTAATGGTACATAGATCTCTTAGGATCTTTCTAGATGAGAAGACTAGGTTGACATATGCTCCATCAGCCATGAGAGTCAGACCAAGACAACTGAATTCTAAAAAAGCGTTTTCGACAGTTTGTGGCAAAAATAGAATAAACCTTGGCTGGGATAGTTTTAAGGTTATTTTCTTCACGAGTAACGGTTATAATGTCCCATTGTTTGCCCCTATCGACTTAAATTTTTAGCTTTTATTCCCGGGGGGGTACTCCCTTATATAAGCTATATAAGAATGTGCCGCCCCAAAGGGTAGGGTTTCTGCGCTGTTTTGGTCTGAAAACGGGTATAGACTTTGCCCATTTTGGTCTGGAATCAGGTATGGTTTTCAAGAGAATTACAGGGGGTGTGTAAACCCTGGGTGAGGGGGTACTCCCTATGATGGCCTATACAGGGAACGCTTTGCCCCGAAAGGGTTACCTTTTTCTGGCACCAGGTATATGAAAGGGTAGGGATTTTAATTTTCTCACGGAAGTATATGAAAGGGTAGGGAAATCTGTCATTTGGGTCTGTGAAAGGACCCAAAAGGCTAACAGATCAATTTTATGGCTTCATAAAATCGAAAAAACGTTCTATATTTGTGATTGAAAAATGACAGTGCATTTACAGCAGTTAAAAGGGATGCAAAGTTCCAAACAAGGTATGTGAAAGGGGTACCATTTGTCAATAGGAGGTGTAAAAAAAGGGGTACTTTTTTCGTGAAAAATGGTATATAAAAGGAAGAGAGAATAATTTATAAAAGGGTAAGGGGTTGTAGCTCGGGGCGGAGCCTCCGCGTACAAAAATTTGTTTGAGTACCCCCCTCCCCTCCCTGGCTATAAACGTATTTAGCGTTTCAGTTTTAATTGGAATAAAGAGATATATGCGACTTCAAAATGGATTTTAAGAAATTTTTTTTGTTGGCGTTCTAATGTAAGTAACGATGACACAATTTCTGAGAGGCCAGGTCTGAAAACGGTGTGAAGAATGACATTTTTTTGGTCTGAAATAGGATCAGGATTTGGAGAACCGGGCGGCACACCCCCACCAAGAAATTTCAGTGGTACCCCCCCCCCCCTATTTAATTTAGTAGATGTTATGGATGGAGTCTTCACTTCAAAAGAACCTTTTTCAAATAATGAATATCTGATTCTGGGTGCAAATTTGAGTCGATGTAGATTTTCTTAAATTATAATAGGCGATCTATGTCGAAGTCGTGCAGTAACGGCAAAGACATGTATAACTAAAAACAGTAAAAAGTTTAACCAAATGTCATGTGGAGAGTCTTTGTGTTAACTAATTGAACCTATGATGACTTTCCTGTTGCCAACTCCTTGAGTATTTTTGTATTTTCTTAAAAATATTCTAGAAATATTCTAGAAGCTTCTACTTCCTCATAAACCATTCATTCAACGGCCACCATTCCAGAACAGCCGCTTAGTTCTCTCTCCAAGTTAACAGATGTGGAGATGTGACGGTAGCATTTTTTTCTCTTACGCTTTTCTTCACAGGAAAGATAGCAATGTTGCTTCAGGTGGACGTTGATACAGGGAATGGTGGTCTCAAGTTGAATCCTGATTTCTGCGTTGATTTTGGAGAGGAACCCGATGGACCCGCCCTTGTTCATGAAGTGCGATATCCGGGAGGAGACTGTTCCTCTGACATATGGCTGTAAAGTCTCATTTCTTGATCCCTCCACAGTATGGAATTCCATCATTATATAAACGAATTATATAGCCAAAATTCAATTGTACGGTTTGACGTAGACTAAGAACTATGTAACGGCTAACGTAACCTTTCAGTGATTTCATTAAGTTTTTGCACTGTGTTCTAATACGCCGGTTTTAATAGATCCTTTCCGAGCTCGTACTGCACGTGTTGCGACAATGTGTAATTAGAATTTTATACTCTAGATTGCTGGGTAACATTTTACCCTCAATTGTACTTTAAGTGTGTACTCGTTTTTTATCACTTTTTTATCAGTTAAAGAAAAAAGTTCAGAAATTCCAGTTCTTTTTGTTTAAAAAAGTACTAGCGTTAAGGAGTAGGTTCTCTTTTTAAACAATTCAGCCCATTCCCTGGCAGGATTCTACAAAACAATTAGCCCGCCAGCAGAGTCTTTCTTATTTGCTTGATTTTGACGATCAAGAAGAAGACTAAAGGATGTTCTACTAGTAGGTTGTTAACTGAAAATAAGGCACTCGTAATAAATATTAACAGAAATCGGCCTGGCTCGGTTGTTTATTCAGTTAGCTGATTGCATAGTCACCGCGTCTTCAATTTTTAGGAAAGTACAACGCAGTTTGCATAGTTCAAATTTTTCGTAGAGCCTGTATTCTGAATTAACCCAAACGTTCATTTCACGGTTATTTTTGTCTACCTTTATTCCTTCCTGATTCTCATATCACGGTTTGTCCGTCCCACGTCTATCAACACTATTAGGGCAGCTGTTACCACTTCACCTCTCTCGCCCGGAGTTGCAACTTTTCATAGCATCTGAACTAAAAATGTTTGTAATTCCAGCGCGAAAGGAGCAAACAGATCGGTCTTTCCGGTTCAGGTTTAGCCTGCGTTGCTGGCAGTTTTGTTTTTCGAGTGGGTAAATGAGCGGGTGAAGCCAGGAAGAGAATGCGGCGGTAACTTCTTTTGCCGCTCGTTTGCCCGCGCTTTGCTCGCGGCTTCACCGCTCATGTACGCGAGAGAAGAGACCACCAGCTACACCAACTACACGTCAATTTATATCAGTTTTATTACTTCATCTGACTCTTGCTGGTAACTAAGAAGCAGTCTATTTCGAATCAATCTCTCTGACCTTTCTTTTCCGCGCCTTTCCTTAGTCTTATTTGTCCCTGGGTCTTCAGTGCTGGGTTCCTTTTACCGAGGGTATTCAGCCACATGTAGGGCCCCTGGCTCAACTTCGTCGTTTATGACTCCACAAAATCTCTGGATTTTTCTAACCTAAGACGCCTGATTTTGCCGAAAGAAATTGTTCAAGAGGAAAAACTTTTTTTTTTTGCTTTTATAAAGAGATATGTTATCTTTTACTTCATAAATAAGACTGATAAGGAATACGACATGACTGAATCCCAACCGGAATAAAGAATCAAGAGGTACGCACATTTTTCTGCTTTCTCCTCCCCCTGGGGGGGAGGGGGTAGGGGCTAATTCGAAGTTGGGCGCTTTTTTGAAAAGGGGGCGTAATTCCTCCTATCTCTGAGGCTTGCACTGACGACGTGGAGGCTGCGTATCCAAAATTTGAATATCTAGGCTACCCGAGAGTTTTTACGCCACCATTGCAATAGGGCAGTTTTGCCAGTTATTCTCGCGTTTCCCAGATAAAAGTGAACGAAGGCAACCAGAACAGAGGTGACAAATTCAAAAGTAGCAGAAGATATTTGGTTTAGTTATCTTTATCTGAAACTCAGGTTCATATTTGTTTGCACGAACTATATTCAAAGCACTCCCATTACATCAGATCATGTAGTATCCATTACATAAACTAATAGATTATTAGACAAAGTATTACTTACGCTAACACACTCATTACAATTTTAATTTTATTACAATTTAAGACAGGAATTGTTAAATATACAGTATTGGATAGATAATATTAAATACAGGTTGTCAACTTAACCGAGCTATATCTAGTTTGCAATAAATTTAAAATGTTAATTTTTGAAGAAATTCAGATAAACAATTCAGACAGCGTTTATCAAAAACCTCCCCCTTACCTCCCCCCTTAAGAACGTGCATTGTTTGGGATGATTTCCAAGCAAATAAGGAAATAAGAAGACTGAGAGAAGCAATGATACTTTAATAACGAGAAAAGGCAAGATGCTGATTGCCAGCTGCCTAATCTGGAGTTAAACCGTTGGGAGTTAATATTAAAATATTGTAACTGCATGTCATAAGAATTCTATACGCTTGCATTGCTTTCGAGGCGAACTGGATCTGGTTTCGGAGCGAACATGAAGGCCGAAGAAGACGCCAGTGAGCGGACGCGAAATTCGATAGTAACGAGATCTAGAGGAGCTATTGAATTAAAACCGCATAAACCCATTGTGGTTCGAAAGCAAACCAGAACAATCGAGTGAACCATCTATTTCTCAGCTCTTTCAGTTTCTTTTTTTTTTCTTAGACTCCTGCGGGCACAAAATGGATAGCGCTCGAAGAAGCAACCTTTTAATTCTCATTACTGTGGTAAAATTATTTTACAAGCTTAATTTCAGATTACAACAATTTTTATTTTATTTTCCCATCAGTTTATCACTACAGTTTCTTTAAAAGTCAATCCCTTGATTAACTAAATAGTTGCAGATAGGTATAAATTTATAGAATCAATAGCTTACAACCCACTATTACGACACATTCTTTATGTGGCTTATCCATTATCAACTCCTTTACATTACATATTGGGCTTATTATGTATAACGTTATATTACTAACCAAATACCATTCACGTTAAACGCAAAGCAAATCTCTACCCTCTACCCTCAAGGCAACCAAGACCACAGTTGAGGATCGAGAATGAAAAGTTACAAGATCAGGTAACACTACGTGAAGTTAACGAAGTTGATGCATGTTCGCCAAGTGTACGGAATCGCGCGATCGAAAGCGTATTAGTCATGGAAATAAAGGTTACTAAAGCACTCTATACATAACAAAGCATAAAATAATTGATAACGGCGACGGAAGGTTAACAAGAGCGCAAAAACATTCATGTAAATACATAGTGTTAAAAAGAAGATACACCTTTAAACAAGTCGGTATAAATTTGGTTTACAACATCATGGTGACAGCTAGAGGCCCTTTTTAGATTTACAGGGGGTCAGTTTTGCGCGAAGCTCGCAAAGACATTTAAGTGTTTGCTATAGCGCGCATTCGAAGTAATCAGTAGTAAATTTATAATGAAGATTAACGCAAGCCGAAGTAGTCAACAATAGTGGTCGAAAGTTACCAAAGTACCCCAAAGGATTGCGAAGGTGCTCATTAACATTATGGTGTTCACAAAAAGGCGATAGCGCGCGTTCGAAGTGATCAGTAGTAAGTTTATAAATAAGATTAACGCAAGCCGAAGTAGTCAATGATAGTGGTCGAAAGTTACCGAAAGTACCCCGAAGGATTGCGAGGGTGTTCATTAACATTATAGTGTTCACAAGTTGGCGATAGCGCGCGTTCGAAGTATGAAGTAGTCAGTAGCAAGCCGAAGTAGTCAGTGATAGTGGTCGGAAGTTACCGGAAGTACCCCGAAGGATTGCGAGGGTGTTCATTCACAAGCCGTCGATAGCGCGCGTTCCAAGTAATGGTATAAGTCTCTATGAAGATTGACGCAAGTCGAAGTAGTCAATGATAGTGGTCGAAAGTTACCGAAAGTACCCCGAAAGATTGCAAGAGTATTCATTTTGACAAAGGCATATAGCCATTTACGATAGCGCCGGTTCGTAGAAATGGTAAGTAAACATGAAGATTTAACGCAGGCCGAAGAAGTCAACGATAGTGGTCAAAAGTTGCCGAAAGTATCCCCGAAAGATGGGGACAGTGTTCATTTCACTGAACGCAATTTTGTAAAAGCATTTTTACGCGAAATTCGATAGTAACGATATCTAGAGGAGCTATTGAATTAAAACCGCATAAACCCATTGTGGTTCGAAAGCAAACCAGAACAATCGAGTGAACCATCTATTTCTCAGCTCTCTCAGTTTCTTTCTTTTTTTTCTTAGACACCTGCGGGCACAAAATGGATAGCGCTCGAAGAAGCAACCTTTTAATTCTCATTACTGCGGTAAAATTATTTTACAAGCTTAAATTCAGATTAAAACAATTTTTATTTAATTTTCCCACCGGTTTATCACTACAGTTTCTTTAAAAGTCAATCCCTTTATTAACTCAACAGTTGCAGATAGGTATAAATTTATAGAATCAATAGCTTACAACCCACTATTCCGCATTCTTTATGTGGCTTATCCATTACAACTCCTTTACATTACATATTGGGCTTATTATGTATAACGTTATATACATTAACCAAATCTCATTCACTTTAAACGCAAAGCAAATCTCTACCCTCTACCCTCAAGGCAAACGAGACCACAGTTGAGGATCGAGAATGAAAAGTTACAAGATCGGGTAACACTACGTGAAGTTAACGAAGTTGATGCACGTTCGCCAAGTGTACGGAATCGCGCGATCGAAAGCGTATTAGTTATGGAAATAAAGGTTACTAAAGCACTCTATACACAACAAAGCATAAAATAATTGATAACGGCGACGGAAGGTTAACAAGAGCGCAAAAACATTCATGTAAATACATAGTGTTAAAAAGAAGATACACCTTTAAACAAGTCGGTATAAATTTGGTTTAAAACATTATGGTGACAGCTAGAGGCCCTTTTTAGATGTACAGGAGGTCGGTTTTGCGCGAAGCTCACAAAGACATTTAAGTGTTTGCTATAGCGCGCGTTCGAAGTAATCAGTAGTAAGTTTATAATGAATATTAACGCAAGCCGAAGTAGTCAACAATAGTGGTCGAAAGTTACCGAAAGTACCCCGAAGGATTGCGAGGGTGCTCATTAACAAGTTGGCGATAGCGCGCGTTCGAAGTAATGGTATAAGTCTCTATGAAGACTGACGCAAGCCGAAGTAGTCAATGATAGTGGTCGAAAGTTACCGAAAGTACCCCCAAGGATTTCGACGGTGTCCATTAACATTATAGTGTTCACAAGTTGGCGATAGCGCGCGTTCCAAGTAATGGTATAAGTCTCTATGAAGATTGATGCAAGTCGAAGTAGTCAACGATAGTGGTCGAAAGTTACTGAAAGTACCCCGAAGGGTGTTCATTAACATTTTAGTGTTCACAAGTTGGCGATAGCGCGCGTTCGAAGTAATGGTACTCATAAGGTTCTATGAAGACTGACGCAAGTCGAAGTAGTCAATGATAGTGGTCGAAAGTTACCGAAAGTACCCCGAAGGATGGCAAGAGTATTCATTTTGACAAAGGCATATAGCCATTTACGATAGCGCCGGTTCGTAGAAATGGTAAGCAAACATGAAGATTTAACGCAGGCCGAAGAAGTCAACGATAGTGGTCAAAAGTTGCCGAAAGTATCCCCGAAAGATGGGGACAGTGTTCATTTCAATGAACGCAATTTTGTAAAGGCATTACTGTAAGCGTTTACCATAGCGCGTGTTCGAAGTTATGGTAGGTCTAGTATATGAAGATTAACGCAAGCCGAAGTAGTCAACGAGTACCCCCGAAAAATGGCGAGAGTGTTCATTACAGTCATTTAAGTGTTTAGGAACACGAAGATTAACATTAAAGATATTTTGAATAGACCTATCCTTAGTAATTTCATAACACAAAAAAAAGCCATTGTTGCCCAGTAGCAGTTGTTTCCGTAAGAAGGAAAGTCCTCCTTCGAAAATGTTGACTGCTACTGTAGCAGAATTCTACAAAGTTTTATTTAGCTTTTATATTACTGGAAAAAAAAAATGTTAGATTAATTTTCTAAAGTATCTCATCTTGATCGCTACATCTTCACTTTAGCTGTATCGTAACACGCAGGCATTTCTTCAGATGTCCAAATTGAGAAACACGTCCTAAAACAGAAGAAAGTGCAATGTTTATAAGTAGACTGTAGAAATGGAGAAATTTGAGTACTGGTTATTTTGTGCTCTTGTTTCTCGCGTTGGTTAGTTATTTAAGTGATTTACAGTATAACAGCCCGTTATTTTTTGGACCGCCCCTGTTCGAACCCTGTTGTAAAAACTGGGGTTATTCAATTCTTCTCAAGAGATAACGTACCTTTCATTATTGGTGTTGTTTCATTAGGTAGTACAGGTTCCACCAGATGACGATTTTCCAATCTTTGTAAACTATAAAAGTGCAATTTAAAAAAGGAACCTGAACTCAGTAAATATAACGACCAAAGTAAGTATCTGTTAGCAAAATATATATAAAGAATTTCAATGATAAAAAATTCAGGTACTTCTGCCAAACCCAACACCATTTTCGGGTTTAACCGTACTTTTTGCAATAAGCACATATAAGAAACTTATTTTTCTGGCTCCCGTTTGCTATAGGGATAAGTGAGATCATTTCAGTCGTTCACTTCTTTGTTCTCTATTCTCTCACTAGCAAACAACGCCGGGTACTACACATACGATGTTGTGCTCTTATTCTAGAGTATATCAATCCGAACTTCTCGAGCTCCTCGTGGTGCTCGACATCTACGCCTAAGGAGAAAACCGGGGATTAATGCAAAGAAACATATCCATTATACCTGAAGCGTAGAAAACGCCTCCCCACGTGATGAACAAAAATAACCGGGTAGATTCAATCTAGAAAATAAAAAAGCTAAAGAAAAAGAAACAAGCGCTTAGAGGATGTTACCAACAGACGTAAATTGAACTAATACAACCTATTTTGATTTGCACCGATAAGGGATATAGATAAGAAATGAAGTTTAACGCCCACTAAAAATATCTGACCATCAGCAGATATTCTTAGTGGGCCGAGACATAAAAAATCATATCAATAAAGACAAGTCGACTCTCACTGTACCCTCAAATAGCATTTTCCCTGTTACAACAACTGCGCAAAATCGTAAAGTTACACTATAAATACAATAAATTCATTTCCGACGTCTCCACTTAGATATATTTAAAGCGTCCAGCAAAAGCCTTGTTATAACCTGCAAAGATATAACAGTGGAGAGTCAAACACTTAAATAATTTCAAGGTTCAAATCTATGTTTACTAAGTGAAATATACAATCATTGAATCATTACAGTTATTATCTTTTTATGGTATCTAATCATCTAATGGTATATCAGTAATAATAATAATAACAATAACAATTATAATAATAGTAATAATTCTATTAAAAGTTTATTTAACAGATCCATGAAGTGTCTCTTCCATGTTAAATGAAATTATACGCAATTAAAAATAAATTAAATTAAAGTGAAAACAGTTCTCTCCTCAAATAAAATGATAGTAACTCAAATCCCATTAGCCCTAGTTAAGAGCAGATATCAGGCAAAGACATTACGGAGTTCTCATATCTTCTCAAGTGGAAACTTTCTAAGGGTATATCTCATTGGTCCTAATTAACAGCAGATTTCAGGCAAATGAAATTGGGTGTTCTTCTTTTCAGACTAGGGCGCTCCAGTCTCCCTTGCTTGCTGCGTTGGAATCCCAGTTTATCTAATTTTAATAGTAAGTAATAACTACGATAGACTGAAGTATCAGTCCAGGGAACTCCTGACTCCATTGCTTGTTGGGTTGGAGTCCCAGTTTATCTAATTTTCATAGTAAGTAATAACTATGATAGACTGAAGTATCAGTCCAGGAAGCCACTGAATCCCTTGCTTGCTGAGTTGGAATACCACTTTATCTAGTTTTAATAGTAAGTTTCATCTATTAATGACTAAAGTATCAGTCCAGGGAGCTCCTGTCTCCCTTGCTTGCTGGGTTGGAATCCCAGTTTATCTAGTTTTAATAGTAAGTTTCATCTATTATTGATTGAAGTATCAGTCCAGGGAGCTCTTGTCTCCCTTGCTTGCTGGGTTGGAATCCCAGTTTATCTAGTTTTAATAGTAAGTTTCATCTATTATTGATTGAAGTATCAGTCCAGGGAGCTCTTGTCTCCCTTGCTTGCTGGGTTGGAATCCCAGTTTATCTAGTTTTAATAAAAAGTTTCATCTATTATTGACTAAAGTATCAGTCCAGGGAGTTTCTGTCTCCCTTGCTTACTGGGTTGAAATCCCAGTTTATCTAGTTTTAATAGTAAGTTTCATCTATTATTGACTGAAGTATCAGTCCAGGGAGCTCCTGTCTCCCTTGCTTGCTGGGTTGGAATCCCAGTTTATCTAGTTTTAATAGTAAGTTTCATCTATTATTGATTGAAGTATCAGTCCAGGGAGCTCTTGTCTCCCTTGCTTGCTGGGTTGGAATCCCAGTTTATCTAGTTTTAATAAAAAGTTTCATCTATTATTGACTAAAGTATCAGTCCAGGGAGTTTCTGTCTCCCTTGCTTACTGGGTTGAAATCCCAGTTTATCTAGTTTTAATAGTAAGTTTCATCTATTATTGACTGAAGTATCAGTCCAGGGAGCTCCTGTCTCCCTTGCTTGCTGGGTTGGAATCCCAGTTTATCTAGTTTTAATACTAAGTTTCATCTATTCTTGACTGAAGTATCAGTCCAGGGCCCTTGCTTGCAGGTTGGAATCCCATTTTATCTAGTTTTAATGGTTAGTTTTATCTATTATTAACTAAAGTATCAGTCCAGGGAGCTTCTGTCTCCCTTGCTTGCTGGGTTGGAATCCCAGTGTATCTAGTTTTAATAGTAAGTTTCATCTATTAATGACTGAAGTATCAGTCCAGGAAGTTCCTGTCTCCCTTGCTTGCTGGGTTGGAATCCCAGTTTATCTAGTTCTAATAGTAAGTTTCATCTATTATTGACTGACGTATCAGTCCAGGGAGCTGCTGTCTCCCTTGTTTGCTGGGTTGGAATCCCAGTTTATCTAGTTTTAATAGTAAGTTTCATCTATTAATGACTGAAGTATCAGTCCAGGAAGCTCCTGTCTCCCTTGCTTGCTGGGTTGGAATCCCAGTTTATCTAGTTTGAATAGTAAGTTTCATCTGTTATTGACTGAAGTATCAGTCCAGGGAGCTGCTGTCTCCCTTGCTTGCTGGGTTGGAATCCCAGTTTATCTAGTTTTAATACTAAGTTTCATCTATTCTTGACTGAAGTATCAGTCCGGGAGCTCCTGTCTCCCTTGGTTGCTGGGCTGGAATCCTAGTTACCCTAACTGCATATTACTTTGAAAATCAGTGATAATCTTCTTAGAGCAACAACTCTTTCCAAGAAAATCTGAAATTATACCTAAAATAACTGAGATTTTTTTTATTTAAACAAAAACCAAAAAAAAATTTAAAGGCTCGAAAAAACCCGTTTCGTTACAGAAGCTGAGATATGGCATGACCTAAAGAAAAGGGTGTATGGCCTGTGCAGTATCCGAGACGCATGTGAGTGCAACGGCCATATAAATTGGGGGACCTCCGCTTGCGTCCAAACCGGGACACCTGGGCATGAGCGCTTACAACAGACTTGTTTCGTGACAGAAGCTGAGATATGGCATGACCCGATGAGCGGTACACCGCTACGGCCCGTGCAGTATCACTCGTAAAGCTCTGCACCACTGCAGAATGAGTCAATAAGCACTTGAGTGCAACGGCCGTTTTCTTATCAGGCGCCCAATACATCACCTGTCGGTCAGAGGCGACCACCCAGACCTCGGTGTAACTGATGGCTCAGTACCACTCTCACCGCATAAGTAGACAAGCACCCTGTGGAACGCACGAAACCCTCCACCTGGCTTGAGGCCACTGTATTGGCAACAATAAGCCAACTTTGTTTTTGGAATCCCCTTTTTCTACTTATGGCTGCTATTAAATTTATTGAAAGAATTGCTGCTGCTCAAACAGTATAATACTATCAATAATAATTAAAGCTAAGATGTAATGCACCTCATTTAGTTCTAGAATTAGGGTATTAAAGGTTCAACTACATGCATAATAGACTCTAGTATCACTCCAGGTATTACTTATCTAGTTTGCTGCATTGGAATCCCAGTAAATGCTTTCTTTTAACAGTAAGTTTCATCTCTCATTGACTGAAGTATCAGTCCAGGGAGCCCCTGTCTCCCTTGCTTGCAGGGTTGGAATCCCAGTATATCTAGTTTTAATAGTACGTTTTATCTATTATTGACTGAAGTATCAGTCCAGGGAGCCCCTGTCTCCCTTGCTTGCTGGGTTGGAATGCCAGTTTATCCAGTTTTAATACTAAGTTTCATCTATTATTGACTGAAGTATCAGTCCAGGGAGCTTCTGTCTCCCTTGCTTGCTGGGTTGGAATCCCAGTTTATCTAGTTTTAGTGGTAAGTTTCATCTATTATTGACTGAAGTATCAGTCCAGGGAGCTCCTGTCTCCCTTGCTTGCTGGGTTGGAATCCCAGTTTATCTATTTTTAATAGTACGTTTCATCTATTATTGACTGAAGTATCAGTCCAGGGAGCTCTTGCCTCCCTTGCTTGCTGGGTTGGAATCCCAGTTTATCTATAGTTTTAATAGTAAGTAATAACTATTAAAGACTGAAGTATCAGTCCAGGGAGCTCCTGTCTCCCTTGCTTGCTGGGTTGGAATCCCAGTTAATCTACTTTTAATAGTAAGTAATAACACTATTAAACACTGAAGTATCAGTCCAGGGAGCTCCTGTCTCCCTTGCTTGCTGAGTTGGAATCCCAGTTTATCTAGTTTCAATAGTAAGTTTCATTTATTAATGACTGAAGTATCAGTCCAGGGAGCTCGTGTCTCCCTTGCTTACCGGGTTGGAATCCCAGTTTATTTAGTGTTAATACTACGTTTTATGAAATATTGTCTGAAGTATCAGTCCAGGGAGCTCCTGTCTCCCTTGCTTGCTGGGTTGGAATCCCATTTTATCTAGTTTTAATAGTAAGTTTTATCTATTATTGACTGAAGTACCAGTCCAGGGAGCTCCTGTCGCCCTTGCTTGCTGGGTTGGAATCCTTGTTTACCTACTTTTAATAGTAAGTTTCATCTATTATTGACTGAAGTATCAGTCCAGGGAGCTCCTGTCTCCCTTGGTTGCTGGGTTGGAATCCCAGTTTATCTAGTTTTAATAGTAATTTTATCTATTATTGACTGAAGTATCAGTCCAGAGAGCTCCTGTCTACCTTGCTTCTTGGATTGAAATCCCAGTTTATCTAGTTTTAAGAGTAAGTTTCATCTATTATTGACTGAAGTATCAGTCCAGGAGCTCCTGTCCTCCTTGCTTGCTGGGTTGGAATCCCAGTTTATCTAGTTTTTATATTAAGTTTCATCTATTATTGACTGAAGTATCACTCCAGGGAGCTCCTGTCTCCCTTGCTTTCTGGGATGGAATCCCAGTTTACCTAGTTTTAATAGTAATTTTATCTATTATTGACTGAAGTATCAGTCCAGAGAGCTCCTGTCTCCCTTGCTTGCTGGGTTGGAATTTCAGTTTATCTAGTTTTAATAGTAATTTTTCTCTATTATTGACTGAAGTATCAGTCCAGGGAGCTCTTGTCTCCCTTGCTTGCTAGGTTGGAATCCCAGTTTATCTAGTTTTAATAGTAAGTAATAACTATTAAAGACTGAAGTATCAGTCCAGGGAGCTGCTGTCTCCCTTGCTTGCTGGGTTGGAATCCCAGTTTATCTACTTTTAATAGTAAGTTTCATCTATTATTGACTGAAGTATCAGTGCAGGGAGCTTCTGTCTCCCTTGCTTGCTGGGTTGGAATCCCAGTTTATCTAGTTTTAATGGTACGTTTCATCTATTATTGACTGAAGTATCAGTCCAGGGAGCTCCTGTCGCCCTTGCTTGCTGGGTTGGAATCCCTGTTTACCTACTTTTAATAGTAAGTTTCATCTATTATTGACTGAAGTATCAGTCCACGGAGCTCGTGTCTCCCTTGGTTGCTTGGTTGGAATCCCAGTTTATCTAGTTTTAATAGTAAGTTTTATCTATTATTGACTGAAGTATCAGTCCAGAGAGCTCCTGTCTCCCTTGCTTGCTGGATTGAAATCCCAGTTTATCTAGTTTTAAGAGTAAGTTTCATCTATTATTGACTGAAGTATCAGTCCAGGAGCTCCTGTCCTCCTTCCTTGCTGGGTTTGAATCCCAGTTTATCTAGTTTTTATAGTAAGTTTTATCTATTACTGACTGAAGTATCAGTCCAGGGAGCTCCTGTCTCCCTTGCTTGCTGGGTTGGAATCCCAGTTTATCTAGTTTTAATAGTAATTTTATCTATTATTGACTGAAGTATCAGTCCAGAAAGCCCCTGTCTCCCTTGCTTGCTGGGTTGGAATCTCAGTTTTTCTAGTTTTAATAGTAAGTTTTCTCTATTATTGACTGAAGTATCAGTCCAGGGAGCTCTTGTATCCCTTGCTTGCTGGGTTGGAATCCAGTTTATCTAGTTTTAATAATAAGTAATTACTATTAAAGACTGAAGTATCAGTCCAGGGAGCTCCTGTCTCCCTTGCTTGCTGAGTTGGAATCCCAGTTTATCTAGTTTTAATAGTAAGTTTCATCTATTAATGACTGAAGTATCAGTCCAGGGAGCTCCTGTCTCCCTTGCTTACTGGGTTGGAATCCCAGTTTATCTACTTTTAATAGTAAGTTTCATCTATTATTGACTGAAGTATCAGTCCAGAGAGCTCTTGTCTCCCTTGCTTGCTGGGTTGGAATCCCAGTTTATCTACTTTTAATAGTAAGTAATAACACTATTAAAGACTGAACTATCAGTCCAGGGAGCTCGTGTCTCCCTTGCTTGCTGGGTTGGAATACCAGTTTATCTAATTTTAATAGTAAGTAATAACAATATTATAGACTGAAGTATCAGTCCAGGGAGCTCCTGTCTCCCTTGCTTGCTGGGTTGGAATCCCAGTTTATCTAATTTCAATAGTAAGTAATAACAGTATTAAAGACTGAAGTAACAGTCCAGGGAGCTCCTGTCTCCCTTGCTTGCTGGGTTGGAATCCCAGTTTATCTAATTTTAAAAGTAAGTAATAACAATTAAAGACTGAAGTATCAGTCCAGGGAGCTCCTGTCTCCCTTGCTTGCTGGGTTGGAATCCCAGTTTATCTAATTTTAATAGTAAGTAATAACTATTAAAGACTGAAGTATCAGTCCAGGGAGCTCGTGTCTCCCTTGGTTGCTGGGTTGGAATCCCAGTTTATCTACTTTTAATAGTAAGTAATAACACTATTAAAGACTGAACTATCAGTCCAGGGAGCTCGTGTCTCCCTTGCTTGCTGGGTTGGAATCCCAGTTTATCTAATTTTAATAGTAAGTAATAACTATTAACGACTGAAGTATCAGTCCAGGGAGCTCGTGTCTCCCTTGCTTGCTGGGTTGGAATCCCAGTTTATCTAAGTTTAATAGTAAGTAATAACTATTAAAGACTGAACTTTCAGTCCAGGGAGCTCCTGTTTCGCTTGCTTACTGGGTTGGAATCCCAGTTTATCTTATTTTAATAGTAAGTAATAATGCTATTAAAGACTGAAGTATCAGTCCAGGGAGCTCGTGTCTCCCTTGCTTGCTGGGTTGGAATCCCAGTTTATCTAATTTTAATAGTAAGTAATAACACTATTATAGACTGAAGTATCAGTCCAGGGAGCTCCTGTCTGCCTTGCTTACTGGGTTGGAATCCCAGTTTATCTACTTTTAATAGTAAGTTTCATCTATTATTGACTGAAGTATCAGTCCAGGGAGCTCGTGTCTCCCTTGCTTGCTGGGTTGGAATACCAGTTTATCTAATTTTAATAGTAAGTAATAACACTATTAAAGACTGAACTATCAGTCCAGGGAGCTCGTGTCTCCCTTGCTTGCTGGGTTGGAATACCAGTTTATCTAATTTTAATAGTAAGTAATAACAATATTATAGACTGAAGTATCAGTCCAGGGAGCTCCTGTCTCCCTTGCTTGCTGGGTTGGAATCCCAGTTTATCTAATTTCAATAGTAAGTAATAACAGTATTAAAGACTGAAGTAACAGTCCAGGGAGCTCCTGTCTCCCTTGCTTGCTGGGTTGGAATCCCAGTTTGTCTAATTTCAATAGTAAGTAATAACAATTAAAGACTGAAGTATCAGTCCAGGGAGCTCCTGTCTCCCTTGCTTGTTGGGTTGAAATCCCAGTTTGTCTAATTTTAATAGTAAGTAATAACTATTAAAGACTGAAGTATCAGTCCAGGGAGCTCGTGTCTCCCTTGGTTGCTGGGTTGGAATCCCAGTTTATCTACTTTTAATAGTAAGTAATAACACTATTAAAGACTGAACTATCAGTCCAGGGAGCTCGTGTCTCCCTTGCTTGCTGGGTTGGAATCCCAGTTTATCTAATTTTAATAGTAAGTAATAACTATTAACGACTGAAGTTTCAGTCCAGGGAGCTCCTGTTTCGCTTGCTTGCTGGGTTGGAATCCCAGTTTATCTAATTTTAATAGTAAGTAATAAGTATTAAAGACTGAAGTTTCAGTCCAGGGAGCTCCTGTTTCGCTTGCTTGCTGGGTTGGAATCCCAGTTTATCTAAGTTTAATAGTAAGTAATAAGTACTAAAGACTGAAGTTTCAGTCCAGGGAGCTCCTGTTTCGCTTGCTTGCTGGGTTGGAATCCCAGTTTATCTAATTTTAATAGTAAGTAATAACGCTATTAAAGACTGAAGTATCAGTCCAGGGAGCTCGTGTCTCCCTTGCTTGCTGGGTTGGAATCCCAGTTTATCTAATTTTAATAGTAAGTAATAACACTATTATAGACTGAAGTATCAGTCCAGGGAGCTCCTGTCTCACTTGCTTGCTCGGTTGGAATCCCAGTTTATCTAATTTTAATAGTAAGTAATAACTATTAAAGACTGAAGTATCAGTCCAGGGAGCTCCTCTCTCCCTTGCTTGCTGGGTTGGAATCCCAGTTTATCTAATTTTAATAGTAAGAAATAACACTATTAAAGACTGAACTATCAGTCCAGGGAGCTCGTGTCTCCCTTGCTT
The DNA here is from genome assembly GCF_958299795.1 of Porites lutea. NCBI lineage: Eukaryota > Metazoa > Cnidaria > Anthozoa > Scleractinia > Poritidae > Porites > Porites lutea. The sequence continues at coordinate 30,179,774 of NC_133207.1, forward strand.
GCTGGGTTGGAATCCCAGTTTATCTAAGTTTAATAGTAAGTAATAACTATTAACGACTGAAGTATCAGTCCAGGGAGCTGCTGTCTCCCTTGCTTGCTGGGTTGGAGTCCCAGTTTATCTAAGTTTAATAGTAAGTAATAAGTATTAAAGACTGAAGTTTCAGTCCAGGGAGCTCCTGTCTACCTTGCTTGCTGGGTTGGAATCCCAGTTTATCTACACAGTTTTAATAGTAAGTTGTAACTATCATAGAGTGAAGTTTCAGTCCAGGGAGCTCGTGTCTCCCTTGCTTGCTGGGTTGGAAATGCCAGGTTATCTAGTGTTTTTAAAATTCGTAAGTTAAAAATAGTTATAAGTGCCATCTATCATAGACTAAGGTATTAGTTCAGGGAGGAGCATTACTTTTTGTGTGTTTTCATAGTGTTATCTGGCATAAAACCTTTATGCAAAACTACTGCCAATGGAGACAGGTTATTAACTTTATATAAATATTATGTATTATGTCATAGTTTAGGGAGCAGCTGTCTCCCATTTTTGGTGCGTTGGAATCCCAGTTGTAAATGTAAATTGCTTTTTATAAATATCAGAATTTTCATGTATTCTAATACTTCAAGGAAGATCCTTAGGAGCCATAATTTATTAAGTCACTAAATAAAGATCGGGATTGGGGTTGTTACAAGCTCCAAGCTCTTACCGTTTTGAAAATATCCTGGTTTAGTTGGGTCAGCACTGTACAATTAATGACTGTACTTCTGTTAGATTGTTTTTAGACTGTTACCTACATGAGTGAAGAAGACAAAAAAAAATTAGTAAAAGCATAACAAAATGATGATGTCAGATATGATTTGTTGAAATACTCTTTATCTGGCAGTCACAATTTTATTGTGATAGGTTTTTGAAATCAGTGATTACCTATCACAAGTTGGGTTCCCTAGCCTTAGCTAGTACATAATATCCCTAACCATGATTGGATTTATTTATCTAATTTAAAGCAAGGAAAATTACTGGCACATAATTAAGACCTTTCAAATCATTTTGTTTTTGGAGCCCGCACGTTTGAAACAACTTTAATATACCTTCACTTCTCTTAGACTGAGTTATCTAAAAAGAGTAATCAAAACTTATGCGCAGAGCAAAACAAAGTACCCAATAAAAAAGGAAGCTAACTCTCTCTCTTGGCGATTCACGCGTAGCCCTAGTATTTAAACCGTGGCTGCTTACTTGTGTTATCTACAAAAGTGACTGAAATCCCAGGGGTGTGCCCCCCGGTTCTCCAAGTCCTGACCGTTTTTAGACCAAAAAGGTGCAAAAACCATACCCTTTGGGGTGGCACATACCTAGTTGGCTTATATAAGGGGGATTACTCCCCAGGAGAAAATCCATGTATCTTAAAAATTCTGTCCACGGGCCTGGGTGTCTTTAAATGCTTCATTTGGTCGAGGCACTTTGAAAAGGAAAGAATTGGTTTGAAGGGTTGATATTAAACCAAAACAGTTCAAAGGCGCTTAAATAAAAATTTGTACGACTCTTGTCAGTAAACGAAAAAGGGAATAATTTTTTAAATTTTAGTGAGTGGATGCAGTCTAAGAAGACAGCATGTCACAATATTATTTCTACTTTCTATTCTCGAACACCCATGTCCCATTTTAGTCTATTTGCTCATTAGGATAATGCTCGTAAAACTAATTAAAGTTTGTATTCAATTGTTCAGAAAGCTGCTGCCTCCCAATTCTTTGCTGAGTATGAATAACAGTTGAGTTGGTGTATATTTTCTTATAGACTGACTTTGCACGTTATAGTTCAGGGAGAAATGTGTATCCCATTTCTTTGCTAGGTTCGAATCCCAGTTGACCCCTAAGTATATATTATTGTTTAATCAAAGTTTTTATGTAAAAGTTAGAATATATCATAGGGCATCAAACATAATTCCCTGGCATCCTAATTGTTGCTCTCACAGGTTTAAAACTGGAGTATTCCTTTGCATGTTTGAGAGGGGCAGCATTATGTCTTATGCCATTTATCATGCAGTTTGAATTTTACAGTGTAGTTTGTTTTGACCTTGAATTCTGGTATCTTCTACACTGTGTTGCTATCTTGACTGCTTAATGTATATAAATAGAATAAAATTATTTTAATATTGTATTTACCTTTCTTGTTTCTTGTTGGTCAAATCTTTTAAATTGTGCCTGACTGATCTCTTGGCATATCTCTAGGTGATAAAGAAATGAACTTAATTAACTTACTACTTCGAGTTTTGAGCCGCCTACTTTGGGAACTACAGGAAGGTACGAAAGATAAAGCCTGAAATCACCGCCTACTTTTACATCCTAGCCATCTACTCGATAAGGAGAACTCTTTCATAATTTCAACGCAATTAGGAGGAAATCGCCGTTGGGTGCCCCCTGTAAATATGTATACCTTTTTCTTCTAATTCTATTGACTTCTTTGGTATTTTGGTTTTTATATTGCAGAGTCCTTTCTTGAAATTTTTGTAGGTACGATTAAGCTTAAATTAGGTTTGCACTGCTACACTGATGACTGACTCTGTGAGCGATGGAAGATCCAAACTAACAGCTCCACCGCCTCCACGCCGCCATATTGGCCGGGACACCAGTAGACCCTGGGACGAGGACTTCCTTCGTGGTTTATACCACAGGCTACCCACACAATCATCCTCGGAGACCCACGGGCAGTTAGTCACGTCGATAAACCGTTCGTGGTGAAAGTTTACTGTAAGATCGAGACGAGCTCGTCTCGATCTTACAGTAAACCTTCACCACGAACATTTTATCGACCCGACTAACTGCCCCTGGGTCTCCGAGGATGCCACACAATCTGCTTGTTGGTAAATGAGTTTGCTTCGAATTCATCTTTACAGTAAGCTACAGTCAGCAATATATCGCCAACTATGTATATAGATTAATGTTAAATAAACAGTGTACTACCTTACCTAATATATATTGTTGTCTTTTTGCCTTCAAAAAGGTATTTTCAGCGATTTTGACTGATTTTGATTTCGCCTGGATGACTACGTAAAAAGTAAAGAAAAAAGGAGTTACCAAATGAGCCATTTTGCAAAGTTTGTAGTCTGAACTTTTGAGTAGTCAGTTCACAAAGTCACTAACAAAAGATCGGGATCGGAGTTGTTACAAATACTTACCGTTTTAAAAATCGTCCGATTTAGTTGGGTCCGCACTTAGCAATTAATGACTGTCAGTTCTGTTAGATTGTTCGCCTACATGAGGGAACAAGACAAAAACAATAGTTAAAGCATAACAAAGAACTCTTCAAAGAAGAAGTTGGATATGATTTGTTTGAAATACTCTTTGTCTGGCAGTCAAAATTTTATCGTAACAGGTTTTTGAAATCAGTGATTACCTAACACAAGCCGTGTTTCCTTAGCTAGTACATAATTCCTAACCCTTTATTGATTATCCTAACTCACAGCGAGGAAATTTGTTTTTGTCTCATGTGTTGGCCCTAGTATGTAAACCTTGGCCGTTTTTTGCATTATTTACTACTTGAAGAAAATCTCTTGGGGGGGAGGGGGTGCTCCTGGGATTTCCTGGTGGGGGTTCGAGCCGCCCTGTTCTTTAACTCCTGTCCTTATTTCAGACCAAAAAAATGACATTTTCCACGCCTTTTTTTAGTCCTGGCCTCTGGGCAGAAATTATGTCAAAGAATAAGCAAATATTTCTTTTTCTTTCTTATTCATTAATTTGGAATTGAAACGACAAATACGTTCTTTTACGGCGTTTTTTTCCTCGAAAACCATACCCAATTCCAAACCAAAATGAGCGAAGTGTATACCCGTTTTTAGACCGAAAAAGCGCAAAAACCACATCCTTTGGGGTGGCACATACCTATGTGGCTTACAGTGTATTTAAGGGAATATTCCAAGGGAGAGAATCCAAGTATCGTAAAAATTCTGTCCGCGGGCCTGAGTGCCCTCTAAATGTTTCATTTGTCCGAGACATGCACAGTTGGAAGAGGTCGAAAGAATTGATTTGAAGGGATTAATCTTGAACCAAACAGCACAAAGGTAAATACAAATTTGGACGACTCTCCAACGAAAAGGAAATGATTTTCATTTTAACAAATGGTTGCAGACTAAGAAGATAACTTGTCACAATATAATTTCTGCTCTTTATTCTATAACACCCATGTCCCATTTTGCTCTTATGTGTTTCACTTTCAAGAAAACATTGAAGTATTATAAAATATATAGGTAATAACAACTTTATATAAAGCAGTCTATTTGCTCATAGGGATAATGCTAGTAAAACTAATTAGTATATTGCCAAATGTAAAATCACTCAGAAGCAAATATTGTCCGGAGAAAATCAATAATACTTCAACTCGTTACCGGGTCTAACATAACGAAGTTATAGTGACCTCAGGTATCCTACAAAAAAACTGACAAGTTTTCTATCACCATATTAAAACCATTTTTTCCCCTCTGTCAGTTTACGATTGTCCTGGTTAAGGTGCCTTTTACTTGGATAGTTACCTCTACAAATCTCTTGCTGTTTTTCTACCATAAGCTGATAACTCTCTTCGTTACTTTAATTTCCTCATCAATCAATCATGCACTGAATGTTACTTCTCAAAACTGAGGGAAAAGAAAAAGGCAAAACATACAACTGTCAATTAAAATAAAACACTCTGAAAGGTTTCAGTTGAGAAAGATGTTCACAGTCTAAATAGTGTGCACTTGGCAGCTCTTTGACAATTCGTTCAGACAAGAGAAAGGCAAGAGATATAGCAATAGCTGTAGCACTTACATTTTCAAATCAGTTCCATATTGATTCGCGAGTTGAATGTCTTCACTGTGTTGTTGGTACAGTTCTAATATTATACTATGCATCATGTAATAGAGCGAACAGTTTCAGCTGCAGTAACTTTCATCAGGTATCGTCAGAAAAAAAATAAACACAAGCGATCATGACCGTTCAGGAGAGACTAACTCGAAACTACGATGCCGTTAGGAAATTTCAAAAATCATTTTGGGGTTATTTGCGCATGGGTGAATATAGATGACTCATTATTCTATTTTGGTTCTTGTAAAAAAATGATGAGAATCTAATGTATTAAAAACACCTGTGAAGTATAATGATTTACATATTTCCTTTTTTAGCGTAACGGATTTCGATCAGAACTACATGCAAATGACAAACCTTAAGAAACTTCCCGAGTATTGGCCATTTCAAATCATTCAAAATTTTCGTAGTAGTTCCAGGAGTTCCATAATAGTTCGTAATAGTTCTATCTACTCCAAAAGAAAGCCATTCGAATTATCACCTTTTCTCCTCCAAGAACTCGTTCTAAGCCTCTTTTCTCGAAGCTTAATATTCTTTATCTCCACTCACTTTATAAATTTCATGTTTCTTGTTTTGTATTCTCACACTTTAATCGGTCTCTTTCCTCCCTCCTCCACTTTAATCGTGATTTTCATGACTATTCAACTCGTTCTCGTTTCAACTTGCATAAAATGTCCCTCAGGTATCAATTTGCGATTAGTTCTCAAGCCCCGACTATTTGGAACGATATCCCCTTGACTGTCCGTGACAGCCTTACCACTACTAACTTCAAAAAGAAACTAAAACTTCACTTTTTAAGCCTAAATTGAACTAGCGCAGGATTCTCATAGCTTATTGTTAGTTTATTTGTCACTAGTTATGGACTGTTATAGGACTGTTATAGGACTGCATGCATGTAAACTTTTTTAATTTCAGTTTTGTATCTTGTTTTAGTTTTGTAGTTTTGCCTACAGTCCTCATTTCTATATAAAATAATTTCTGTCATTCTGACCACAGGCCGTATAAGCCCCCGGCTTTGGCTTTACTGAGTTTGTACTGTATGAGCGATGGAAAATAAAGTTAAGTTAAGTTAAGTTGTGCTATATTGTGTCGATAATATTCATACCGGCGGTTACACAAACCTTGACACTTTATTAGTCAGCGATACCAATATTAATACCAGAACATGTCAAAAACTTACATTTATAATTGCAAATACAGTAATCGGAAATACTGTGGCAATAGCCAATTCAATACATATTCTGTATGTAGTGCTGTTCTATACTGAGAAGTACAATAACTTTAATCAATTTAGATTCAGAAGCTTGATTTTAGTTACTGAAAACTCTAACCTGTCAGTGGGGTGTTAAAAGTGACGTCATCATAGTGACCTCTCTAAAACGGACACTTCGCTCTGTCCCTTCGGTGTCTGTATTAGAGGTTCGACTAAACTCCCCATTGCAAGATTCACGGCGAGATTATTCGGTAACTGAATTTGCATATTTTTGTATTTCAACATGAAAAGCAGTTTTCTGACTAGTATTTGAACAGCCTCTCCCTCCCCTTAGAAAAAATAGGGGAGCTTGGGGCGGCTATACACAGGCTATTTTCTGACGTGACATAAGACATTATATTACCCTGCGTAGTAGGCGGAAAAGGGGGTGGGGAGATAAGGGGGAGGGGAAAAAGCGCGAAAGCAGGGAAAAGGGAAGGAAGCCTCCCCAATCCCCCTCCCTTTTTCCTTCCTTGCTCTTCCCTACCCGTTTCGACGCCTCCTACGTAGGCTAACAGCATCATTAGAATGCCCCTCAAGGGTCGTGTTGCAAAAAGTTAATTCAGCCTATCTTTTAAGTCTCGTTCGTGGTTCGTTTCACAGTTCATCCTTTCGCTCGACTTCACTAAAGAAATGCTGGCCACATTTTCTGCAGTATCGGTCTTGTATAATTTTCACGCCGTCTTCAAAGTAAATCTCAACGGGCTGTTCTGCATTCACTATATCATGCTGTCCATCGGGGCAGGGAACAATCTTTTCCACTCGGTACGAATCAGCGGTGAAGGTAACTTTAGAATGAACAACTTCTTGCTTAAATTCTTTGTAGGTCTTTCGAACTCTCTTGAGCCCTACGGCTTTCAGCAATTTTTTCACCGGTTTCTCCACCACTTCCTTGAATACTTTTTTCACTGGTTTCGCTACCTTCCTGAGAACATTTTTCTCAAACCGACGAAGGGCTTTGCGTAGCCGCAATCCGGACGTCTTGTCTGGTGAACTTAGGAGAATTGTGAAGAATACAAGACTGACAAGAGCTAAGGCAGCAAAAGTCGAGGCCCTCATTCTGACTGGCGCTTGCAACACACTTTTGGACTCTTCAACTAAAAGCCTTTTATGTTCTATGAAAATTCGGAAGGTAACAGGACGCTTTTAATAACATTAAATGACGAGCATTAAAGGGAAAATTCCCAGTTCATGACCTGTCACGCGTTAATTTTATGCTTCTTGGTTTTCAAAGAAAACCACGCACTGGCAGTTCCACGAGCGACTGTTTTATCTTTTTTTTTTTTTTGCCTTATTGTTTTTGCGATGCATATACTGTGCATTCATCAGAGAGTGAGAGCTGAATAAAGAAACAGACCGAACCGAGGATTCTTTTAGGCGATTAGAGAACTCAAGACAACGATACCATGATGCCCCTTTTCTTCTCTACGACTGATCAGAACCCTGATTATGGCTCCTCGGATTATATGATTAAAAAATTCCGTGATTCAAATTTGGCCTTTTCTGAAGGGGCTAACATCATGTACATTATTTAGTGGAGCGCCCCACAGGCAATGTATTCGCTGACATGATATAATCAACTTGGTTTGCAAACTGACCTGGAAGTACTTCAAGTCTGTAATGAATCTTTGGCATAGGAAGTGGGTTAATATTAGATCTGTTTATTTTAAAACCCTTTTCAATGGACTGCCGAGTGAATGGATTTCAACCAAGCAGATAAGGCTTTTTGTTGAAAGCCCCTCATTGAGTGTTTTTGTTCTAACACATCATAGATATTTTCTGTGATGTACGATGTCTACGTAGTGAAGGTCTGGGTACTAGTGTACCTTGCTATGACGTCACGGATAGCTTATAAGCCCGGAAGCAGGTGCCCAGTCAAATCGAAAGCTTGCATATTTATTTCCGCCGATGGCAACTAACCTATCGTGACTTGGAAATTGAAAGAGAGCTATCACACAGATCGAGAAATGCTGCGATCACCAATTATTATGTTAACTTTGGCTTTGTTTTCCTTCATGCTGATCACGACAAACGCCTGTCCTAATCACGAACATGATTTCCGCGAGGAAGGTTTCAGCGTGGTCACGATATCAGTGCACAGTTCTGTTAGATGGATCACTTCAGATAGGAGTAAATTTCTAGGCATAACAGTTTCTTCAAGCAGAGATCAAGGAGCAGTTGAAATATCCAAGCAATTACTGATCAAGAGTTCTGTGACAGTGTGCTCAAAATGTCGAATGGCGACAGGAATGGTGTTTATGACCCTCGACCAGCTGAAACTGGTCACAGCTTTGCAACCAGCTCTACAACCGCTTCTTTCAAAGGCCATTGCGGGACAGTAATCCGGTGTTTCAGATGTTACGAAAGCAAGGTTTCACAACAATTTTATTTAGTGATCCATTCAGTTGTCCATGTCGTTTGAATTTTGATGACGTCATGTGAAAACCAAAGCAATTGAGGATGCCAAACGCATTTCTTTTTTTAATTGACGTTTGAGGGTGGAGAAACAGATAATTAGACCATGCCCTCCCAATATCTCCATATAAACGCTTAAAAAATGCCTGATTGTAGGTTAAAAACCAGGATACACATAAATAAATTAGCTATGTCCCGCTAAACACAAAAGAAAACGCAGAAATGGCTATACTGAGGCGAACTGCTCAGCAGAACTCGGTAGCTTCATTGTGCATTGTTCTAATCCTTTCAATGAGATAAATTTGTTCAAACTCAACTTCTCTACATTTTTCGTATGGTCTGGTTCTTCTGCTTTTTTTTTTACAAGTGGTTTTGTTTTCTCAGAATAGCGCGGCGTTACTCCAGAACAAAGCGTACGACCCTAGTATGCATGATGTGGTATGAAACCGGATTGATTTTGTGCAACAGTTCTTCTTTCGCTTCAGCCGGACAATTTGGTTGTTGCACAAAGAAGAACAGCCTTCTCTAACATATAGTTTACGCAACAACAGCTTGCTCGCACAACTGATATCAGTGGAAGCTCGTTATAACGAAGGGCCACGAGGGGACTGGCAAAATTTGTTCGCTATATCGAGGCCTTTCATTATATCGAGGTTCTTTTACATATATTTTACTATTACTGGGGTAGAGAAAGTCGTTCGTTATATCGAGAACTTTGTTACATAGAGGTTCGTTATATCGAGGTTCCACTGCAGCGAACTACTCGCGCTGAACTCTTGGGGTGAACGTGCTTTTTCTCTCAGAAGAGAAACGCCGACCCTGTACATAGGTAGGGATGCAAGCATTGACACATTATATATTAATTTGTACCATAAAATAAAATATAAGCTTTTAGAATTTATGTTAACTAGAAGGAATTTAGGATGACACTATACTTTTCATCAGTTTGCAACACTTCATCCTTTATTGTCAAAGGTCCCTGGCATTAGATGAAGTACATCAAGGAACATATCAGAGCGGCTACGATTAGATGCAACTGAATACTCATGGCTTGAAATCGTCTGCGCACGGTTAAAAAAGGCTCGTTTACGCGTCAAAAGAGACGAAAGGGCACCAGTTAGGAGCAAGTGCCAATTCCGAAACCGAATTTTTATGGAACGAAACTTTCACGGTCTTTAGTAGTTACCAGCCGAGCCGTTCCAGAACTGTTTTGCTCGTGTAATCAGGCCTATTAAAATTAGCATGTATATCTTTGTGACTCGCACCAAAACTCGTTGCTGAAGACTAGCTGGTCAACATAACACTGGAGTACTTCCAGTACTTTAAAAGCTACAGCTGTTCAAACTTATAAAGAGGTCTTATAGCTAAATAAAAACTGAATCTCTGATGGGTCAGTGTCGCTGAAAGATGTTAACTTTCATTTTAAAGTTCATCCTTTAGCTCGACTTCACTAAAGTCGAGCTAAAGGCTGGCCACATTTTCTGCAGTATCGATCTTGTATAATTTTCACGCCGTCTTCAAAGTACATCTCAACGGGCTGTTTTGCATCTATTATGTCATGCTGTCCATCGGGGCAGGGAACAATCTTTTCCACTCGGTACGAATCAGCGGTGAAGGTAACTTTAGAATGAACAACTTCTTGCTTAAATTCTTGGTAAGTTTTGCGAATTCTTCTAAGCCCTAGGGCCGTCACTACCTTTCTAAGCACATTTTTATCGAACTCGTGTAGGACTTCCTTCACAGGCTTCGCTGCTTCTCGGAGAACATTTTTATCGAACTCGTGGAGCACTTTTTTAACAGGCTCCGCTGCAGGTCGGAGCACATTTTTATCAAAATTGTGGAGGACGTCATTCACTGGCTCTGACACCTTCCTAAGCACATTTTTATCGAATCGATGCAGTTCATCAAGGATCTTGCCAATGAATCCGGAACTCTTCTCTGGCAAGGACACGAGAACTAGGACGAAAACCAGAGCATGAACAGTGCACAGCAGACCCCTCATCCTGGCTGATGCTATATGCAACAATGTGCTTAACCCTTAAGGCTTTTCATTTCGGAAACCTTTTAATAGTCTCAGTTCTAGTATTGTGTGACTCGCCTTCAAGGAAAAATTCCCGTTCGGCGCCATTCAGTCCCAGCGGTGCGTACTTTCAGTTTCACCGACTGCGTCCTGTTTTTCTGAGAAAACCATTGATCCAGCTGGACCATCTATTTTTATTACAGTAGTAGCATTCTCCTTAGCCTAATTTACAAAGGGAAAGAATAAACTGCTCTAGCAAAACGCCTAAAGGGGTTGGTTTGCGGTACCCCGGCTTACGATGAGACCCTGTCAGACCTGCCAGCCAGTACCTCTCCCGCAAATTTTAGTGATCACTTAAATAGGTTTTGTAAGAGATAAATCATCCCTTATCCTAACAATCATTTTCCACGTTACCCCTTATCCCTAAAATATTTTGGCTATAGTTTTAACCCTGAACAGGACAGGGCCTCTAAGCTTGATCTGGGAGCCGGAAGGGACCCAGTCATCCGAGTAAAGGGAAAAACACCTGATTGAGTATGATAATATGTAAGTTGGACATCAGAAATTTGCTAAATTTCTAAGAACAGCTCATGCGAGAGCTAGCAAGCATCTTGGTGGGGCGCCATAGTCACGCGATCATTGAATCTCTTTGTCTAATTTTCTAAGAAAACCTATTCCTTCCATTTTGATCCCTCTCTTCGGCAGCCAAGACAGCCGAAAGTCCCTGACGAGTTCTGGGTCTTCTTACAGTTAACAAAGCAGCTGACAGAAGTTGAGAAAGCCGTTATGTCATCATTATCGATCATTTCTGGTCCGCCCTATTTACAATAAACAGCATTTTACAAAGGAAAAGTGAATTATTAAAGTACAAAAGATTTATCAGAGTCCAACCGGAAGTCGTAAGAGTAACGGGAAAACCCCCTATGTATGACGTAGTTTGCATCAATTCTAAGAATTCAGTAGTTTGGCTCAGTAGAATGGCGTCTGTTAATTTGTCTCCTGAGCTCAAGTACTGGCTATTTAACATGCTTTTTATTCTGTATGTGCTTCAAGTCATGGTCCCTCTGGGGTCTTGTGAACTCGTTCCAGCGAAGTTCGACCCTGTGACAAAGCAAGTGTATTACAATCCTCAAGCACAGTCACAGGTGAGCGGTGCCGGCACTAACCAAGGCTTAGTGATGACTGTGGCACAAGACGTCAAGGTGGAGGCTACGAGCCGAGAGAGCAAATCGGAGAACTTTGGAGTTAACTTGGGGTTAGGAGACGCCCCTTTAATAGGACTGAATTATCAAAAGACTAAAATCAGGGAAACCAGACAGGAAAGCCATCATCAAGTGAACATAGAAATTAAAATCCCAGGAGAATGTAGCGAGGGCTGCAGGGAACAGGCAAACAAAGCTTTCGATATTGCAAACAATGCGCTTTATGGTGGATCAAAACAGAAGCAAGTCAACTGACCACAGCCAGAGGCATGTAACCAAGATCCAGGGACCATGTTTAATCAGTAAAGACTCAGAAAAGACTAAGCATTAGCCTGTGAGCAATCACTGGACACGCACACGCACGAGCAAGTCATGGAACATTTAAGCCTTGGGGGTGAACCTACTTAATTTGCTTGCGATTCTCGGAGAGCTTGCTCGCATGGAAATAGTTTGCATAATAGTTAGCACTGTATTTGGTTGTTCTGGGTGATAAAATAAATGCTTCTGCTCGATTTTATACCCCCGGACAATTATATATCACATATCATAAAATTATGATAAACTGATATATGACTTGAGAACCGGGGATAAATAAAGTTATTGTTGTTGATTATTCTTGTAATTATTGTTGTTCGTTGTTGTTGTTGTTGTTGTTCAGTCCTCCCGTTTTACACGCGGGGGTAAACGGCCTGGGTAATACGGCTTGGTAACCGCTAGTTCAGCACCACGATGCTTTTTCTGCTCTCTTGACTCTCTTCTTCACTTCTCTTCAAAAGTGGACATAACTTTGATAAAGCAAACAGAGAAAAACAGGTTAGTTCGTCGCAGGATTCTAATATTCTTAAGTTGATCATTCAGGGTAGGTGTGCACTCGCAATTTGACTCGCCAAATTCGGAGCTGCGGAACATTTGTGCTGTAATTGTGATGTTTTGTACGTGTGTGTTTCTAACATCGATTGTATAAGTTCGTTCTGCGTCTTTGTTTCATAGTCATCACCGTTAGAGCGAAATCCACGTTCTAGAATCCTTTTTCAGGCTAGTAATATCGCTGGGTTTTTTCCAAGTTTTCTAAGTCACGCAGTTAAAGTTAATTTCCCACTTGCTGTAATAATTGCTGGTTATAAAAGCTGAACAGATTGAAACCCTGAAAGGATGCTAAAAAAGACAAAACAATGCAGAAATTCGAAAAGGGTGGGTAAAGAAAATTAACACAGATTTTGAAGAATATTTCTAAGTTTTTCTTTTTCATTTGTAATGCTGGGAAATTATGCATCTACAAATTGACATGGAGCAGTTGGTGAAAATTCATCGAAACGTCTGGGAAAAACACCTGAAAAGTTTAGTTAACTTGCTTAATTCACATGTCCTTTGCCATACAAAAGCAGGGCTGCCAATCCCCCACATCTTCAAATATTGAGAATTGACAGGGAAGGGATACCAGATGACGTCATAATGTAAGAAATATGACGTCATTTGTGCAAAAAACATGCGAAAAAGATGTTGTTGGAATTGTAACATTTGTACCTGACTGGATTACTTTCCACCAATCGCAATATTGCTTATATTACAATGGCATACCGGGGTTTCTGAGGAAACGTTTGATACTAAAAGTTAAATAGCTCAAACAACGCAAAATATTTGAAATTTCATTGAGAGAAAAGTGAGGCCCTGCCAGGGGGGGTCCCATGTTGCCCGTCTGAATTTTAAAACGTCTCGTGTCGGTGTTTATAAATGTTTGTCCCTTATTATCGGCTTTGCTGTCACTGTCACAGTTTGGCTGAGGGAGGTTGTCTCTTGTCGCGATTTCATTTTATGCGCCTTCGCTACTTTTTTGGGCCATGCCGCTTGTCGGAATTTATCCTGGCAGGGCCTCAAAGTCAAATCTACAAAATATTGCAAAATTTGGCAATTATCCGGGAGATTTCAGACTCTAATCTGGAGACCGGGAGAAACAGTTCAAAATCGGGAGTCTCCTGGATTATCCAGGAGAAATGACAGCACTGCAAAAGTCAGTAAAATTTGGTGATTTTGCTGAACCATATTAACTTTTATTCTTAGTTTCAAACTAGAAACTTAGAAGACTTAGAAACTTAAGCAATTTTAAGGCATTCTTTGCGGCAATGTTGATAGATTTTCTCCTAAGTAAACTGTTCCTTGTCAGAAGCTGAAAAACTATGGGAGGGTCTAATCTTTGTTGTGAAGCAGTGATTTGGTCAGTAAATAAAAAGTTGATATAGTTTGGAATGTATTTAATGGCAAACATAAAAAATTAATTAATAATTTATTATTAATTAATAGATAAAACGTCTTTAAATGCAACCAGATCCCTCAAGTCAAGTAGCTCTGTGTACTTTGCAATAATTAAATTTTCCTAACCTAATGCTGTATGTGAGTATTGATGAGTTAGTAGGGTTCTATTGTATATTTCTTGTTCTTTCATATAGATTACAGAAAGGAAAAGCTGTGAGGAGAGCTGCTAGGTAACAGGACACTTAAGTGTGAAGAATAGGTAACAAAAGAAAATGGAGGATAATAAGTCAAGGGAGTGGCTGGAGAAGTATTACTCACCTAGCCGGTGGAACAAGCGCATGGGAGCAGATAAAGTGGTTCAGCATCATGTTAAAGTTTGCAGTGAATGCAGTGTAGAAACAAAACAAAGTTTGAACGTTGAACTGAGCGTGCTGTATGGGGAAGGCAAAGCCAAGATGGATGTATTTTATCCCCCACTAAATGACCATGACAATGCTCCAGTCATTGTTTTTATTCATGGTGGTTACTGGCAGCAAGGTAGTAAAGATATGTACAGTTTTGTTGGTAATTCCTGGACAAAAGCTGGATGTATTGCAGTGGTTTTGGGTTATAATCTTGCACCAGAGGCCAGTGTGGAACAGATCATCGCTGAAATCCAAGCTGCACTAGAGTACATTGTTGGCAAGTTTCCTAAATCAAAACTGTTTTTATGTGGACATTCTGCTGGTGCACACTTATCTGCTATGATGGCACTTGCAAATTGGAACAAGGATGGGTTAGTTTCACAAGCTGTTCATGGCATGTTTTTGCTCTCTGGGATTTTTGACTTGGTTCCCTTGGTTAAAACTAGCGATAATGATGCATTAAAATTGGATGCAGACTCCGCTGCAAAAATTAGCCCCCAGACAATTCTTCAGGAAGCATCTCCCACAATCCGCTGTCCTACACTGGTTGTAGTTGAAGAGCATGGATCTCCAGAGTTCATTCGACAGTCAAAAGAATTTGATGAGATCTTGAAGTCACATGGTGTACAAAGTTCCTTTTTACAGCTTTCTGGAGTCGATCATTTTAATTTAATTGAAAACATGGCTGATCCTGAAGATCAACTTTGCAAAGAAATTTTAAAAGTTGTCCTTAAACAATCTTAACATCTTTTGACAATGTGGTTTTTCAAGTTTTATTGATCTAGAAATGCTCTTTATATACTGAAAAAAACTATGGTGGAATCAATCACACACAAAAATTAACCTACAATATTGCTAAAAATATAAGTACTATATCAACTCCCTTTAGTCTGTCCCCAGTTCAAGACAAAGTCAGAGCAGACTTGAGAGAGTTGAGAATGACCTCCCTTTTTTCATACTTTTTATTATAGATGTGATGGAAATTAAGAGACAATACTCCAAGATTGTTAGGCAGTAGTGAAAATTTGAAACATGAAGGAGAAAGTTACTTTTTCCACTAAATTTGATGTATTAGAATTACAGACGAAAGACTTCCAGAGCTTTTCTCTTATTAATTGACCCACCCTGCGTGGCAGATATTTGAGAGGAATGGAAAAGGGAAGTTAAGGTGAGAATGTGATGGGCATGTATGTGCCATTACTCATGTCCCTTGCTTAACCCCCCCCCCCCCCCCCCACCCCCGCCTTCCTTTCTCTTTAAACTCCTGTCTTGCAGGTTATCATCAGTGATGCACATATTATTTCTCCTTATTAAATCATTATCAGTGCTCAAGTTCATGAAATAAAAGAAGCTAAAAGGGTGTCATTAAAAAAATCTACTGCCTCACCTCCCCGAGGCAGGCACCCTCAATACTAGGCTTGGTCATTAAACTGTGCAATTCACTAATTATTATAATTATTACAATTCATTTTTGTGCAAATATAAGGACTTTTTTGGAATAGATTTTAGTATTGATTTGTTTCAATATCCACTTAAGGGAGGTTATTTTATCTTCCATAGACCCTGTCCTGAGAGGGGTGTCTACATTGGCTTAGCGTTCAATAGGTTTAAAACTAACTTTTGTGAAATTTGCATATACCAAGGGCTAGACTGGGCATTTACCTCTCTCTCCCATCATTTTCCGTCGCTGGAAATCATACTAGCAAAGGGAAATGTTAGGAGAACAGTGCGAGGAATGTGAGTGTTCTTGATGTTTGTGTTTTCGTAATGATCAAGCCCACAGAGTGGGGTAACTCCATATTTGTTTGCCTCTCTATGGGTATACCTACGGACGTCATTTTCCTGTTGCATTTTCAAGGGGTGGGGGGGGGGGGGGGGTACTCAATAAAGTTTAATATGGGGAAGCTCCTTCCCGAGGTCCGAACCCTTAACCTTTTATATACCCTTTCTGAGGGAAAAGGTACCCCTTTCGTATACCTTCTATTGACAAATGGTAACCCTTTCACATAGCCAGTTAAGAACTTTCCATCCCTTTTAGCTTCTTTCAGTATTTATTTATTGTTTCATTTTTATATTCCCATTTTCCTCTTTTCTGACTGTTTTGTTTTTAATCGCATTGCCTTGGGCTAGTGTACCATCTTCATATCTTTTATGGAGATACTCCGTTTAAAAGGGGTTCCTTTTTCCAGGCTAGAGGTATATAAGGGGAGGGGGGGCTCATCATTTATAGAAAGGGGGGCTATGGAGATTTTTTCTTGTGGGGCGGGGCATCATGAGTTTTTCCCGTCAGTTGTTAAAGGGAGCTGTCACAAATATCTATTTCTGTAAATGTAACTGAAGGTTTAAAGGGGAGCCAGCCTCGTTCCCAGGGTTCTCTCCTACCGGCCCTACGGTGCGAGAGAGGGCGGGTAGGAGAACCACCGCGGTCAAACTTCTAAATCGTTATTTTTGTTTTTTATTGCTGGGATTTCATTTACCAGTTAGAGAAAAACGGGCAAAGATGTATAAATCAGTTAGTCAACATAACTATCTTTCCATTTTTCTCAAAATTTTGAGTTTTTTTCGCTGAAAACGCTTCGCGCTAAAAGAGAATCATGTTTGAAAATGGCGCCGATAAAAACGTCAGCATCGGTTTTCAATCACTTAGAACTTTTTTAGTAAAGTTTTAAAAAGTTTAGTAAACTAACAGGATGTTGGTAATACCCTAAACTTCGATAGTGATAGTAGCAACCTTAACTTTGAAGTATTTCGCTTAACTTTTGCAAATTTCATTCGTTTGACCGCTGTGAAGGTAGGAGAGAACCGTGGGAACGAGGTTGAGGGGGAGCCATCACAAAAGTTTCAATAAAAACCGTCACTGTGTCTATTCAATACCACAAAATAGAATTTCATTTCAACAAAAATTTGGTTGAGAGAACAGAAAGGCCTAGGAAATCTCTGGATCAATATATTCGTATTCCCCGACGGTCCTGGGACGAGTAGTGCTTGAGCGAACATGAATGTGAGGGTAGGTAATGAGGGGAACTTCTCACCATGAGGACGAACAAACATGAGAAAACTGCGGCTGAGTTACGCTGCCGGAATTTAAGGAAAAATTTTACCGTTGTTAGGTTACGGAGGGATACACCCTTCAGAGATCATTATTTCAAACAACAAAAGGAAGATCTCCTCGTCATTACTGAGAAAAAAGCAAGCCTAGCCAGATATTGAAGGAAAGAGTTTATAATTTGATAAAAATGTGAAGATGGTGTCAAAATCCCCGAAGCCATTTTAATATCATTAATTTTCAGTGTCCTTAAAACTTGTTGAAGGATACCTTTAATAGAAATGGACGTGCTTATCTAAAGCCTGCGATCAAAGGTAACACACCTTCCTTGCAGTTGACGTTTTCTAACGAAGGGGCCGGGAGACAAAATCTTATGTATTTGAAATATTAAACCAAATAAGTACGTTCAGTGGTTAATTAAGTTGCACAAGCTGTAATGGTAAATGTCCATGCATGGGTAATAATGCTGATCGTACCAAAAGGCGAGGCCGCTTCTACTTACCAACAACTTCGGATTCCCCTTTTTGTGGTATGTAGTTACTCTGTATTAATAATGACCCATTCATGTAGGCTGGTCGTTCGACGGATATGCTAATGTCGTACGTTTATGCATGTTTTCCCTTCTAGTTTATTGCACCCAAGAAAAGAAAAAAAAAAGGTGCGATTACATGGTATGCAGCTAATTGCAACTATCATGCTATTCATATAGTATGAATTAGTTATAAACTAGGTATACCTATCGATAGAGTGCCAACGAGCAAATCATGCGTATTTTGCTTAGGAATAAAATTCCTTTTTTTCCCATTCGACCGTTTCTTGGTCCCTCCCTGTTGCAAGGATTATTTTCTTGAAAAGTTCTCAGATTCAGTCTGGTGGCTTTACAAACCTGCTATGTAAAAGTGTGAAGTGCCTTCAAAGAATGAAGTCAGCTTTCCAGAGGAAGCGATCGGGAATATTATTAAGTCCATCTACAAATCTACTGTCGGTTCGGTTTCACATTGTGATAAATATTTGCACAGTTTAATCATTTAAACCTCCTTTCAAATTTCCCGAGGCTTTTTCAGTTACCGGATTGAAACTTAGAATGATTCGCTGGGCCATCTGAAATGTTTCCAAGGACATGCGAGGTACGGCACGTTGGTATTTAATTTTAGTTCATTATTTTTATAAATCCTGAACTCGGCCAGGTTTCGAAAAAACTGGCGTTGTTTTCTTTTCCTTTGTTGTTCGCTTAGGCTTGTAATTCGTTTTTGTTCTCATTGTTTTTGTTCGCTGGTTAGATTTTTTCCCCAACACCAGATTTTCCAACAGAAGCGACTGCATTCTTCGTGTCAAGCTTTCCTTTTCTCCTCGTGTAATCTGATCCTTTTTAGTGGTGAGAATATTGCTTGCTGAACATAGAACACTTTTGCTGTTTTACAAACTTCTCTTCGTTAAAACTTAACGTTATGGCCCCTAAAAGTAATAGAATATATCAAGTGCTCATGTCTCTTGACTGCGGTGGCCGGGTTTGACGAAAAAATTTAGGTAAATAAACACAGGAAGTCATGACGGCGGGAAGTGTGTGAAATTTTGTTTGTTATTCAACTTGAGCCCGTGCGCCGGGTACTACCTTTTGATTGGTTCACAACTGACCACTTGGTCTCAGGGGAATCTACATTACATTGGGTTACACTTTTTTCAGCTCGATCGAGAATTTTTCTGCCTATTGCCCAGTCTTACGCGGCTCTATTCTGCTGCCGCCTCGCCATCCGAGCGTCTTCGCTCGGATGGCTCGTTGGCAAAAATTGGAAAATACTGTGCAACGCAAAAGTTCGATTATTTTTACAAAGTTTATCAAAATGTGTGTTGAAAGGGCACGAAAAAAACAGACGTTTCGAGGGTTTAAGTTCCCCCTCTTCCTCAGTGGGTTAAAGCAACTGAAAAAAGCACAAACGAGGTACACTCTTTTTTTATAAGAACCTTTTTTGTGGGAACCTTCGGCCTGAAATTTGCCAAAATATTAAGAACATGCTAAGAACATACCCGAGGCTCAGAGAAAAACAATTTATTTTTTACTGCTTTTACTTTCCTAATTCCAGAAAATCTGACTTACATAATAATGTCCTACATGGAATCATAGTGCACGTAAATTTTTTTTCTTTCAACACATTCCTATTGTACATGGTCAATAATATATTCACATTGTACTTCTACAATTCATTAATATATGACAACTATAATCATTGTCTTATCTTGTCTATATATGTAGCTTAAAAGTTATCAGATTACCGTTTTGGCATTTAAGAACATATCTGTAAGAACTCATTTCCAGGCTGAAACCACCCAGAAAATAAGAACTGTCCAGGCTCAACTCGGAAGTGGACGTTCTTATAAAAAAAAAAGAGAGTAACGTTTAAATATAAATCAAAGCAAAGACTAACGTTACATGCGTGCGCTGACTTTGAGAAGTTCAAATGAAGTTGAAGTCTGTATTCAGTTCGGCTGGTTGAAGTGTCGGGGGTCTGAGTATAATTCTGGCGTCAAAACTGCCACCATGCAGTACTGACATATTATGGATCTAGTGCATGAGAGATGGATACTTTTGCTTGAGCACTATATCTTGACAAGAGCTCGATCACATGCGCTTACAGTTACAGGTTATTTTCTCTTTTATTGCAGGAAGGTCCCCCTGAACAGAGGCCGATAGAAATCAAAGCATGGATCGCGTGGACAAATAGTAAATAATGCAACTTGTGTCGACAAGGAATAGGGATGGTGGAGCTAATTCTTTTAGACCCTGTTTACATGGAGTGGGGGACCCCAGTCTAGTGGGGTTGGTTTCTTTTGTTTTCACGCTCTGGGGGACACAAAACAAAAGAAACTTACCCCACTAGACCGGGGTCCCCCACTCCATGTAAACAGGGTCGACCTTATTCAGGATGCCCGCCTTCTTTACATGCGCCTAGGGACTAATGGAATAAAAGCGATGTCACGTGGCTTCTTAGGGGGCAAACAAGTGATAAATTTTTCCAATACAAGAAATCGCGGTCGAATTTGTTTATTCTTGACAACAGAAAATGAACAACTTTTTATATTAAAGACGAGAATGGCAAATTATGGGTGTCAATGATCATTTTTACTTTTTGGATGCAGTAGTGACAGTAGATGTCCTCACGGCAAGCAATAATGACGTTAATTTTGTCGAAACTCAAACCGTACTTTTTCCATGGCCATTAAATCGTCGTTTCATTTTGAGAGAATAAACAAAGTCGACCGCGATTTCTTTATCTTTTGATTGCCCCCTGAAATACCACGGGTATCGTGAATAAGGTCTATCAGATCCAGTGACATGAGAAATTTGCTTTGTTTGTTTTTTAGTTTGATATGTTTACTTCATGTTGATGTATTTTGGTTTGTTAATAAACCATTTCATTGGATCCCGAGGCTAAGCCTTGATTGTTTTCACGTTGTTCTGAATTTTTGGGCAACTTTGAGCCTTGTTTTTCTCTTATAAAAAATTTACCGCTAAAAGGTGTGCTCTGACTGTGTGACAACTTGCTCCTAAATTATTAACACATATGACGGCATTTTCTTCGAACACCTTTGAACTTTTACCTTTATTTAAACCTGGTAGCTAAGTGATGCTGGAATATCCGAGGAGGAATGAAGACAATTTTTGCTTAGCTTTTTTTTATTTTTAGGACGTCCCTGCCATCTGAGAACGTGGCACAGGCTACAAGGGCACCGAAAGCGCGAACTCTAGCTGACAAACATTTTTAACCTCTGTCACTTCTGGTGCCGTTTCCTCCATTGTCAAAGATCTGACCATTTTTACTGTCCAAACGCCTAGTCAAAACTAGTCTGGATCAACATCTGTATTCCTTAATTCTTTCAAACTTTTTTAAATAGTCATGGTTAAAGGCTTGACAAGGTTTATAGTAACAGCAGTCAGGCAGACTGGTTACATTCCTCTTTGTGTGGACTAAAAAGTGGTATTTTCAATCAGCCTGCCGGGATTTATGGGCAGAAATGCATACTGTATCTGAATCTGACAACCAAATTATATACTGTAAATCCTCTATTATGCTCCCCTCTCAAATACCCCCCCCCCCTTTCTCAGTGGGAGAAAGTTAATAAGCCCCCCTCCCCTCCCTCTTATTATTCTTCACTAATTGTGACTTATTGTACTTAAGCTTTTCCACTTTGTATCATACTTCTTTATGGAGAACCGATGCCATCGTCTTTGCTAAATTAACTACTAGTTTTATTGTGTCAATAACAAACTATTCATTAAAGTACACAGTTCTTATTACATCAGCTCACTTTACAACTTCCAGCTTCCAAAGCAAAAACATGGCTAAAACGTTTGGAGAAACTATTGAAATATGGAGCTCCAACTGCATGAACTATTTTAAATACATTTTTTTGGAAAAAATAAATGTGTCAAAGTGAGGCTGGAAAACTTGCTCACCGAAGTTTTTTTTCTTGGCTTTGATTGGCTAGCATGGACTAACATGGAGTAGCTAGGATGTCAATCAACATTTGATGCTCGATTTCATTGGCTGTTTAACTGTCTGACTTGGCCCGTCCAATTACAAGCAGCTTCTAATTGGACAGTTCTAGTGCTACATCAGGTAAGCTACGGACCATTAGAAAACTTATGGGGGGGGGGTGGGCAAAGTACAAAAAAAATATTCACGCAAGGGAAAATTAAATGAAAAACAATTCTTGCACATCAATCAATCCTAAAAAATATTCATGCTATGGCCTAAAAAAACTTCATACAAGGAATTTGACAACGAAAAAAAAATTGCTGCGGCTCAAAAATTTCCCTCCCCCCCATAAAATTTCTAATGGTCTATCCCTAAGGGCTGCTGTCAATCAGATTCAATAATTTTGTTATTGATGCAAAGTAATAACAATAAATAATTGATTAAACAAAAAAAATAGAATTGTATTGTATAATGCTTTATTTTAGATGAATGCCCATTTTAAATGTATTATACAAAGGGAGGAAATTAGTTTTGTGCTATGAACATTCATAGTTATACATTTCACTTAAAAAAGGGTACAATTGAGGTAGTATATACATGAGCTTTCATTATATGAATTTTTTTCAGACATTCTATTTTAGCTAGAAACTTACATTTCGTTAAAAATATCCCCTTACTTTCGTTTGATTAATTGCAACCCAAACAATATAAATAATTATAGCAATTCAAGAATATTTACGGTTGCAGTAAAAATTTTGGAGGCAACGAAAAATCGGCTCATCCTCGATGTAAAAACCTGTGACGTAAAACAATGAATACAAAGAAGCCTCTGAGAAGTCAACACAATAGAGCCAAGGAAAATAATAGCTAGAAAACAAAGAAAAACTTGACAGGTTTTTACACCGAGGGAAACCCCCAAATTCGCGATATCACCGCGATACGCAATACGTGTAGGTTTGTAGAAATCCTGCGAAATATGCCGTACCTAAAAAGATACATATAATGATATATAAATATAAGCCGTTTCGTGAGAGTTGTATTATAACTCGTCTCGATTAGTAGAAACTGAAGTTCTCTTTGAATATATCAAAGTATTTTGCATCCCGATCAATAATTAGCACGGGATCAAAAGATAACACTTTCAAATACAATTAATTTGTGTTTACGTTTTAAGGTCATATTTGCTTACCACCAAAACCACCGCTAAGACAGAAATCAACTTTGTGGAATTATTGTCATTATTAACTTATAATTCGACCACGTTTGAACGTAAATATTTGATGTTCCGTCGCTTAATAATATAAGGTAAGAGCGCTACAAAGCCTGTTTAAACAATTCAGGGGCACGTTTTGAATTCAATTTTCCTCTGTCGTGTTCACAATGCATCAAAAGTTATCTGTTTCAAGAGTCTGATTCGCTCACATCGCTTTCATCGATCTTCATCATATTTTTAATCCTCGCCCGAAGCTTGATCATCTGTCTTGCTAAATTCTTGTCTTGTAATTGCATCTCTTGCAGTTCCCTTCGAAGCCATATAATAGCGTTCTGCAAATCAACTTGTCGTTCTGCCATAGTTGTCCCTTCTCGTTGTATAACAGGAACCTTGCTACCTTTAGTCTTCGCAGCACCCACCAAGTCTTCGCCATAAAACTGCCTTGTTTCTGGCTCGTCATGAAAATTAACCCTCCGTTGTTGTTCTAACTTAAAGTCATCCGTCTCATTAATCCCTGTCATTGTAAACTCGAAATCTTCGCGATATCAGAGTCAGATCGTTAGCTCACAGATCTTTAGTGCTCCGAAGTTGAAGAAAATCGTGATTCATGTACTTTGGAATCCACTATTGTATTCCCCAAAGCCCCACTATTTCCTGAGAGAAGTCACGAACTTTTGTGCGGACTTCCCGTGACCTTTACATGTTTTGATTTCCAGCGTTATATAACCGTTTATAAAATAACTACGATAGTACGCGCATTCTGATTGGTTAAAAACCTATGGTTTGTTGTGCTGGTAAACTCATAGAAACCGTAAAGTTATTTTATAAAAGAAATAGACCACACTTTCCATGGGTTTACCGGCGTGATAACCCACTTGGGATGTTTGGAGAACACTCGAAAAGCTTGTGAATTACTCGCCTTCGGCTCGTGATATACAAGTTTTTCTTGTGTTCTCCCAACATTCCGCGTGACTAAACCCATGGAAAGTGTGATCTATTGCTTAACTAACAATGGCAGTTGTATTCTTCCACCAATCATATGCAGGCAACAATTATAAAAGGTTCACGTTTTCGTTGTTGCATATTATTGAGCTATATTTTAGTGCACGACTTCTTTGTTTGACTTGTCTAGCTCTACTGAAAATTTAAATAAAGAAAAGCGGTTGTAAACAATTGGAAAGAGTTGCTGGAAAGATCGATGATAAAAATTTATGTTTGTCAGTCTGTTTGGACAGCGGAATTACGGAGAGTATGCGCTAAAGTATTCATAACAGCAATATGGTGGACACAACTGATTACCTCGTAACTTAACTCGTGAATTTCTTTATTAATTATAGAGAGCTAACTGCTTAGGACAAGTCCACAATGAAGTAAAATATTTCTTTGTAGTCATTTGAAATCGTAGTAAAGTTACTTAGAACTTAGATCTATATTTGTTCTGTTCTAGGCTAAACATCGATGGTCTTCTGGTATACTTTCCATACGACTATATTTATCCAGAGCAGTACTCTTATATGATGGAGTTGAAGAGAACTCTTGATGCCAAGGTGAAGACCGATTTCTGCAAGATCCTTTGGCCTCACTGATATGTGTAACGTTCTATCCTTTTGCAACACCTACAATTTAAGATCACATGAAAGCTCGCCTAATTAATTTATCAAAAAAGGTGTATCAGCGAATTAATCTGCTTATGCAAGCTTAAAAGCTAACAATTTAATACTTGTAGTACAAGAAATCGCATCGAGATATGCTGATGAGTGGCTTTCCTTCGCAATAAACAGCTGGTGTGTTATGCTTACATAGTTAAAATTGCCGAAAACCCAAACTGTTATTGTTGTATAATTGAAAAAGAATGGATTCCCTTTTTCATGTGGCTCACGTCGGTTATTGGACAGCTGCTGATGGCATGGTGAAATACTGTAAAATTCCGAAAATAAGCCCCAGGGCTTATATTTTTCAAAGGCCCTTTTTGAGGGGCTTATTTTTCGAGGGGCCTATATTCAGAGGGGCTTATGTATGGAGGGAAATTTGTGTTTCAAAATCGGTTGGGCTAGCTTGTAGTGGGAAGGAAATTTACTATTTTTGCTTTGTTTTTCTTTGTATTCAAGGGCAAATTCCAAGTACAAGCCCCCGGGGGGCTTATATTCGGAGGGGCGATTTAACGGAGGGTTTTTTGCATTACGATTTTGGGGGGCTTATATTTGGAGGGGCTTATACATGAAGGGGCTTATTTTCGGAATTTTACGGTAGGTGTTTGTGACAGGAAAAAGGGGCCTTTTCCCTAAAATCTTAACAGCATAGACCTTGTCACAATTTTGGAAGCCATCTTGATGAGTTGGCAACTGTGTAAGAAATTAGTGTTTTTATGAGCATCTAATTTCAAATAATTTCCATAAAACGACTGTTCTGATAAAAATATTAATTGTAAACTAAAGCCACATAGCAAAGGATTCTACTAACAAATTTTGGGGGCTGTAACTGTGCTTAGATTTCTCCAGACACTTGCTTTAGATTTTCCATATACTTTGTCTACAATTTTTGCCAGGAAAATTTAGTCGGCAGAAAGAAACATTACAGACAAATGTATAGAAAATTTTAAAAAGTGGTTCTAGCACATTTAGCCGCATGTAACTCCGTCAGTTTTTTTGCAATAGATTCATTAGGAGTGAAGATTAATATTTCATAATAATTTTTTGTCAGAACAGCCGTTTTATGGAAATTATTCGACATTAGATTCTCTTAAAAAATCCTGTTATTTTCATGGAGTTGCCTACTCGTCAGGATGGTTTCCAAAACTGTGACAAGGTCTATTGTGGGAAGAGGTCCCATGGGTGGTGATAGGCCTCTGGTAACTGGCTTTTATTGAAATCCCTGATCCACTAGGTCTAATGATCCTGTAAAATTTGATGAATGAGCTAAAATGGGTGCTTTCTTTAAAGTCGGCTCTCTTCTGGCCAACAAGTCACCCCTGTTGGAAATGGGATTGTTGTCATACTCTTGTTACCCATAAGCAAAGGCCCTTTTATCTTCTTAGATAGATGGGTTAAAGTCATTAACTTAAGTAGCAGTCCTTCAGCCTCAAGAATAACTTTTGTCAGGCCCCGGTTTTTCAAACGTTGAATAGCGCTATCCACCGGATAAATCACTATCCAGCGGATAGGGTAATTGATTTCCGTAATACTTATCCGTTGGATAGTGATTTATCCGGTGGATAGCGCTATCCAACGTTTGAACAACCGAGGCCAGGACTACAATTACCATGACATTTGAGTTTTCTCGGTTTAAAAACATGTGATAATTTTACATATTGTAAGTTTACTAGGCATAGTTTTAATGCTTCTGAAACTTTCTCTAACACCTCTTGATTGCATGTGATTTTCATTTTCAGGGTCACTGTCTTCTGGAGATGCCTTCTGGAACTGGCAAAACCATATCACTCCTGTCCTTGATTGTTGCCTACATTTTGGTAATTATATATGATACAACTTGTTTAGCTGGCTCCCGGCTGAGGGGGGAGTGGTTACTTTGGAGTTAAAGTTACAGGGTTAATCAGAAGATTTTTGGGGTTTGAAATTTCCCATTGCAGGATTTTCTTGGGTAGGAAAATTTAGCAAGTATTTTTGTGGTACCTTGATGTACAGTGTAAGTAAGTATTTTGGGGGTTATTCAAAACCTTCTAGGTTTGGTATAGTACATGTAGTATGCTTGGTATGCCCTCATTATTACAACTGACTATGCAAAAATGATGAAGTGATTTCCATATAATTTAATGACATTCAAATCTGACCATGCTTGCCTCCAGGCCAAACCTCTGGACCTGTCCAAACTCATCTACTGCTCTCGCACCGTTCCAGAATTAGAAAAGGTAAACAAACAAGTTTCATTTTTTGGTAACATTTTTATCAATTAATAATTATCATTTATTCCATTTAATTTATAGTGTATTAAGTAATAATGAACTGTGTCAGTGATATTACTTGGTAGAAGACAAAAGAGTATTTTTGAACATGGGTAATGAGCTAAAAGTAGAAAGTAAAACTGTCAAAACCAATTCGCAACCTGAGGCAAACAGGGATGATTTTATTTACCTAAGAGACTTTATTGTTTACTTTATAACAGTTATTAATTTCTCTGTAGGTTTTAGAAGAGTTAAAAGTGCTTTTGGAGTATTATGAGAAAGAAACAGGACAGAGACCAAAGATTTTAGGCTTAGGACTTAGCTCACGAAAAAATCTGTGCATCCACCCCGAGGTTTGCTTTGACTTTGCTTAACTTTAAAGGGTAGATTGGCCCTTTGATCTTTCTAGAATGATCAGAGGACCTCTTCTTGTTGGGTAGCTGCATGTAACTGTCAGTTTTCAACCTTCAAAAATCGCACATAAGATTGATGCCCTCTTAGGGGTGGGGGATGTCCCTAGTCTGAAATTTAAAGCCATTTGTTTTGCACTTTAAGAAGAAGGCCATGTACTAGTCAGTATTGTGCTATTTTATTTGCCCTTATTTTTGTTGCAGGTACGATTTCATCTTATCTTGAAATATCTATTTTGTTGTTTGTCACCAATATTTTCATCTGCCTTTGTTATGTTGCTGTTCAGGCCCATGTTGTTTGTCAAAATATCGCCCTAAAAATGCCTCAAGACTGGGTTACTGCCAACTGTTGCCTCAATACATTTCCTAAAGAAGTAGAGCAGGTTGATTGAGGTTGTTGAAATATTGGGCACTTTCATTGTTTGTGATTATTTTATAGTTCTTGTGACCCCTCTGTTTTATAAAGCAATGTTAATTCAAGGAATGATGATCACTCTTAGGGCTTAAAGTATTAAATGGTCATGTCTAAAGCATTGACACCTAAAATTAGCGAATAATTATATCCCAATATGCCAATAGTTACCATAAAAATATATTGGCCAATTTTGGTGAAAGATATTGACTGCTTGATTTACCAAACTTCTCTACTAACAGTATTCCTATTTCTTAGGTTATCGCTGAAAGAGAAGGCAAGAAAGTAGATGGGAAGTGTTTGAGTTTAACAGCATCTTACATACGTTTAAGGCACAAAGAAGACAAGTCTGTTCCTGTTTGTTCATTTTATGAGGTACAAGTTTAAACTCTCTCCCTAATGCTGCACCATAAAGGATTATTGCCATGATAGAGATGTGACTGTTAGTCCAAGTTTAACTGTATAGTAATACAGTGGAACTCTGTTAATCAGTCACCAATGGGCCAAAAAAATTTGGCTGTAATAACAAGGTGACCATATTAACGAACCTTTTTTTTACAAGAAAATGTATGGTCATTTTGCCGGGCGGCCAAAAAAGTGGTCGTAATAATGAGGTGACTGTAAGGCAGGGTTCCATTTTATTAATAAAGCAAGAAATTATTACTGTAGCTGTGAGTTCATTATTGTGGAGTAAAGTTAAGTGCTCTAGCCAAAGTGCAAAATAAAAGGATGAGCCCCTGGGAGTAAAATAACGTTGCTCTTACTAAGCCAGTTCCATAGGTTTTTGAATTCCTTTCTTCTAATTATATGGCAATAAAAAGGCAGGGGGTAAAAAAATTTGAATTCCAGCTGGTCCTATAGGTGAGCAGCTCACACATTTTGCTTGCCTAGGGCACTTCTTAGTTAATGATTTAGTTGGAGGATGACTTGACTGCACCCCTGTCCATTCGGCAAGTGATCTTTGAAAGTTATTTGCCCAGCAAGAAAATCTGCAGTACTCGTCCTGGACTACTCGACGGGACTTTTTTTAAGCCCCGCAAGGGAACAATTTAATTTTTGGAAAATTTTGTATTTGGCCATTTACTTTGCTTCTTTGTTTGGACGATCATCACAGGTATAGAAATCTATTTATTGCAACCTTATCAGTTGCAAGAAGGAAGACTGAAAAAAAAAAAACTGCAAAAGTTGGGTCTAACTGTAATGATCTCCTTTCATTTAATTCTTCACCCCACAGTTCCTATATTTCATATATATTACTCATTGTTTCATTTGTTTAGTTTTGTTGTTGTTTCTGTATTACAGTCCTTTGATGCCCATGGGAAGGAAGAAAAACTTTCTCCTGGAGTCTATAATTTGGTAAGGATAAAGCTCTGACACCAGTTGTTCAGTACCTGGATGACGCTATTCACTGGAGAAATTTCTACCATGTGGATAATGTTAATATTATTACTTATCTACTGGATAGAAATTGATCCGCTGGATAGCGCTATCCAATGTTTGAACTTCTGTGGCCTGATGTTCCCTGTGATATTAATACTTTCAATGTGTAGAAAATGGTTGTGATTGTTAATAAAGAGAATTATCTGTATCATTTTTCATTATATAGTCTTTTAGCATTTTGACTGTTAACTACTAGCAGCTAAATGTACATAATAATTATTAAAAAAAAAAAGATTGCAATGAATGAAAGGAGAATCGTTGTGTATTCTGGAAGTACCTTGAAAGTCCTTTTACATGAAGATGTACAAGTTTTCATTATGATTGTCTATTCTTTTTTGTTTAAAGGATGACTTAAAAACAGTTGGCAGTAAGAAAGGGTGGTGTCCATATTTTCTTGCTAGACATACTGTAAGTATATACTCCTGGGCTTCTTTAATAGTACTGGTTATTGTTTAGTTTGCCATGATTATTGTTTGACGATATATGGGAATTTGTGACTTGGGACACAGGAAAATGTCCATTGTCTGTATTAAGCAGGTTAACTTCACATAAGATATGAGCTTTTGGTTGGGACAAATGAAACTGTCTGTGATGTACAGGTGTTGATATTAAATGGGTGTCTGCAGCTAGAGCAGGGTTCCAATGTATATGAAACATGCACAGATAATAATATTGCAGGTGCACATATAACCTACACCAAATGAAGGGATACTGAAAGAATTAAAAAAAAATAGATATGATGGCACCACTCACAGCATTAATTAATTAAATAAGCCTTCCAGAATTATTTTATTTTTATTGGCCTTAACCTTGCTTTTTTTTCTAATGCATCATTTCAGATCTACCATGCTAATGTTGTTGTATACAGCTACCATTATCTCCTGGATCCTAAAATAGCTGACCTGGTTTCTAAAGAATTGGAAAAGACATCTGTTGTTGTATTTGATGAGGCTCACAATATAGGTACAAACTGTTTCACATTTGGTACCTCTGTAGCCTGGATTCCCAACAGAGGTTTTATGGTGTAAAAAAAGTTGGAAAAATTTTCAACAGTATAATAAAGGTAGATAGTTATAGTCCATCAAGTTGAAGGTTTGTTAAATAACATTCAGACATGTTTATGACTGATTTGAACTCTGAGTTGTCCCGCTGCTTGGGCCAGAGTCACAAATTTTCTCCAGCCCGAGAAGCTGCGAAGGAGACTATCATGCAAAAAAGGCCAGTTCTGAACTAAATAATAAGACCTTTTACTTATAAAGAAGGTGCATATCTGTAGTAAACACAAAAATTGTCCCAAATTGTTGCAAAACCTGTTGCACATCACAACAAAATCGATTTTTTAAATCAGCACCATTCTAGGTCGACTTTCATCTTGGTGTTTGCTTGTAGGTGGAAGATCAACCTAATAGATCGTAGCCACTGAGAATTGGCCATTATGCCTGAGTTACAGATCATGTCGACTAAACGTAGCATGTAAACCCTGGCATTAGAAATTTCTCTGAAATTTAGACAAGTCATGTGAGTTAGTCTTTCCTTAGTTCCGTATCCATTCTTGAATACATTTTTGTTGTCGTGTCCTCACTGTAATTGCTTGCATGTTGTTTGCCCGTTGTGATTTGCAGATAATGTTTGCATCGAATCCATGAGTGTGACAATATCACGAAGAACTCTGGACAGAAGTCATGCTAATGTTGAGTCACTGGCAAGAACTATTAAGAAGTAAGGGTGAAAATATTGTGGCAATGTGATAAGAGAGCAACAGACGTAACAACTCCTGATTTTGCCCTAGAACTTGCGTCTTGCTGTAGATTGGTTGTTAGTACAGCAACTTTAAGATGACCTTTGCTTTAGGGCCAAGACCAGTCAAGTCCCTTGTCACAGGACTAAGTATCTTTGATTTTGGAAAGGTTTCCCCATCATAGAGAGCTAGTGAAAACAAATGAATTTGAACAACGTGGACCAACCTAAGGTTTCTTCTTTAGGAAGACCGGGGGTATTTATATCCTGTATTACCCAGTAATCTCGTGAGACAGCCAGGTGTACAAATGATTATTTTTTAGCACTCTACAGAACCTTCTTCAAACAATCCCCTCCTTGCGAGCACCCTGTTAATGTAATCAACTATACCATGCAGGAAGTTTTTTTTCCACCCACTTCCCATCTTCTATTTTCCACGTCTTGGAAAGCGAATTTGCACTCCTCTCATCGTTCATGGGCGGGTGTACCATGGTGTAGCGTAGTTTTAACGAAAAATGATGGAAAAAACGCTGGTGATGGAGTCTCTTTAACGAGTAATCAATCAAATCTGAGAATGAGTGACTTAATATTAATTCGTACATATGTGTGTGTTTTTTCTGTAAGTATCAAAGAGAGAGATGCTAACAGATTGAGAGAAGAGTACAACAAACTTGTTCAAGGATTGCGGGATGCGAGTGCTGCAAGAGAAACAGACACAGTGTTATCCAATCCTGTATTACCTGATGAGATCTTAGAAGAAACCGTACCTGGAAATATCAGACAAGCCGGACATTTTGTGAATTTTATGAGAAGATTTATTGAATACTTGAAGACACGTCTAAGAGTGCAGCATGTTGTACAGGAAACTCCACCGTCCTTTCTACAGCATATCCTTCAACAAGTGTGCATTGAGAGGAAACCTCTAAGGTACTGTACATCAGGCTTGGTTGTAAAATTATATTTTTGGCAACTATTTATTAAGCTAATTTTTTCATTTAAACTACACCAAGGCTCTATAATTATCTAAACTAAAATTAAATAGATATGATCGTAGCTTAGAAACCTTTTACCCAGATAAGAAAGCCTTCACCATCTCATTCCATAAAATCAATGTATCATATATTTGTCTTTTTGTTAACGCTTTGAACATTGATTTTTGCCATAAATTTTCTCGTATTAAAAGAAAACCGTGCGTGCTTTTGAAAAGCCTTTTCTACATTTGGATTATTCTTCAAAGTTACTGAACTGCCTCAAAAAGGAATGAGGAAACCATTCAATAAGCTAACCAACTAGCCTTCTTCTTCTTGTATTTTCTTTTTCAGATTCTGTGCAGAACGTTTAAGCTCTTTGTTGCACACTTTAGAACTCCCAGACGTTCAGGACTATGGACCTCTTACATTGATTGCTAACTTTGCTACACTTGTCAGCACTTATAACAAAGGTACAGCAGTGCTTTAAATTACATATTTGAAATGGAATATAACAATATGCGTCAAGCAACCTGATAGGAAAACTCACTCATTCAACTTCTTCATCCTGGCTGGGACATAGGAAAACTCAACGTGACCGAAAACTGGCCCTGACTCTTCGAAACATCTGAATTTTAAATTGTTTTAAGGCGGTAATTTTCTTTTAACCAAATCAATAGATTTAAGTAGTTTGTTCTAATACTTTCTCGTTGGGAAGCAAGGGTGGTGCATTGGTGAGAGCACTCGCCTCCCACCACTGTGGACCGGGTTCAAATCTCAGCATCGACGCCATATGTGGGTTAAGTGTGTTGTTGGTTCTCTCCCTTGCTCCGAGAGGTTTTCTCTGGGTACTCCGGTTTTCTCCTCTCCTCAAAAACCAACATTTCCAAATTCCAATTCGACCTGGAGTCAGATAGACGAAGAATCACCATGTGGATGTGCTACCTCTAAATCTTTTTTTAAGGGCCTATTATATTTTATTTGGTCTGGCTTCCACAACTTTTATTTACAGGTTGATCAATGTTCTGTGGTTGTTTAACTGACCTTGCAACTTCTCATTTCTTATCGTTATTTTATTGAAACAGGATTCACCCTCATCATCGAACCTTTTGACGACAGAACACCAACCATACCTAACCCAATACTTCACTTCAGGTGAGCCTTTGCACTCGAAACAATACTTATCAACGGCGTTTTTATCACTATTCCTTTAGAAGGTTTTGAGGAACATTTGCCAATACACTACATGTATTGACCAAACAAAATTTATCGTTTCCGATTGGCCAAGGGGAACGTCATTACAGTCAACTCTTTCTGAGACGGACACCTTCGGGACCTGCAGTATGTGTCCGTCTTAGAGAGATGTCCGTCTTACAGAGAGTCAAATAAAGGGAGTAAAGAAAGGCAGGGACCAACTCTGAGTGTCCGTCTTATAGAGGTGTCCGTTAAGAGAGAGTAGACTGTACTAGTGCTAACTGTACTCGTTAGTAGGAGTCATCAGTGATTTCCGAACTTGACCGAAGTTTTTCGAAGACGTCCAAGCGGGATGTTCGATCTTGACCTCACGAAACTCCAGTGACGATTTCCGTGGTGACGAGTTGACCCTCTCAAAGAAATGCACAGAGGCAGTAACACTGGTGATTTCACAAGTGCAAAGAGATTGGGCTGGCAAATCAGTGTTTAACATGCCTTACCTTAAGTACATTTTTATAGGGCGTAACTGCTTTTTTTTCTTTGAAACATACTCTATTCCAGAAAAAAACAGTCCTAGAAATAGGATAAATATTTCCTAGTGTCTAATAGCTCCATTGTTTCTTTCATTTTAGCTGTATGGATGCATCTATTGCTGTTAAACCTGTTTTTGACAGGTTCCAGTCGGTTGTTATTACATCAGGGGTAGGTTTGTTAGTCACTAACATCCTGCTATCAAACTTAGAAATTTTTAAAGTCAATCATGAATCTGGATGTTGATGCCTAATTACAGCTGTGAAGTCTGATTGAACTCAGGTTAGAAACTGAGATGAGTAAACATGCTAAGAGAAAACCAACAGTACTTAAAACCAGTAGAAACGTTGCAGCAAATCTGCTAGCGTTTGTTCCCGCAGTGGCTTGACATAACCCCTTTAAAAACGAACGTTGCTAACATGAAAAAAATGGGAGTGACTCCTCTTGTTCTGCTTTATACAGAAACCTTTTCCAGGGAACTGGAAAATAGACGACTAAAACTTCTGTGACGCCACAAATAAT
The DNA here is from genome assembly GCF_958299795.1 of Porites lutea. Taxonomy (NCBI): domain Eukaryota; kingdom Metazoa; phylum Cnidaria; class Anthozoa; order Scleractinia; family Poritidae; genus Porites; species Porites lutea. The sequence goes on from NC_133207.1 coordinate 30,213,980, forward strand.
GCTTTGTGGGTACAAACGCTAGTAGGCAAGCTGCTTAGCCAGTGGTTGCCTTTGTACAGCCCTCAGCTAATTGTCAGAGGGAGAGTTAGGTCTTGCATCCTTAGTGTTATACAAATGTTAATGAAACCTTCATTGACGTCACCATCATCATTATCATTGCATCATCATTGTCATCCTCGTTATGACCGTCGTCATTATCATTAACGTCGTCATGTTCCAATTTTCTGGCCGTGATAATAAAATTTTTTTCATGCAAGCTGTAGTTCAATTCTTGTTGCAGTAAACATACCTTTTGACTGCCTTATTTACGTCGCTTTTTGTCCTTGCAGACCCTGTCGCCTATAGATATGTACCCTAAGATTCTGGATTTTAGACCAGTTACTATGGCAACATTTACAATGACACTAGCAAGGATATGTCTTTGTCCAATGGTAAGTCAATTCAGTAAGTCCTTTAATAGCAGTTGGACATGGAGCTTCGTGCTTACGGTTAAGACCCATTTGCCGTTTGCTGTCGGTAATCATCCTCTCTTTTTCTCAACTTTAGCGTATACCCCAAATGGACTCGAGACTGACAGCTCTTTGCCTTCCAAACGAAGATCACTCACATTTACAGTGCTCACAGTGGGCTTTCAATAAATTGAAATTCCGTTGAACACACCTCCAACAATTCTCCAAAGTGGAACATGACTGAAAAAGCGATACATTGGTGCATATTATCCCTAATGTGTCCGACAAGGGTAGCAAAGATCAGTTTTTACTCACGCTTTTCGTGAACGTGAAAACCAATCTCTTCTCGTGGAAAACGGCAAACGGCGAACTTAAAAAATGACGAGAAAAATTATTCACGTGGTCATCTTTGCCGTTTGCTGTCACGTGGTGCTTGATCTCTCTAGCCCCCGGCCTATCGGATTTTATCGGGCAATGAAAACCTGATCGCCCTTGTCAGATAAACAAGTAAATGGCCAGAATATTTAATGTTGCATACAACTTGACCATTTTTGTTTGTTTGAGCAGATTGTTGGTAGAGGAAATGACCAAGTGGCCATTACAACGAAGTTTGAAACCAGAGATGATATGTGTGAGTAACGAATTCTTCAATGTTCTTTTGCCACGAAATGATGAATTGATTTGACACAATTTACTGACCTTGCCTTCGTAATAACCCACGCATTTACCATTTTCTCAATTGTTTTCTAGCTGTAATCCGTAACTATGGCAACCTGTTGGCGGAGATGTCTGCAGTGGTGCCTGATGGGATAGTCTGTTTCTTCACTAGTTACCAGTACATGGTGAGACTGTAAAGCGTGGTAGTGATATTTATAAGTTGCCTGCTCAATTTAGGGAACTTCAGCAACCACGGTGGCAACAGCAACGGAAACGTTAAAAATATACAATTTTTATACGAACTCAAATCCAGCCACAATTTTGCGGCCGTCGCTGTGATGTTACCTCGCAGTTTACCGCCAATTTGTTTGAGGGATTCAACAGTAATCGGATACAAAGTATTCACTTTAGTTTTCGGATTCAAAATTCACGCATGGATGTGTAAAGGACGAAACGAATCTGGTACCAAAGTATTCTGGATTCGTCACCACGATTCTAGTAAAAATCTCGTCTGGTGTAAACCCTCTATTTGGAGGGAAATGAAGGACTTCTTTGGCATAGTAACAGCTGAAGTACCACAGACAACCCACGCAAGCTCACCGAGTGAACCTGATGAGGGACGTGTACCAACACCGTTTCATTTATATAGCGTGCATGTTTCTGCCGTTCTTAATCTTCAGTTTGCTGTTCTCTTTTTCAGGAAGCTGTCGTGTCTATTTGGCATGATCAGGTAACTACTCAAAAGTCTTCACTGAAACAACCTTCAAAAAGATCTGCCTCAAGCTACCAACAAGCTCTTTTTTTTTCTGTTCCTGTATTTTTTCTTTTTTAAAGAAAACTGAGCAATTTCATTGTAATTTGTAATCACCTATAGTCGGTAATAATGTAATTTAGGTTTTGAACGTTGAATATTTTTGTACTTGGTTGAATTTCACCGGTGCATAAATAAAGATTACCTTACCTTACCTTACGATCAACAACAGCCATGCTCAAAGTTGTTTAGTGCACGGCCTTCTATGGCCTTAGCGTTGACTGTACTTAATGTTCCTTTATGCCATTTTCAGGGTATTATCAGCAACATTCAAAGAAACAAACTGCTGTTTATTGAAACTCAGGATGCAGCGGAAACCAGCTTAGCTCTTCATAATTACCAAAAGGTACACTGTCACAAAAAAGCAATGTTTGTCATTTACTTTATCAGGTAATGTTGTGGTTGTTTGCTGCATAGACAAAATAGTTAACCAATTCCATTTTCATCTTGTTTATCTAGGCTTGTGAAAATGGAAGAGGAGCCATTTTGTTGTCTGTAGCTAGAGGAAAGGTCTCGGAAGGAATTGATTTTGGTAATTTTAATTTAATAATCAGTCTAACTTATGAAATTTACATATTTTTGAATGTGATTAAACGAAACTTGTTGTATAAACACATTCAAACAAAATAACAGGCCACTGTTAGAAGATAATTTAAGACAAAAGTACCCCAGTTTTGGTTGCTTTAGCCAACTTTCAAACTAGCGAAGAAAAGCAGTGTCTGTTTGACGTCACTTCCGAATTCCGATAGATTGCACAAGGCTCTATCCCTTCGAGGGATATGATATTTTTGGCGGGAAGAGGAATGCACTTTTTTTTATTAAGGGCTTTTTCTTAGCCGAGGGTTAACTGTACTGTTCAGATAATGTTGATTTAAAGTTCTCAATAAAAATTTTCCACAGATCATCATTATGGAAGAGCAGTTATCATGTTTGGAATTCCATACGTCTACACGCAAAGTAGGATTTTAAAGGTAAACCAGAATTTCTTCGAGTCATCTACGCTGCAGTTTGTAAAATATTGGTTGTTTGTGAAAGTTCAAAACCTTGAAGTAGTAAGATCCCATGATGATCGAGTAGTCCGCGGATACAGCCGTCTGTCCTCGCTGCTCGTCGCTAGGGAAGTTTCTCTCCCGCGAAACGTGTCGAGGAGGGACGGCTGTGTTCGCTGCTTAGGGTTCACAGTCTCTACCAAAATCAGTTACATTATATTATTTTCTACAGGCGCGGCTTGAATATCTAAGAGACCAGTTTAACATCAGAGAAAACGACTTTCTCACTTTTGATGCCATGAGGCATGCGGCTCAGGTAAATTTCTTAAATTTTACTTTATAACCCTCCAGTTTGAAATTTCTGGAGATCTCATAAACGATGTCACGTTGAAGGCGGTTTGCCGGCGAATGGCATTTCTTTCAATCTAACAGACTAATTTAAAGTTGTAAACTAAGCAAGCGAGCCTTTGAGTGGAAACTGGGGGTTGCTTTGTTTTGCTAGAAATGTTAGTGTCATTTATATGCATAAGAGCATGATTCAAATTGGAGAAAAAGTGAGGTTTCTCAGATCAACTCTAGGTCACCTCCAGCCTTGCGCGCGGTTTCTATTCGAGGCTAGGATATTAGGACTACAACTGCACATTGGTTGGTTTTGACAAATTGTGAATCTGTTTTAAGGGTACACTCTGGCTTTCTTCCTTTAACGCACACTTAGGAACGTACGTGGCATCCTCGGAGACCCAGGGGCAGATAGTTGGGGAGAGGGAAAGTGTAAACGGGCGGAAAAAATATATATGGAACGAAGAAAAGTAAAGAACGGCGAGAAGAGCCCCTGGGGACAATGTCTTACCAGACCAGTTCCAAACGGTCGCCGCCGTTCTGGCTTCTGATTGGTGCCAGAAAAACACACGTTTTCTGGCACCAATCAGAAGCCAGAACGGCGGCGACCGTTTGGAACTGGTCTGGTAAGACATTGTCCCCAGGGGCTCTTCTCGCCGTTCTTTACTTTTCTTCGTTCCATATATATTTTTCCGCCCGTTTAGACTTTCCCTCGTCCCCACTATCTGCCCCTGGGTCTCCGAGGATGCGTAGGTGGTTGAGTTAAATTTTTGTATAAATTTCTATTTCATAATTAATTTTTTGTAGTGTGTTGGTCGAGCCATACGGGGAAAAACTGATTATGGAATCATGGTGTTCGCTGACAAGGTAATAATTTGTTTTCTAGGGCCGAATTGTTCGCGTGAAACATAATCTGCGTAACCCGCAGTGGGATCGTTAGCGCGAACAAAGTTTTGGTAGAGGAGCTGCTAGGCCGTGCGAAGAATGGGGAGGAGACGTTTTGAAATCCGTGCATTCGGCGCTTGCTTGACTGAGCAAAAACAATTCGGCCAGCTACGCAGGTGGAACGAGACATGTGAGTGATTGTTGCTACGAAAACTCATCTGATCTGTTTACGGTTGACCCGCGTGGACTGACTAAAATTATGGAGGAACCATGTCTGTGCAGTACCCAGGGAGGGTATTCCAAATTTCAAGTGACGGGGTTGATTGAATGGAGGCAAAAATAAACACCCCCAAAAAATCCCTAAACCAAAAATTACCCCTCCCCCCCTCCCCCACAAAAAAAAATCCCGTGCCGAATTTCCGAGCCTTAAAAGTTTACAGAAAACAAAACAAGTTTGATTGTACTTTATTCGCGGAACTGCGTGATCGGGATACGCGGGCACTACCACGAATCTTCACATTGTTTTGAATACCCAAAGAATCCCTTCTTAAATCAAGCCACCCAAAACAATACCTTCCAAATTTCCCTACCCAAAAAAATCCCGGAATCGAAAATTTCAAACGCCAAAAAATCCTTCGATCATCTTCGTCACTTGAAATCCGGAGTACCCCCTGAGGTGCAGTGATGGGGTAGAAGTTTAACCCAATAAATTTCCTTTTGTGGCCTTCAACTTTTCGTGTGTCGTCTTGTACGAAAATGAATGTTCCATTCAGAATATGAGTGAATGAGGGAATGCGCGGAAGAAGGCAGAAGCACGTTCCGGCTCGTCCACAACTATTTTGAGATTCTGACTGTTTATTATTTCTTTTACAGAGATTTTTTAAAGTTGACAAAAGAGGAAAGCTACCAAAATGGATCCAGGTAAAGGGCTGATGAAAATTATTAATAAAAGTTTGTTTTTAGTTGCTTTTCTGCCCAAGCATTAACCTGGGTAGTTAGTTACACATAGAGCGTCGTTGCAAACGTAGCTATGAATAGAACCCTTTGGTGTGACCATTTGAATGAAACTACTTTGTCAGTGCTTTAACAAAATTTTTATAGTTTAGTACAAACAAACTTTAGTTCATTATATTTTGAGCACTTTTGAAATCTGACGAGTTTTATTGTTCTGGCTCGCAGGAATACCTCAAAGAAGGCGTGTGTAATCTTTCTATTGATGAAGCTGTCCAGGTAGGGACCTATCGTAACTAGCTATTATTTTCTCTGTCATTATTGCTTTATAAGTGTCAAAACATTCATCTGAAGTTGATACCAAGCTTTCTTTTGTGGGCACCAATCCTGTAGTTAGAAGAATTCCGACTGAATGGAACTTCTATAATAACATTTCTGTGGCTTTTTCTTTTCTTATCTATACGTTTCTCTTTCGCAGATCAGTAAGAGATTCCTGAGGCAAATGGCTCAACCTTTTGATAAGGTAAAACTGAGTTGTTCAATGTGAAATCTTGATGCCTTTTGTACGTGCAACGACAAATTTGGAGCCGGAGTTTGAGAAAACTCTTACACGCCTGTAGGGCGTGTGAGCTTTGCGCGCTTTACGCGAAATTTTTTCCGCCTTTTGTGCCGCACGATCAGTCCTTAAGTCTTACTAATTATAATATACTATTCGCTTGCGGCAAGATATACGTGTGGCCACGGCACGTGGTGGTAGTTCCCTTTGCTTCATCAGTACAACAAATCGTTTAGTTGGTTGTTGACAATAGACCACACTTAATCTCGTAGTCTCCTATTACACTTGGCCAAACCATCCAGGACAGAAATGGTATGATTCTGAGATAAAAGAACGGACTGTTTTGCAGTCATAGCCTTTTAGCACTGAGTTCTTTTACCTATGGGTTCATGCTAATAGTTTATCAGTATCTTTTAAACTGAATTGTGATTTTAGAGGGCCCTAGGAAGTGAAGGGATAACTGTCTTAACATTTTTTTTTTCAGGAGGATCAGCTGGGCTTGTCACTTCTTACCGTTGAGCAAGTTGAGTCGGAAGAGTTTCAAAAAAGAATTTTGCAGTCAGCAGTTGCTTGATCAGTATCCCAAAGATCAGTATGAATTGTGGATTCTTGTGAAAGTTTAGGCTGATCACAGTCATATTGCTTGGAGAACGTTTAGCTATCTGTGTACCCAGTACAATTCCGTCAATTTATACAAAGAGAAGAAATAGAGAAAAACAGCGTCTTAAATGAGGACAGTAAAAGAGGCAGAACAAGCTGGAAACATCTTGTTAAACTTAAAACTTCTTTTTCCTAGTTAAGTCACAGGCGATGAAATTTTGTTGTATTCTTTTCAGCAATAATTCTCATTTACTGTGTTTGAAATTTCGCACCTTTGGTGTGTTTTGTAAACTCCAGTTGAATTAATGTAGACATTAGTTTCAGGACGAAGACACACTCTTTCGCACTTTGGGATTCAGCGGTGACTTGCCCCCAGAAAACAGTATCAGGAGCCTCATGGCTCCTGCTAGTATAACGTAGAACGGAAGGAGAAGAGCTCAGTAGGCGAAGGTAGAGGGTGGGAGGCAACGAGAAGCTAGTTTGTCATGTGCTCTGGTATAGCGCAGCGAGACAGAGGCGTAAATTGTCCTTAAAGCGGCAAAAAACAAGAGCGTATCTTGCATCGGGAGCGGTATAGTGGGTAAAAAAAGTGGCCCAACGTGTGATTTGCACAGGCGTGCCGCAGGAACGAATCCCAGCAGCTGGCTATGTTTGCCGGTATAGCGCGCGAAAAGAGGTACGTGACGTATGGATTAGTTTCTCGTGGAGTAGTTTATTAGACTTTTTTAGTTGCGTTAACTACAAGTCAACGACCTGACACCAGTTTGATGTTAAGCTGCTAAGCAATTTGAGTTGTATCACATAAACTGACTTGATTAATGTCTCGTGTTAGTCATAGCTAAATCGTTGTAGATTTATTTCACGGAGTCTTTCACGGAGTCATAAGTTGCACATAGGTGCAACTTATGAGGTAGAAGCTAAATGAAAAACGGTTTTTTCGGAAGTATACTGGAGTTAAGAATTATACTTGTATAACAGATAAAATGTTTGAAATATCTCGAAGCAATCTCAATTCATTTAATTCAGCTTGGCTTAAAGTACATATAAGACATGAGCCAAATAGTGGACTAACTGGTTTACGTGTATACTCTCTTCTATCCTTCTTTCTTTCATTCTCAATTCAACCCCAATTCCCCCAAAATTCAACTGTAATCCCCCCTTTATGGTTTTAATCGCATCAGTTCTATTCTAAATCAGACAATTTTTGGTCTATATCGCCGCATCATTTCTGTTTCGAATACAAAATGAGATGCAGCTCCTAGATCAATACAATATGGCTGCAATCAAGTGGTAATTGAACTTCGCCACCCTGTACCGAATTAAATTGATTGAGTAAACTGAGTTAACTCCCTTAACTGTGAGATCAAAAATTGAATTCTCATTTGTTGCTCCTATTCATTTCCTACAGAAGTAGTGGGGAGAAGTTGATAGAATATAGAGCAATTTCGTCTTGTGTGATCATGTCCGTAATTCTCTTGACCACTCTGTTTTACGAAGTTTTACTTTTTACGATCACTCTTAGAGCCTAAAGGGTTAAGTAACCAATCATTCTCTCTTGGTGTACCCCTAGATCTTAGCCTGCGTAGCTGGCGGTATTGTGTTGTAGTCGAGTGAGTCCCTTTTTTTGGAACACGGCTCCGCCGCCAAAACTTTAATCTCTCACCCACACATTACCGCCAGCTACGCAGGCTACCTAGGTCTTTGAAAAATTTACAGTGTGACGAATTTAATCCTGGCCACCTGAGAACTATCAGCCGATCAGAGACCAGCCAATCATTCTATCGTCCCTGTCACTTCCGGAGCATCCGGAGTCTCTCCCCTCCCCCCCCCCCCCCTCCCGGGCAACACGGTGACTATAATTTGCTTCAAAATGAAGATTTTAACGCAAATGTTTCAATAAAAGTTTTAGGAAAATGTTAGTAACTGAGTCATGTGCAATATTTTTTTTCGCCGGCCCGTGCTGTTTTAAGCGCTATTTTGCGAGACGAATATTTGACCTCGGCGGTTAGAACTAAAGAAGGAGACAAGGTAGGCAGCAATCAGCCGCCGACGCGTGACCTAGTCCACTTTAAGTTGCAACTGACGCCAGACTTTTTAATTTCCTACCTTGAAAATACCAGCTGCCGATCCACTAGATGCCGGTCTCCATACCTGCGGCAAGTGAGAGCTCAATCCTTCCAAAATTTCTCGAGAAAAGCGACCCTAAAGTTGCAAGACCAGCTTTCTCGACATCATCGGTGCAAAATTCTCGACCAAAGGCATTTGAGGTATGCGTGTCGATCCAAATCCACCAATCAGCGTCAGTTCAAAACCCCCATCCCTGCCCCGCACAGGTTTTTACAACGGTCGTAATACGCTGATTGGTGAATTTGGATCGGCGCGCATACCTCAAATGCGATCAATGTCGTAGTGGCGAAAAAAAGCTATCAAATGTTAGGAATTTTATCATTTAGCGATCGGGAGAGCTAGGGCTTTACCTCCTTCAACGGAAGTAAGTTAAGCGTACTAACTTTTGTGGTGAAAAAAAAGTACAATGGTACCCTCCTAGGGGTCTATCTTTAGAGAATAGGCGAGAAAAATAAAAATTAAATCTTGTCCTCGTAGTCGTCCTTGAATCTAAAGCTCTCTATTTTTATTAATTGCAAAGTCCAAACACCTCGACGTCTGTAACAGTGAATTCTCTACTGCCTGTGAAGAACGTATTCTGGTGCCCTGGTGGGCACTGATAGGTATCGCCAAGATAACTGTAACCACATTTTCTTTTCTCTGGAAATACGCACAGATTGCGCGCTCGTCCAAACACTGGTCCACAGTCATAATAACTTATGATCGCAAACTGCTCCCTCCCATTAAGTAGCGACATTTTGGTCGGTCCCAGACCACTAGGGTTGACTAGGCTGAACAGGAAGGCTTGGCGGCAAGGCAGCCATTCATGTTTTGGAGGAGCCCATTCCTTTGGTTCGTTCGGTTCTGTTTATAAAAAGATATATATGATTTATGGGCAGTGGTCGAGAACGAATATGCGCGTATGATGGAAATAAATCAACTCTTATAAACAGTTACATACAAGTTAAGTTTACCGGCTAAGGCCAAGTTAAAAAGCAAATGTTTCTCGTCCGGATTTCTATACAAAAGAGAGCGGGCGGGCACATTTTTTTTTTTGTTATTTCCGACTTGTTTATTATTTCCAATTGAATGCTTTCTTTACACATTATTACCCTCCCCCAGGGATAAGTTGGAGTTCTGAGGTGAAATATTAATAAAATGAAACGTCAGATATTGATTAAACGCAGGTTTGTATTATTTTGATACATGTTTTAAACAACAACGTGATGCATCATACGATATATCGCAATAGGAAGGGTGTATTGAAAACGTCAAAAGGACTATGATTTAGCTTGCCTGAAAGCTCCTCGTGATATTCGTCTTTGGCTTACATCCCCTTTCGTGGCATACAGTAAAAGTATCGCCCGTTGGTTTTTGTCCGTGCAATCCTTACTAACTGACAAATAATAAAAAAAGAGAGGCGGCCCCAAAAAATGAAGAGGGCGGGGACGAGAAACAGTTGTTTTTTTTTTTAGTTGGCCTAATAGGCCATTAAACAGTTGGGGGCTTGTGTTCTATCCTCTGACGGTGAAAGTGAGGCTGCGGTTGACCTTGTTTTCATACAAACCTTCTTCCTTCTCTTATGGAACTTATGCTAAAAATGGCTAGTTAGCATAAGAATAAAATGATTTGCGTAATGAAGCAGGAAGGGATGTTTGTATCAAAACAAGGTCAACTCCAGCCTCGTTTCCACCTGTAACTATAAAATGGTCTAAAATGGACTATTCTCATTTTGTCTAGTTTGTGTGCATGATTGCTTGCATTTTATAAGTTTTGTATTTATGTTAATACACAATCAAAAACAGTGTTAGCAGTCTTACTTGTCCAAGCCCGCTCAGTGAAGCCTCCAAAAACGT
>NC_133207.1:30234178-30254178 GCF_958299795.1 Porites lutea
TTACAAGCAGAATAATTCCGCAGTAATTTGGTCAACACTTTGATGCTGAATAAGAAAACAAATTATCATATAGAGAGAGAAAAGAGGATCGAGAGTGCACCAAAATCGACCCACCAGTCAAATCACACAGCCAATAAATTATGCACAAGAAAACAAAAAAACAAATGACATGCCTTTACTGTGAAAGAAGTTGAAGGAACAATTACAGCAGAAGAGGCTTTAAGGTACACTTATAAACTAATATTCAAGCAAGACCTCAAAGAAATCAGGGAGTGGGGAGTATTTACAGAGAGGGAAGGGCTAATGCAGATGAGAAGATACCATTTCCAAATTCTTTGGACCCTCCCCTTTCAGTTTTTACAGGACATATTTTTGACAAAACAACAAGAAGCCAAGTGAAAACTCTGGGGGGTTACTTAAGTTGAATTAAAATTATTGATTCCAGCATTCATTCATTGATGTACTGTTAAGGAAACGTATTACAAAAAATCTTAAACAAACCCACTGACATGATGGGCAACCTTTCCAAGAAATAACTTGCAGATATCATGTAGATGAAGACTTCATAGTATCAATGGCTTCGAAACGAAACGCACAGTTTAAGCACATTTTGATTTGCAACCTTAATTACAAAGCATAAAATAAGTAAGCCTAAATAAATAAATCTGACAGAATTTATGTAAACATGGCTTCAGTGAGTGTCTACAGGTCCTATGCTAAGTGTGTCCTTGGTACCAAGACTTTGATCCTCCCCACCCAGGACAATGGGTGACTGTCTGTGCCTGCCACTGAGCTCTGCAATTATCAACAACAACAACAACAACAAAACTTTATTAATAAACACATAAACTTACAGAAGTATTGCCTGCAGCTAACAAGGCTATTCGAGGCGGGACAATGCGTGCAAAATATAAAAATAGAGACTAAGGCTATTAACATTATCATTCTCAGCAGAGGCCTGATTCAGCTCAGTGGCTAGGGCAAACTAGGAACAAGGTACTTGCCAGTCAAAGCCTCTTGTGAACACTGCTGCTTACTGAAGGGGTTGTGTCAAAATAGTCCCCTCCCCACCCCACTAATTTTGGCCCCCTGACCTGATCCACCCACCCACTATTAGGGCAGTCCCTAGGCTATCCAGCTAAATCGACCAAGACGGCAAGCCCCCTACCTTTTTGGACACTGGACTGGCCTGGTGCCGGGCTGTGCCCGGTGCCAGACGAAAAACTAGTGACCAGTCATTTTAACGAAATCAGACAGAAATATTATTAAATAATATTATTATTACAGCCTCATATTGCACAGTCTCTTGACCTTAAGTGGTAAAATGACATAATAGTGGGATAATAAATAACGATATTGATCCTTCTGTGTGAAATATAAGTATGGCGATTTTTACACTGTACATGTATTCAATAAGGAAAGTGATAATGTATAATTGTCACCTCGATACACAGCCTGGTGATCTGGGGCCACTCAAGGGATGTTATTCAGTAACATCCACTGAAAGGTCCTTTTGCCCGCGGAGTAAGAAGAGGCTTGAAACATCAAAACATCCTTTAAATGGAGGCAGTGGCATCTTCTTGTCTGAATTGATTGGAATCAATCGAGGAATGATCCAAAAAGTGGGATATGCTACGCCAAAAGTGACAAAATATCAAAGATGCCACTATATAATTCAAAACCACCAAAGTACTATCAAGATCGACAAAATAAACATCAATTTGCTTGTTGTATGTGTCAACATTGTAGAATTTAATTCAATTTCAATTCCCACGTGTTTCATGTTATGTATCATAAATCAAGAGACATGTTTTTTAAATCAAGATGCATGTTTTTTAAATCAAGAAGGGAGACGACAATTTTTGATCAGTTTTGTTTCCGAGAGGGACTGAAACCGAGCACACAGGTTGGAATTCAAGGTTTAAATAATTAAAAGTGTTGAGGGGCCTGCACGACTCCTGCAGTTCGCAAATAGATTGGTCTTAAAACCTTTATAGTTTAGCTCTTACTTGAGTGTCTTTTAGGGATTTTCCTTTGCGATATGAAATGAGGGGAGGTTCCTTAAAGATGTTTCTGACATATGGTTGGTTCTGTATAAGGTGCCATTTCCCCATGAGTATGTTCTTGAGGTTGGGCAACGCAGGGTGGTATTGCGTTACAAATGGTAGTATTTTCTTACTTGCATTTTTGTTTCTCTGTTCTAATGCTTTCTTTCTGTCTGCGAAATTGACCTCTGAGAGATGTTTTTCTACAGTTGTAGCTGGATAATCTATATTCTTGAGGCGTGTTGAAAAACTCCTTGCTTCTCCTTTGATGAAGCCTTTTGTGACGCCTGGTGGGTGACACGAATACAAATTCGTGCATTGGAATGTTTCTGTAGGCTTGAAATGTGTTCGCACGTCAAGATAAAATCGTTGTTGAATCTGACACCTTTGTACCTTTCGTGTCCAAGAATGTAGTCTCTGTTTCTGATATTTCAGCCGTGATAGAATTTGATTGTAGAATGGAAGTTGTTTGCCTGTAGAAGGAATTCTTCTATTTCGTTTCTGCTTGTGTCCCATTCTGATATGACGTCATCGATATAAACCTTTTCCAAAAGATGGGCTTAATGCTACTCTGAGTCTGAGTATTTCTTTTTCTATTTTGGCCATGAAGATGTTAGCAAAGGCTACGGCCATTTTCGTGCCCATGGCTGTTCCATGGGTTTAAAGATAATCTTTCAAGTTAAATTGGAACGAGTTTTCTAGTAGTATCAGACTAAGCATTTCGCTTAAAAACCTGGTAGGGACTGGAGGGTTTCCTTGGTGAAATTCTTCGTATGCAAGGCATACAGTGGTAATACCCTCTCGTTGTGTTTTTTTTTTTTTTTGTATTGTGACGTCCATTGAAACATATATCGCACTTTTAGGCAGTTTAATCCCCTCGATGAAGTTAATAAAGTCTGTCGTATCTTTAAGATACGAAGCTTGTACTTGTGCTATTGGCTGAATAAGGTGGTCAACTTATGCTGAGATCCATTCTGTACACCCTGATATAATAGGTCCTCCAACAGGTGTCAGTTTGTGGATTTTAGTAAGTGTGTAAAACACGGGGATTCGCGGAGGATCGGGCGTAAGGGAGAGCCATTTAGCCGTCGTTTTATCAATGTGGCCTTCTGAGAGCAGTGTTTTAATACGTTGTTGAGCTTTTTTGGTTGTAGTTTCAACCATTGGTGGTTTGTCTAGAGGTCGGTAGTTATTTAAATCATCAAGCAGAACCTGACCTTCGTTTAGTTTGTCCTGTCTGCTTATCAATACGGTGGTGTTTACCTTTATCAGATTTCTTAAGAATAATGCTTTTGTTGCGCGATAACTCTTTGAGAGCTTGGCGCTCTCCCGTAGATATATTATCTTTTGGCTTGTCAAATTCAATACTTCCGAGCTCTAATTTTACCTCCTTTAGCAAGGTCTCCAGAGCCACAGATAGCTGGGCTGGTGGTTCCCAGTCCGACTTCACGTGGAAAGGATGAGGTTCGTTTTCCCTGTTCCCCGTGAAAAATATATTGTAGTCGCATTCGTCTCGCAAATTGATTGAAATCCGCGAGAAGCTAGCGCCTGATAAGATTTTCTTTTGTCACGGGTGTAGGGATAAACTTTAGACCACGCGATAGTAGAGTAATTTGCTTATCTGTCAGTTGTTCATTTGACAGGTTTTTGATATACTGTTTGCGTGACTCAATGGCGTCAAAAAAGCGCTTTTTGTCTTTGATTTTTCCCCGCTCTTTTCTTTTGCGGTTTTTGGCCGCTTTGTTATCTTTGCGGTTTGCTTTCCCTTTCCCCTTACTTCTAAGGAGTTTGATAAGAGACAAGAGTCAGATTCACTTTGTTTATTCGCACACACTTATGATCTTATTTGTTCTAACAATACATCGACTTCGCTAATCTTGGTCTTCAATTTACATTGTCATCTTTGTTGACAGTTTTCTCTCTAGCCGGTGACTGCGTTTTCTGGTGAGACGCCTGCTTAGTATTTCTATATTATTCCTTACAGTATTCCTGCGAGATTTATACTGTTCGAGTTTACGACGCTTGTTTGTTAATCGTTCTGCGCGCTTGTGGTGATATTTCACCAGCGCTTCCACGAGAGCCTGTTCTGCTTTCTTTCTGATCGAGCCTATATATCTCGTTCTTAAATCGCTGCCTCAGTTCTTGGTCAGGTGTTGACACGTTTCAGATGTGTTTGAGATGTGTTATAAACTCCTTGTGCTGCTCGAATGATTCTTCTCACAAGTTCTTCGATTCCTTCCTCCGCCATGTCTAACGCGGGAGGGCGGGAATGGGCAAGAATGGGTGGGATTCTTCATGGAGCAGTCCATGAAGCATGGCAGATTTTTCGGTTTCAGTCCCCCTCGGAAACAAAACTGATCAAAAATTGTCGTCTCCCTTCTTGATTTAAAAAACATGCATCTTGATTTAGAAAACGTGTCTCTTGATACATGACATGAAACACGTGGGAATTGAAATTAAATTCTACAATCTTGACACATTCAAAAAGCAAATTGATGTTAATTTTATCGATCTTGATAGTGAATTGGTGGATTTGAATTATAAAGTTGCATCTTTGATATTTTGTCACTTTTGGCGTAGCATAGTGGGACAAAATCTCTCACCAAAAATCAAACAAGTCGGATACAGACGAACGAAGTGCAGATGAATCACATATATAACTTCGAGGCGAGCGTGACGTCATGCGTTTACGAAATCCGACCGAAGATAAGAGGGCCTTTCGACTAACGAGTGCTGACCGCGAAGCAAGACGGAAGCTGTTCCCTCCATTTTGTCGAACTGATTTAACATGAGTGAGCAAAATATTGAACACCAACAACGTAGTCAAGCTCTTATAGATGCTGCAAAGCAGATCAAAGAAGCATGTGAGATATTTCAACGAGAAGCTGACAGGCTTCACGAGGAGCAAGAATCCATCGATGCTATGTCCAAGAAACTTGATCGGGTTCACTTTTCGTCCACCGTTAAACTCAATGTTGGAGGGCAGCACTTTACCACAAGCGTGCAAACTCTGACAAAGGATCCCAGCTCCATGCTGGCTGCCATGTTTTCAGGAAGGTTCGATATGAAGCCTTCTGAAGACGGTTCGTTCTTTATCGACCGAGATGGAACTCACTTCCGCTTTATCCTGAACTTTCTCCGCACGGGAAAACTAACTTTGCCTGAAGGAGCTACATTTATCAAGGAACTTGAGGAAGAAGCTGAATTTTATCAAATTCAAGGACTTATCGACGCGTTGAGCCATGCTAAATTAACAGTTAAAGTAGGTACGCCAGACGAGCCATTCAGAGAGTCGACCATTTTGATGAATGTAGAGCATCGGAAAATTTTGAAAGGTTGGTTACCTGAGGCCATGGCAGGCGAATGGCGTTTGCTATTCCGAGCGTCACGAGATGGCTTTGCCGCTTCAGCATTTCATTCTAAGTGCGACAACAAAGGGCCTACAGTCACTGTTGTGAAAAGCGGTGTAAACATATTTGGAGGTTTCACTGAGACGTCGTGGACAAGTCATAATACAGGATGTAAGTTTTTACTCCAGTTTATCATCATTTACACATCGAAAATATACTCGAATGAGCTTCCTGACGCTTTCCAATCTTTATTTACCATTATCCTGTAAGATTTTGCGATGATCTGCCATGACTCCCTTGATTTCGTCTGATGAAAACAACTAATAATCGACAGGAAGGTGGGAGTGCAGCAATATTTGAAAATGATCCATAAATGACTGCTAAAAAAGTCCTTAACATGGGGGGAGAAAGTATTACAAACTTTCAGTCCAATGCACCAAAACATCAAAAACAGAAAAACCAAAAGACCAGACTCCACAGTCACGGACCTCTACTTCTCCCTACTACGGACTAGCCTGAATTTTAGACATTCCTTCGACTCGCATACTCCTCCCAGTTGCTGATAGGAGTATGCGAGTGGAAGTTCAGGCCGTAACTACGGACTTCTTAGGTTAAACTTGCTGCTTACAGATTGATGAACAGGACATGATAGACGGAATGAATGCCACACGGTCGACGAGAGTACTGCAAACTCGTACCCCTGCAGATCTGAACTCGTACCCAGATCTCCCAAACTTGCAAACGGGTTAAGCAAACAGACGCCATTTTGGCCTTGGTAAATTGTACATTACCGTATTTTCTCGATTAAACGCCGTACCCCGATTAAAAGCCGGGTCAAAACTGCCGATTTTCAAATAAACCCCGGGGGGCGTTTACAGAGGCCCCCCTTGTTTGATCGAGATCCCAGAGTTTAATTGCGGTCGAGGTCATAACGACCAGTTACAACTAGAAATATCACAGGCCCCCCAAGCTCATGTTACGAGTGTGTTATGTATGTTAACTTTCTCACAAGAGAGTCGGTGTCGCATTACAAGAAACCGTTGAGACTTCGTATGAGAAATAAAATACGGAGGTCTGCGAACGCTAAATATCATTATTCTTACTTGTGTTTCTAGAAAACTAGAAATACGTATATCGCAGAACCTCACGAAGCTCGGGGGGAAGGCCCATAAAATGTCAAGGATGGAAGGGAGAAAATTGTGTAGCTTGGGAGGGCGAGTTTCAACACTGGCTCTAATATTGGAAGGTGAGATGTAGTTAATCGCCTTTTGGTTGGAGTAAATTTCAACCTAGTGTAATAATAATTACTTGTGAAGTGTGTCATGGTAGTGAGTGGATGAAATGGTAGGAGATAATGCTGCTGTAACGGGGCGTGCGTTGCCATCATTCTGGAAGTTAACAACGCAGCATCGGAGAAATGTTTTGTGTTCAATACGGAAACTCCAAGCATCTATCGATCTATAAAGTCCTTCATTTAACTTGAAATCTCGTAAAAACTGGAATACAATGAGCGAAAATAAAGCTATTACTATAAAATCTAAGCAAATTGAAATGATCTTAACTTGAGCACGTGCAGCGTGCATACAGATAAATCTAAACAATAAAAATCTTCTTAAGCGTAACAAATCTGCTTACGATCGATAACAATAGGACATTTCGGGATCTAAATATAAAGAAACAAATAAATTTAAGACATACCTCTTTCCCCGGTATACAACTCAAGTATTTGTCACGATCCTAGATCTATCTTTCTTTCACAATCCCTGCGCGTCTCTAGCTCGTGGTCCTATCACTTTTGGAATGTCACTTAAAACAAAGGAGTATTAATTTTAAATAACTGACGTAGATCCTGCAATCACAACCGAAAATAGCCTACGTTACAGCTGCAGTGAAAATAACGAGTAAATGCTGGTAATTGGAGAAAAAAATATAAATATTTATTGTTAAGTGATTACAGCAAGAGGTTGTTTGCACTTGTTTTAGTACATAATCACACTTGACAACTAATAATGTTTGTAACAGTAAGGTGTAAACATAATCACTTACCCTAAAATGGAAATTACATGTAGCAATGTGATATTTTTCGTATTTGACCCCTTTTTTTCCTTTTTTTCCACCACGGAGCCTGGTCCAAGGCTATGTCATTAAGGATTCAGTTGAGGAGAAATTTGAAAGTGATCATAACCCATGATTACTGAATATGCAGTAAGCACTGAATTATCACAGTAAAAAATACCAAATCATTTATGAAAGTGTTTAAAGTTATTTCTGTACATGCATGAGAAACAAATACTCATGCAAGAGTGAATTTGTATCAAATGTCCACATACAGGTAATACCGACCTTAAGTTTAGGTGGACGGCTACATAGAGGACGGTGACTTTGGCCGCGACAGCTTGGGGAGGGCCGACATCGACTTGGCCAAAGAAACAAGCTTTAAGTTTCAGTAGAGGTGACGGTCAAAGACTTTTCTTAACTTTATTGAAGTCTGAGAATAAGTTCCCTGAAAGAGATCCAAGAACTTTTGGTCGACTTTTATAATTGAGTTGGTGTCATATCACATGAGAAACTCGTTCTCTTGTACGATGAAATCTAGTTGAGCGTTTTGTTGCTCAAAAGTGAATGTTCGTCGCTCCACTGAGCCTATTTGCGATCTACGTATTGCCAAATTTTCGCACGCTTCACAGTTCTTACGGCTGGTCATCGAGCCTACACGGCTCTGGGCTTGAAGCGGTAGGGCTCACTTACTAGAACTTCTTTAGCAAGCTGAATATCGTGACCTTCAGGTCACTCCATCTTCATTAAAATAAGAGCAAATTATTAAATAGGATTGATAAGTTGCGCGCAAAAATAAACAAGTTCCTCCTTTTAAAGGGCTTTATTTTGTCGAATAAATGTTAACCAATTGACATGTAATTTCATTTTGGCCTACAACTTAAGCAGAAAAAATGAACTAAAATCTTCGTGAATGAAAAAACGGGTAAAAGTCGATGTTCAGATGGTGAGAGAATACTTAAATGTGATTATTTTGTCGCTGGGAATTCTAATCCCAGGGGCAACCAACGAGGATATAGTGCAAAACCACTTAACATAGCATTGTTGAATGTATTTTAGTATTTAAACGGTAGATATAGGCATATTTTTATCATGATCCCTTAAAAACTTTTCATCTGTTCGGATTGCCTAGCTGAAAGTCTAGTGATCCGAAAATTATATGGATCAAAACTTACCTTTTCGAAAATTTCAGCCAGGAAAAGGCACCCGAAAATCCTAGGTGGCCTCTTTTAGGGTAAAAATCCGTTAAAAATGGGTAATTATACCATTTTGTAGATGTTCGAAAATCCTAGGAGAGGCAGGCAAGCAAGATATTTTACAACAAATGTTCCGAAAATTCTAGATCTCAAATCGTCTTTCGAACAGATATTTTCCGAAAATTGCCGTTGGGTACCCCTGTAATCCTGCAGTAACTGGAAAAGGTTTAACATTTGAAGTAAACTAGACACTCCAGAAACAGATTAAAGCGGTATTCTGTTAAAATAAAGATATTTTGAAGACGAAAACACGAAGAAAAAACTCACGTTCTCGAGACACCGCCGCACTCTGCTTTCTCACCGTCGCGAAGTGCAGACGACGTAGGTTGGACGGCTGAGATATATGCTAATTAGCCCCAAATCGGGCAACTTTTATTTCCGGTTGCCGCCCTCCACCTTACCGTCCACCCTAACTTAAGGTCCTTAATGTTGCAGGTGATCAGTATTTCAATTCTCTATCAACATGCTTGAGCTTGTTGACACATGGTTACCAGAGGCATAGTTTTTTAAATTCCCAGACTGGCAGTCAAATGTACACTTTCCCTGAATTGACAATTTGTGCAGATATTAATGTATTCCAAATTCCAGTCAAAACTTCGTGTACTGGACACAGATGGTGTCAAGCAAAAGACTTCTTTGTTTTCTGTTCAGGGAAAATCTGCTTCATGGTCTTTTGTTATATATGTCATCTGTGTATGGTACACAAAATAAATGCCCAAACTCCCATCACAGCCATCCTGTCCACCTATTTCATACATGAATTTCTCGTGAATGTAAAGTGTAGAATGGATGGATCTCATATGAAACCCTATATCTGCTTGTCGTTTGATTTCTTGATACAATATTCTCCCAATGGAACATGTTTAACTTCGGTGAGTGTGCAGGAATATGTCACCTTCCTCTGGCTTCTTTGAAAGAGTTACATTTTATTTCCCTGACTTAAGGCATGTCAGTACATGGAGGTGGGGGACTACAGGCGGACAGGAGGGTTACCCCCCCCTAAGCGGGCTACCTCACCTACCTGGGGTACCCCACCTCCATGTAAACAGGCCCTTATACTGAAACTCCCTGACTTGACTTACGGGGAATGATTAATTTTCCTGGCATGGTAACACATGTAACACACTAATATTGTGAGGAGATCCGAAATCCAGATGTTCTTTTCGAATATTAAATAGGATCGAAAATAGGAGGCTAGCAATAATAATTTTTTTTATGATTGACTTAGAAGACACAGCTGTGTTTATGTATAAGGTAGACTTTCAAAAAATTCCTTCGTCGGATTTCATATGGCGCGGGACGAAGGACTTTTCGTACTTGATTAAAGGGGCTGGGTCACGGCAGTCCAGTTCATTTTGTTTAATTTTGCCAATTACTCGCCCTCAATCCTATGGAACTTAAAGTAAGCAAGGAATTTACAGGTTATCCGAGACAAACAAATATGTCTCCTGAGCATTATTTTTGAAGTTGCAAGCAGCCTAACAGTTTTTCAAAGTTGATCCCTGCTGAACAGTTTTCAAAAACCCTAATTCCAATCCGTTTCAATCTTCTTCAGTTTTGCCCATCCGTGGTATCTGTTGTTTCTGTTGTGTTATTTTAACCTCTCTTTAATGTTTTAAGCGGTTATTTTTACGTTTCTCTTAATGTAATGGGCATTTTGTGATTACCTAATTGGGCTGAATTTCGTGACACAGCTCCTTTAACACCAGTTTTACCGACCCAAAAACGGGTCGGTGCGCTTGGACGAATCAGAGTAGCTCCCAAGGACCCTTGGGGATAAAGCTGTCACTCACAAGTACTAAGCACATTGAAACGTGACTTGCGGTTCAAATTCTAAAAGGGGGTCCATTACGAAAGCGATGAAAGATGCTCTTGAGGCCACGGGCTATTCTCAATTGCGTGACTATCAAAGGAAACAATCGAAGCATATCTGTCGTAGCCTCCCACGCAGCTGTTTTTGGGTTAGCTCCCCTAAAAACGCCCGTGTGGGAGGCTAATCTGTCGGGGAGGGATGTTTTTGTGTCTGCTCTAGCCTGAGTATCAGGCCTTCCTAAGGGGCTAGGAGAGAGGAGATTTTAGATGGGGGAAGGGGGAGGGGGAGAAGAGAAAGCTTTCTCCCTTTTTCGCTTCCATCTTTCCCCTTTTCCCCCTTTGTCTGCTCCAACCGGAGCTGGCAAGAGTCTGACTTTTGAGGTGGTTCCATACACTTTCGATCGTTTATTTGGGGAGGATTGCAATTCCATCGCGTTGGTGATTGTTCCTTTGATTTCTCTCATGAAAGATCAGGTCTCAAACCTAAATTCCCGTGGCATTAGAGCATCGTCTGTAGGAGACGATTGCTCGGAAGAACAGCTAAAGGATATTTTAAATCTGAAAGAGAAAATATTATTTGGGAGTCCCGAGGCGATCGTCAACAATTACCGACACATTTATCGTGACCTAAAACGAAATCACCTAAAATCATTGTTAGAGACAACTTTCGCACAAAGAATACAAATTTGATTATTCGATGATGGAGATACACTTGTGTTCAATAGATTTAGTTGGAGTGGAATCAGCACATTCCGCTGTTTCTCCTTAGGTTCCTAAATTTTCTCAGTCCTCTTCCTAAAAGAGTCCAGAGTTCCCATTGAAAAAATCCCGTAAAAAAAGACAAACATCCACAAAAGATTTTTTTTTGTATGGCGTAAGCGCTCCTCCCCTAAATCCGGGGACTTTTATTTGAAACTGTCAATCTTCCCGCGCGTAACATAATTTCCGGTAAAAATGCACTTCCGGTTCGCTCTTACAAACAATTCTTTTAGAAAAAAGGCACAAGAAATAATCCTTAACACCACCATTGAAGTCAAGGACTCGCAAATAAAACCTGAAACCCCAAATGCGAGTCACGCCACTCCCCATTTTTGGCGCGAAATGCAAATGGGGACCCTTCAAGCGAGACAAGTCAACCGTAGCCTGCGTAGCAGGCGCTTGGAAGTAGTGGGTACAAGAAAAAACGGGCGCCTCCCTCGCGCGCGCCCGTTCTCTCTTTCGCCCACTACTTCCAAGCGCCAGCTACGCAGGCTAAGTCGACCCCCCCTCCCCAAAAAAGCTCGCTCCGCTCGCCAAGAGGTCGACTTGTAGCAAGTCTATGTATAAGGCTACATACAATAATAATATATTTAACTTGGGATGGTTTTGGGAAAGTAAATGTAATGAAAATTGTAAACGAAAATGTTGTTCAGCAAGGATTTTGTTTACAAACGTAACGCTCCCCTAAACATGTCACACATTATCGGTGTTCTAAATTGTTCACTGTAAAATAAAGCTTACTGTAATAACCCATTGTTGCTCATGGTGTAAAGGCTGATTGGCTGTCCCCCGTTTGTTGGAAAGATATTCTTGACGTGCATAATTCTTGGTGCCTATCGCTGCATCGAAGAAGATAATTGTGACTGTAAACTTTAAGCGTTGCCTGATCCAGTCTCGTCGCTTTTGGAAGCGTCGGCAGTCGGTGTTCCTCTCTTCATCGGTTTCGTTTACAGTGTAATTGTAGTATTTTGTCGCTGTCTCTGTACCCGTTTGTGGTCTCTGTGTTGACGACGTTGCCTTCGCTGTGCTAAGCGATGTTCTCTGCTTTGCGATTGTCTTCTTCGTTCCGCTCGCCGATGAATTTTAATCGGCGTTCTCCAGAGGAGTTTCAATGGAAAATCTTCCTCGGCGAGGATTTGCAGGCACTTGCTGTGCTTGCAGTTCTGTGTCATTTGGATGGGAAAATCAACACAACAGCCTTTCATGAAGAATCGCATAATTGAGTAAAATCTCGCATTCTGATTGGTTAACGAAGCGAGGTATTTAATTAGTGTGGAATTGCGTGTTGAAAACGAGGCTAAGCGATATTGTTTCGCATCTACGTAACAACTATCATCAAATTCTAACACGACAGCTGCAAAAAAGGTTCTCTTCAATGTCATTTTAAGATGTTTTCAAAACCATTGTCACCTTTTGAAGAGTTAAAAACAAACCAAAGCGTTTTTTATAGTGAGCCGGAGGTTCTTCCTTGTTTTGAACTTAACTACAAATTCTCGAAGAGGCATAAAAAACCTCTTTCGCTCTCGACAACGAGAAAACAAGAAAATCTTGTGAACACGGCCCAGAAAATGGCAAACCAAAGTTCAACCAAACAAAACGGAGAAGCGACAACGGAGGAAATGCGGGGGTGGATTGTCACATATACAGAAGAAGAAATAAATACCTTCAAAGACGACATGGCCCCTGAAAACACGACAAAGAGTACGCCGCTTGCAATCGTCCTGAATCGTGATACTTAGAAAAGTACGAACAGAGCTGAACTTGAACAGCATTTCTAAAACATTTCAAGGTACTTGCCATATATCAATCGCGACGTTAAACTTTCAGTGCTTTCGCTTGGACACTTCATTTCTTTCAGTTTTGCCGCCGAAGAGGTAAAAGGTGTAAATTATTTTCCTTCTCGAGCAAATGACCAATTTGAAAAAAGATGTTAAAGATAAACGGCTTGTAAATTCAGTGAAATACCTCTATTTATCCTTACGATTAGTGTGAAGCTTGTTTACATGTAAAAAAGTTTGAAAACAAATGTAAAAACAAGCACAAGGTACAAAAAAAGTTGTCGAAGGTTCAAACGTGCACGACTGACCCTTCCTATTCGCTAACGCAATGACAGTTTTGACAGTTGACTTTGAAATGGCTTTCTGGAGCGCGCGCTTAGGAAACAAACCATTATTGCCGTTTTCTTTTTTTTTCTGATTTTTATTCAGTTATGCGAAACAAGGAAAATCCATTACCTGACTCGTGAATTCCACGTTAAATTGCACGCGAAAACCGATATCGCATGAATCGCGAAGCGATGAGTGCGATATCGGTTTTCAAGTGCAATTTAACGTGGAATTCACGAGTCAGGTAATGGATTTTCCTATATTATACATGAAAATGCGCCTTGGTCACAAAATGCTCCATGACGTCATTGGCGGACACCAAACATATATTCATGAAAAGATTGATTTATGGCGCATCGAATTTTGCAGCTGGCCACGCGTGGTTAGCAGACTGCGCGCGCGCCTCGCGCACGACGAGATTATAAAGTCGCTTCGCTCTCGGCGCTTCACTCGGAATAAATAAAGCAATAAATAAAGGAGACTTACCTTTGATGTATTCCTGCGCTTTTTGGTGGGAATTCATCGATTTAGTTGGTTTTTTTGGCTGTTATTGTTTGGCCCCTGTCACTTTCTTCAGAATACGAAGCAAGGTGAAGTCTCCTGTATCTATTTTATAGAATAAAAGTCAAAGTAAAATGATATTTAGCGTTCGCAGACCTCAGTATTTGATTTCTCATACAAAGTCTCAACGGTCGCTTGTAACGCGATACCGACTCTCTTGTGAGAAAATGTACATAACCGCACTCGTAACGTGAGCTTGGGACGCCTGTGGAATTATATGAATATAATCCCTTGAACAGCACTGTTACGACATACTGTAGCAAGTACAGTGCAGTTGTTTCAGTCTTTTAATAAACGTTCAAAGGAAAAATACCGGCGTTTTAAACATAAGTAGGGTGGATGCTGTACCACAAAATGTACGGTACCATAACCTGATAATTGTACTGTATCAGGTAATGTACGGTGACGGGTAATCATCCCCGGAGAATCCGGGAGCAGGATGAAAGGAAAAATCGTCCCACCCTCATAAACGGCTCCTGGGTCTCCGAATCTTCCTGAAAGAAGTGACAGAAAAGTCCATTTTATTAATAACGCCGTTCCTCTGTTAAAACCCGGCTTCCAAAAAGCGTCGGGTCAAAACTGCCGATTTTTAAATAAACGCCGGGGGCGTTTAATCGAGAAAATACGATATGCTCGCACTTTTTTTGAGCATTTTAGGGAAGCAAAAGTGTTAAGCATTATTCAAGCATTTTAGTGGCCTTTTTCCCGCAAAAAAGTTTTTTTCAGAGAACATAAAAATAAGAGTAATTTTTCCCGCAAAAACGTTTTCAGAGAAAACGAAGACAAACTCGAAATTTAAAGTGTGAAGACTGGGAAAAAGTCGGCGGTGTTAAGTTAAAAAATGTTATGAACTTGCATAAGTTGTTGTTATAGTACGTTTACTCTTTCGGTAGTGATAGCACCCTGTTCAAACGTTACAATTAATAAAAAGAGCCTCTGTATGACAAGCATTTTAGTGGGAAAAATGGAGCATTAAGGTGGAGAATTTTAGTGGGGAAACAAAAGCATAACAGGCATAATGTAAATAAGACCTGAAGGGTACGAGATTAGGAGCACTGTTACTTTAAGGATAGGTGCCGTCTTTTATTTATTTCAGTACACATGCAAAGATTGCCCGAGTTTGAATTAACCCTTAATGGTATGCAGATTTCTCTACTTAAGTATAAATTCGATTCGTCACTTTAAAAGTTTACATGGCAAGCCGAGTCCAGCAAACACTAACGTTAGTCTTATCTGATCATTTGTAGGTTATGTAAACTGTTGCCAAGCTTTCTTGTTTAGCTTGGTGAATCCGAGTACCGTGGGGGCAACCAAACTGTCGCTCATCGCTGGGAAGGAAGGGTTTGGCATCGTTTGTAACAGTAACTATGGACCAGTGTTTGGTGATGGGAGTGACCTATGTATATCAAATAATGCAAACACAAGTTATAGTAGCAGCCGTCTCAGCAACACCTATCAGCTCCCACCAGGACAACAGAACACGTTCTTCACAGGCGCCCAAAACTTCACTGTTACAGATTACGAGGTGTTTGGATTCCAGCAGTGACAAAACACCAGCAGAAAAGGATTAAAATTTGTGGGTAAAATAGTTAAGACCCAGTCAGTCATCGATAGGATGGTAAATTCAGAATCCAAAGGGCGTCATTGACAATGCCTCCTTTTTTAAGTGCGGGCACATTCTCTGCATCATTGCACATTCCTCGCTCTGGAGGACTAGAATATGAATTGTAGTTCTAAAACTCATTAATAATTCATAAGTTTAATAGCCAATAAAAAATGGCTAAATTTGTCACGTGCATGAGTTTTGATACCCAATGAAAACACAGATGAAAACCACACGTGTTTTGGATCACATATAAAAACCATGCGTGGTTTTCATCTGTCTTCTCATTGGACACCAAGATTCATGAATCAAAACAAAACAAACTGAACACAAGAACAATACTTCAGTTTAATAAATCATCATAATTAATCAGCTACACTGCCAGTTCAGTTTTATACGTTGACCACGCAAGCCAAACATTTTACCATTATAGAAATAAATAGTATCTAATAATTGCTTAGCTATTCCTAAATAATCCTGCACTCCAGAACTTTTCTTCTTCCTCTTCTGTAACAGCTTCCTTCTCTTCTTTCTTTGTTTGGAAACTCACACCTTGCCGCATGCTGTCCTTCATCTCGGCATCAAGACAACGACGGAAAATAGCAAATCTGCAATAAAATATGGGAAGATTAGAAAAAGGTCGATCTGTATTCTAATTGTAGTCTTCGATGAAAATAGTATCTTGCTTTGAAGGTAATAAGTACTATATCCTCTCTTACCTTTTATCCGAAGTATCTACACGATTTTAAAATGCTTCGCGTCCCGCAGTTTCTTCTAAATGCCTTCGGATGCCACAATAAATTTCATACACCTTCCCTTCACTATTCGCATCCTCCTGGACAAATTTACTCAGCCAGTAGTTTAAAGTGTTGGCATCCATATTTGCCAAATCTGTACTCGACGACTGAACTTTGTACAAATCTCCATAATCTTAAAAAGCGCCACCAGCATCAAGTACAGGAACTTTGTCTTTTCTATTTATCTGCCATTCGTGAAAAATTTAAATCGCCCATTTGGTTCTGTAGGCAGTTGAATACTCCCTTTCAGCAACTTTGATTCTTCTTGATTCTTCTTGGGGAAGCCGGGGACGAGCAATGGCGGCGTAAAGACGCTTATTGGGGCTGTCCGCAATTTCTTCTGATATCCGAGGTCCCCGTAACGGCAAATGGCCGAATTCTTATCTGAACTACTAGGAAAAAGGAGAAACAGGATATCTACCAGTTCAGACGACTCAACCTCTTCACCTGACAACAAAAAATCTCGAAAATCCATCTCGACCGACGGAGAAATAGCCGAAGAAGACACAATCCTAACCGCGCTAGATATGACAGCAAACATGGCAAAAAAGCTTGAAGAAATCCTTGAGCGTTTAAAAAAGCTCGACGTGATAGAATCATCTGTTAAAAGCATCGAGACAAAGCTCAACTGCCTAGAAGAGCGTACAACAGTATTGGAAAATTTCAGACAAACTACGGAGAAAGACATTAACGATCTTAAAGAAAATGGAAATTTCACGAGCTCACAGTTATCTGAAATATCGACTGAGCTAAAAAATCACCAAGCTACAATCACTGATTTAACACAAAAGGCAGAGGCGAGTAAAGAGTTATTAAACGAACTTACAGCAAAAAATCTCTACCTAGAAGCTTACTCCAGAAGAGAGAACATCAGGTTTATGAACATAAAAGATGGCTCCTCCGATGAACCCGAAGATGTCGAAGAAACCCTAAGAGATTTCTTAGAACGCGAACTGGGCTTCCACGACGCAAGAAGCGTGGAAATCCAAAGAGTTCATCGAAGTGGAAAAAGCAAGAATGGAAAGCCCCGGCCAATACTGGCTCGTTTTCTGAGATACAAGGATGTCCAGAAAATATTTTCACTCGGGCACCGACTAAAAGAAACCGATTTCCAAATGTTCCGCGACTATCCTGCAGAAATTGTCAGAAGACGCAAAGAGCAGATGAAGACCTTCCAAGAGGCC
The DNA here is from genome assembly GCF_958299795.1 of Porites lutea. Lineage (NCBI taxonomy): Eukaryota > Metazoa > Cnidaria > Anthozoa > Scleractinia > Poritidae > Porites > Porites lutea. The sequence goes on from NC_133207.1 coordinate 30,251,706, forward strand.
AGAAGAAACAACATTCCTGCATTCTTCAGTCTATCGGAACCAGATAAGTTATTTATTAGAGGTCGAGTGTGGCCTGTAGGAAAAAAACTGATCATTAATCCTGAGACTGTTTCATAATTGTATTACGGGGACAAATTTACTATTCTTTTTTTCTTGCGGCTAGTCACCCCTTAGAGATGCAAAGCGACCACCCAGCAAGAAAACATTTTAACTTTGTCTTTATGTTTTTCTTCGATTTTTTTCTGTTTTGTTTTACTTTCAGTGCTTTGAAATATCTTTTTTTTAGACCTTTCTGTACGAAACCGACACTCTATATCTCATTTGCACAAATCAGAATAATCTCTCATGCTATTCTTCTTTGGGTGAAAATTATCAGTTTCTTCTTTCTTGACAGCAACAAAAGAAATGGAACTTACAATTGGTTCAATTAATGCTAGGGGATTAGGAGACAGAAGCAAGCGACGGGAATTCTTTAATTGGCTGCGGAAAAAACAAATGGCCATATATTTTATTCAAGAAGCTCATTGTACCGAAAATAATATGCATGACTGGCGAGCTGAATGGGGTTATCAGGCCCTTTTCAGTTGCTGCTCTAGCAAAAAGGCAGGCGTTATCATATTGTTTAACAACACTTTCACCTTTCAAATTTCGCGAACATACTGCGACCCTGGGGGACGCTATATAATCTGTGACTTGATTACAAATGGGAAACACTTAACCTTGGCAAATATATATGCTCCAAACAACGACGACCCAACTTTTTTTACCTCGGTCTTTGAGCGGTTAGCAGATTTTAAGTGCGATGAGGTAATAATTGGCGGGGACTATAATTTAGTTTTGGATGTTGAGAAAGATAAAAAAGGTGGCCTTGCAAAAACCCACAAAAAATCGTTGGAAGTCATAAATAGCTATTCCGAAGACTTAGACCTTATTGATGTCTGGAGAATACAAAACCCTGAACAACGACGATTTACATGGAGACAAAAGAACCCCGAAATACAATGCAGACTTGACTTTTTTCTCGTAAGTCAATGCACATCTTGCAACTCAATCAACACGGATATAGTCCCTGGTTATAAGACAGATCATTCATTGATCACGTTGCATATTTCGACGCATAATAACATGAGAGGACGGGGCTTCTGGAAACTAAATACCTCATTCCTAAAGGACGAAGAATATATAAAGAAAATACAATCCATTATAACTCAAACTAAAGATGAATATGCACTGGATAATACTGTCGATCCTAACTTACTGTGGGAAATGATAAAAATGAAAATTAGAGAGACATCAATTGAGTTTGGCAGAATAAATAAGAGAAAAATGTTTCAAAAACAAGATGATATAGAAAAGACAATCAAAATCCTGGAGGAGCAGACCGCCAACATTGATGCCACTGACTGCCAAAATGTATGGTCAGAGTTAGAAAAGAAAAGACGGGAACTTGAAACTATAATCGAATACCAGACAAAAGGGGCTATTCTAAGATCTAAATCGCGATGGTACAATGAGGGCGAAAAAAACACTAAATACTTTCTAAACTTAGAGAAGAGACACTGCAAACAAGGAACAATTACCCAACTGAAAGTTAATGACAAAGACTTAATCCAATCCGACAGGGAAATCTTACACGAGTGCGAGACCTTTTATAAAAATCTCTACAGTTCAAAAGTACAAGTTAACGATTACCCGGAAGTTTTCTTTCCACCTGCACGAGAAGTATTAAGTGAAGAAAGAAAACAGCATTGTGAGGGTCTTTTAACTTCTAAAGAGTGTTTGGAAGCATTAAACGGTATGGCCACGGAAAAAACACCTGGTACTGATGGCCTGCCGTGTGAATTTTATAAAGTTTTTTGGAAAGACGTAGGCGAAACACTAACAGAGGCCCTAAACTTTTCTTACCAAACAGGAAAACTCGCTGTATCACAAAGGCGAGGAATTGTCAAGCTTATACCGAAGAAGGACGCAGATCCCAACCTGATTAAAAACTGGCGCCCATTGACACTATTAAACTGCGATTATAAGATTGCATCAAAGGCTATTGCAAATCGAATCAAAACAGTTTTACCGGAACTTATATCAGAAGATCAGTCAGGCTTTATTAAAAACAGATGTATCAGTGACAATATACGCACATTAGATAGTGCTATTAAGTATGCAGAAAACAAAGGTTTACCCGGTCTACTTCTTTTCCTCGATTTTGAAAAAGCTTTTGACACGTTAGAGTGGTCATTCATAAACCAAACGTTACGGCACTTTGGGTTTGGCCCCTCACTGTTAAACTGGGTTGAACTATTTTACTGCAATACCGAAAGCTGTATACTAAACAATGGATGGGCAAGCAATTTCTTTGAGTTAAGTAGAGGTGTTAGACAAGGCTGCCCCCTATCGCCTTACCTCTTCATACTGTCCGTAGAAATACTCGCTGAAGCTATTCGCAATAAGAAAGAAATAAAGGGCATCAAAATCT
>NC_133207.1:30259178-30271678 GCF_958299795.1 Porites lutea
GGGCCCAGGAGTTTGACACTGTAAAATGAATAGGACTTTTTGGGGCCAAGGCACATGAGTCCAATCCATGATACTATTTTGGGGGCTAATTCAGCCTCGATGAAATGGCGCTGTTGTGGTACCAATTCTATTTCGTCACCACTGCCACACGAACCTTAACACGAACCTCATGAGGTTGCATCACGCATGCGCACATCAGTGTTTATCGCTTCGCACCCTCGGTTGGCAGCAAGATTCCTTCCTGCGCACAATTTCGGAAATTTTCGCTTTACTTTCAATGTGATGCAATCTCATGTGATCCTGTGTTGCGGTAGGTGACTCCAATAAAACTTCAACTTGCAGAAAGTCTCGTTTAATTCCTCAGTTTTGGAGGTTAACTTCCGCAATAAATTGACCCTTGTATTGGGGCCAAGTTAGACCGTGTGAAGGGTCCATATGGAAAACACTCGTGCCATTTTGGATTATTAAGTGGCATATTATTTGCTTCTCCGAGAAAATTTATTGTTTACAACGAAAATAATGTAGAGGAGAAATGCGTAATTTTAAATTCCTCGATTTCCCAGACTAACTACAATTTCCTGTAATATTTCCTACAGTGAATTTTTTTAAAATTTCTCACAAGCATACAAGGGCAGACGCTAAGACATTTTGCGACCGAAGTGTTTTGGATGCTTTAGTGGAATCCTTAACCCACCTTAATATCGGTGTAAAAGGTCAGTTACAGTCAACTTTTTCTCAACGGACTCCTTTTTTACCCTGTTCTGAGATGACACTACTTTACTGGGACACCAAATAATAAATTGCCAAGACACATCGGAAAATAACACAGTGGCCTTCTGAAATCGATCGTACGGCAATAGGGGTCAGTCACCTTGTACGCGTTTTAGTTTTTTTCTTTTCCTTTTTTTTTTTGTGTTTAATGAGTATTAAAAACAAGGAGCCTTTAAGTTTTACGTTATCAAACGAAGCATTTCTTTTTCATAGCTGTCCGGCATCTTATTCACATCTAGCTTGACATTCCGTTTCTTATTTAGAGAATGTTTCTTGAACTAAATTTGCTGCATAAAACTTCCAACATTTAGTCCTTTGGCACCAAAGTGATATGTTCGAGAAATGTCGGGTAAATTTAGACTAATAGCTTTTGCAATACTGTAATTCCTTTATGGTCATGCAAATAAAGCATTTGGTGTTGTTGTTGTTGTTGTTGATACATTCTCTTCCCTTCTTATTCCCTTCCATTCTCATCCACATGTCCCAGTCATTTGGTTGCTCTGGTTTCGGCCACTTCTTTTCCAGTTCTCCTTTGAACAGTTTACGACTTAGCACCCTGTAAACACAAATAAAATTTTATTTTTATATTTTTACCGTGACTGAGCTCATTGAATCAGCCATACAGCGCTGGCCTGCAGAGCGGGAGGCCGGAAGTCCGATTCCTCGGACCAAACCAATACTCAGGGTCTTAAAATAACTAAGGGAAGAAGGTACTGCCTTTGCCCTGCAAGGCGCTAGACCCTCACGTGGCTCAAATGACCATGTAGAAATGGCGGTTCCGTCACCAAATCTCCTGACCACTCGCTAGATTTGTTTTTTGGTGGTCCCAAGATCAACGCCAAACCAATCTTTAGAATAACCAGCTGGTTTGTTCCTTGCCAGTTGAAACTATCGTTGACTGTGAAGATATTCGGGGGTTAAAAGTACTCTAGCATATGAATTAACCCTCAATCGTCTGGTATATGGTAAGGTTGGTTTCTTACTAGATGTAAAATAGGATTGTACATAAGCAGTCCGGGGCACAACCAGAACTGAATATATGATGACGTCACTCAACTTTTCAACATGGCGCCCAAACCAAGGGACACGATGTAGGGTTACTTTTCAGTTCATTGCTGCGCCTAGAAATGACCTTTTCCCACCGTACTTTGGGAGGGACGAAAGAGAGTCCACCGGCACTCTTCACAAGTGGAATCTGATCATTATTTACATACAAGCTCTCGTTTCTTGTCTTTATGCATGATTTGCCTTCGTGGAAAAAAGTCGTTCAAAATGATGCCAGGAATATCTCTATAATTTCAACTCTGCTGATCACAAGGCTCATAATCACGATTTTTAAGCACTCACATTGAGAGTAATGTGACGACATTTCCTTGCTCAGGTTGCTCATGCGCAAAAAGGGTGACTGGAAAGTTCAAACAGTTTGTTGCATGTACTATCGCACATAGGTCCAACAATTGTCACTTCGTAAAAAGTTCGTGATAAGTTCTAAGACTGGTAGAAGCTGTTTGAAGAAGCTGAGAATATCGACAGACATGTATAAATCCTCCTCCAAAATAACAAGGTAGTTTGCATCAGGATATCGGTCAAACGAAGAGGCTAATGACTTCTTGTAATGCTGAAATAAGTGTGAAGCAAATGTTTTTGTTGGTGAAATAAACACTAAAACCCATAAAAGGGTTTACCATTTAATACAGATAAACCGTACAGGAAAAGCATAAAGATTTCTTGGCCCCCGCTGCAACTGCAAGCAAGATGCTACTGACTGACAAGACCGCCATTGTTTAGGTAGTCCGACATCAGCCGCGCAAAGGTCTATCCCGGCGTTTGCGGAGTACAGGTACTACCTTGTTTCTTAGTTTTCAGTCTGAGTTCCTGAGAATTGGTTCTAAACCCTCACTTTTCACTTTGCGTAAGCTGGCTCACCAGCGCTCGTTCAACTGAACTAATCCTGACACGTTGCAGGCAGAATAGAATCGGGGCACAAGACAAGTGAGAGTTTTGGTGGCGTAATTGAAAAACATTAGTGTAGCCTCTCCAGTCCCTTTTATAGAGCACTTAGCTAGGTTAACCTTCCTGGCGACAGATCGCCATACGCTGGACTGATTGACACACGAAATGCCGTAAGATTAGGAGCACTGTGAACTCATACCAAAATCTACAAAATCTAACGACAGTACTGACTAAATTAGTAAGAGAATAGATTTGTCTACCGCAGGAGACAGTTTCTGTACTCAAAGTAAAACGCACCGTGCTTGAGGAAAGAAGCTTTCTCCCGTTCAGACTGAATATAATCCTTACCCTTCCTCTTTTGCCTCTCGGCGGCTGTTTTGAAAAACAGGCCCACACACTGGATTGGACTCGGGAGACGGCGGAAATCAAGTCTAGATTACTCTGGGTACCAGAAGTTTTTTCGTTTTTTCGTTTGTTTGTTTGTTTTTTTGGGGGGGCTTGCAAAGGATACGGCAATCTGAGTCTAAGAAATACTATTAACTTCAGTTTTATTTTACGGTTGTGAATGGCAGGGTTTGTGACATGTAGCCACGCCTTCTTGTTTAGCTTGGTGAACCCGAGAGGCCTGAGTACAAGAAAAATGTCACTCATCACTGGGAGGGAACAGTGTGGTATTTACTTGGAAGCGACTGTGGACCAGAGTTTGGCGGTGGGCACGACCTATACATATCAAATAATGCAAATACAAACATGACCAGTTTTAGTAGACTCGGCAGCTCCTATCAGTGCCGACCAGGACAGCAGGAAACGTTCCTGACTGGTGATGAGTACTTCATTGTCACAGATTACGAGATATTTGGACTCTGATAGCAATGATGACAAACCAACAAAAAAGATGGTGCATATTATAGCTATAAAGACGGATGCAGTCATCGATAGGATGGCAAATTCAGAATCCAACAAGTTGATGCAAAACGTTTTTTTTCTTTACCCCGGAATGAACGTTTAGGCTGTTATAAGATAAGATTATTTTTTTACTCACTCTAATTATCATACATTTTAATTTTGACAACATGACTTAATTCATACAGCACATATCAAGTTAAGGAAAAGGTAAAGAAGAGAAAGCAGAAAATTGATTGTCGATGGGTTTTGTTGCGCCAATCAAAGTATTTTTTATAAACCTTGATGATGTACATTTCATTCCAGTCCATTCTTCTCGAAACATGTAATGGAAATCTGTCTTTCCTCCTCCACGTGGCCACGACTAGTATTTTTGCTTGGGAAAATTATATGCAATCATTAACAATTGAGTCTGAATAAACTTTGTTCTCGTTGTTGTTTATTTTATTTTTTGGATGGATGTTGATTACCCCATGAAGGTAATTGCCTTTCAGCAAGCGTGCTTGCCTTTCTAAGCCCGGGGTTACAACTCGTTACTGTTCTAGTTTCTTATATAAAGTGAGCCTGATTCCAGGCTTTTTAATTTATTTCATCATTTTCCACGGAAGCAGAGACGTAAGCGTAGCAATAAAGTGATCACATTTCACATTCAAACAGATCAGACTATCATACTATAACGATTGAGTGGATTTTTCAGTCATACTGTAGCACAGTTCGACAGTTTTAGTTTTAAAAGCTACTATTTCATGAGTCACATAGAATACAGTCACTTACGATCGCAGATGACATAATCTATTCTGAATGTTAAAACAATCAATTCAACGACATGCGTGAATTTTTTTAAAAAAATGCGAAAATGCGGTCTCAGCGATTCAAAACGTTATAATTATGCCTTCACTGCTTTCGCTCAGACATGAAATGGATAAGAATCGGAACCAGTGTCGACCCAAGGGAGAAACCACTACATGAAAGAACGGGGATGGTCTTCGGAAAATTAGAATTAAATTCTTTTTAATAAAAAAGACCAATCTGGGTGTGGCTTATGCTTTATTTCACCCCTAAAGTGAAAGAAAAGTATTTCCCCCTTTTTAAGTATAGATGTTTCCTGATGAAGTTCGACGAAGAAATGAGATCTGTGATCAACATCTCACGAGCACAGGACAAAGAAAAAATCTGGATTCCCAACATTAATTGAACCTATATGACCTACCGTACACCGGTCGGATGCTCTAACCACCGAGCTACGTTGAACTTGTTGCTGGCTGGGCCATATACAATGCTTATGTTTTACATTGTCAGTCGATTGAAATGTTCTTAAAACATAGCCAGTCTTAACGTCTTATTGACGCTGACGTTAAGACTGGCTATGTTTTAAGAACATTTCAATCGACTGTTTAACTTCACTAGCCTGATGAATTTCTTCAAGAATTTATGTTTTACATGCGTCCTGCGTACTGGTAGGATCAGCGATTTCGACATGTTCTAACACATTGTACATTGTATTCACAACCCTAAGCGATACCTTAATGTATAAAAAAATTGGCTTTCCGTCATAGAAACCCTAAGATAGAGGCCAGAATAAACAATTTTCACCCCTAACGGCGAGACGACGAGCATCCCGTTGGTTCATACCAAAAATGGAAGTGGGTGTGAGTAGTCCTGGGACGAGGAACCCCTGCGTGGACGCCGGAAAGCATGGAAGTTTGCATGCGTTGACGAGCGTTTTGACTCGCGTAGGACATGCAAAGCCCGGGAAAAGCAATTTCACACTGTCTGACAAAATGATATTTGCAAGGCCTTTTTTGAACATGTGATGAAGAAAACATCTATTGTAGCCGTGCGTGACATAAGGGACCAGTCATAATTTAAGTTGGAAGAGGGGGGGGGGGGGGGGGGGAAGGAGAAATTGTTTTTTATCCCAAATTAGTTCCAGACCCCTACTCAATAGCACCTATGTTTTTAGGTACCCCCCCTTCAATCATGTTAAAAGATTTCAGGGCCCCCCTTTCTTACATAATACGCAAATGGTAATAACAAATAACATTTTCTTTACTTTACCGTTCTTACTCACTGTCACTTTCGAATGTGCCAACTTCATAATCGTCATCTGAGAGTGATTCGTCATCTTGCTGGACAGCATAGGACATGGAGTCTGCCATTTCCAACTGTTTCTCTTTTATAGAATTGAGATCATTATTTCGCAGTACATACATGGCAGCTGATGGCTTTTATTTTGTCACTTTTTTTTACCATACTTGCCCAAGTCCATGGGCAGTTAGATATTTCTCAAGTTCTTTGACAGTTAGTTGTTGCAATGTTCCTTTTAGAGACATGTCTAGCCAGTCATACTCATTGTATGTTTTTAGGTCTCGTTTGCTTTTGTCGGTTTGCCTCTGAGAGCCTCTCAAACATCTTATAGAGCAAGGATATATCAGTGATTGTGTTATAACTGAGATAAGACAAGCCATCAAAAGGTTAGAGGCCGACAGGACCGCTTCAAGGAAGAAATAAGATAATCAGCCAAAGCTTACTGCTTTTTATATGAGCAGTACATGCTCTAATAGCAAAAAACTTGATAGTGACACAGACAGTGAGTTCACATCAACCTCACCTACAAATAATGATTCAGATAGTGAGATTCCATAACATGACTTTATGCATGTAATCATTTGTTAAAATGCTGATTAAATTGTTTCAGTGTTAGACAATAATGGATGTTGTGTTGATGCACCTACTATTTGAGCATTAAATCTTTTTGTCAAAATGCTGATGAAATTGTTTTAGTATTACACAATATAGGACTTTGTGTAAAACTGAATCAAAATCAGGTCCTTTAACACTCAAGCATCATTCTGCTCAGTAGGGATGCTGCTTAAAAGGAACTTGAAGACCCCCCCAAGGTCATCTTTTGGCATTTTAAGGCCCCCCCTAAGGACGGTACGGTTCAGCTTGATCGCATTTCACTCTCTATTAAACACGTGACAAACTTTGTGACGTCCTTGTGTATTTACCCAGTTGCCGAAGACGGAAGCTGTTCCCCCATTTTGTCGCACTGATTTAACATGAGTGAGGAAAATATTGAACGCCAACAACGTAGTCAAGCTCTTATAGATGCTGCAAAGCATTTCAAAGAGGCGTGTGAGATATTTCAACGAGAAGCAACAAGGCTTCGCGAGGAGCAAGAATCCATCGATGCCATGTCCAAGAAACTTGATCAGGTTCACTTTTCGTCCACCGTTAAACTTAATGTTGGAGGCCAGCACTTTACCACGAGCGTGCAAACTCTGACAAAGGATCGCAACTCGATGCTGGCTGCCATGTTTTCAGGAAGGTTCGACATGAAGCCATCTGAAGACGGTTCGTTCTTTATCGACCGAGATGGAACTCACTTCCGCTTTATCCTGAACTTTCTCCGCACAGGAAAACTAACTTTGCCTGAAGGAGCTACATTTACCAAGGAACTTGAGGAAGAAGCAGAATTTTATCAAATTCAAGGATTCATCGACGCGTTGAGGTCTGCCAAATTAACAGTTAAAGTAGGTACGCCAGACGAGCCTTTCAGAGAGTCGACCATTTTGATGAATGTAGAGCATCGGAAAATTTTGAAAGGTTGGTTACCTGAGGCCATGGCAGGCGAATGGCGTTTGCTGTTCCAAGCGTCACGAGATGGCTTTGCCGCTTCAGCGTTTCATTCTAAGTGCGACAACAAAGGGCCTACAGTCACTGTTGTGCAAAGCGGTGCAAACATATTTGGAGGTTTCACTGAGAAGTCGTGGACAAATCATGCAGGACGTAAGTTTTGATCATTATTTATACGTCGAAAATATACCCGAATGAGCTTCCTGACGCCTCCCATGCTTTATTTATCATTATCCTGTAAGATTTTGCGATGAACTCCCATGACTCCCCTGATCTCGTCTTGCGAAAACAACTAATATAGCAACAGGCAGGTGGGAGTGCAGCCAAGAATTAGTAGCCAAAGACTTGATTCAAAAAGGCGAGCGGAACAAAACGATAGTGCAAAAAAGTCCCATGAGAAAGGGAGTATTACAAACTTTCAGTCCAATGCACCAGAAAATAAAAAACAGAAAAACTTAAAGACCAGATTTCACAGTCACGGTCCTCTACTTCTCCCAACTAAGGACTAGCCTGAATTTCAGACATTCCTTCGTTGATACTCCTCTCAGCAACTGAAAGGAGTGTGCGAGTGGAAGGAATCGGTCTGAAACTCAGGCCGTAACTACGGGCTTCTTAGGTTAAACTTGCTGCCTACAGATTGATGAACAGGACATGATAGACGGGTTGAATGCCACATGGTCGGCAGGAGTACTGTGAACTCGTACCCAGATCTCCCAAACTTGCAAACAGATTAAGCAAACAGACGCCATATAGGTCTTTGTACATTACTAACCGTAATTTCTCGATTAAAGGCCGGGTCGAAACTGCCAATTTTTCAATGAACGCCGGGGGCGTTTATGGAGTCCCCCCCCCCGCGTTTGATCAAGATCCCGGCGCTTAATTGCGGTCGAGGTCATAAGGCCCGGTTACAACTTTTTTTACTCTTTTAATAAACGTTCAAAGGAAAAATACCAGCGTGTTAAACATAACTAGGGTGGATGCTGTACAACAAAATGTATGGTACCATAACCTGAGTCCAGCAAACACTAACGTTAGTTTTATCTGATCATTTATAGGTTATGTAAAGTGTTGCCAAGCTTTCTTATTTAGCTTGGTGAATCCGAGTGCCTTGGGTGCAACCAAAATGTCGCTAATCGCTGGGGAGGAAGAGATTGGCATCATTTGTAATGGCAGCTTTGGACCAACGTTTGGCGGTGGGCAGGACCTATTTATATCAAATAATGCAAACACAAGTCATAGTGGCAGCAGTCTCGGCACCACCTATCAGCTCCCACCAGGACAACAGAACACGTTCTTCACAGGTGCCACATTTTTCACTGTTACAGATTACGAGGTGTTTGGACTCCAGCAGTGACAAAACACCAGCAGAAAAGGACCTTGCGGGTAACATTGTTAAGACCCAGTCAGTCATCGATAGGATGGCAAATTCAGAATCCAAAGGGCCTTATTGATAATTCTTCTTGCTTTAAGTGCGCGCACATTCTCAGCATCATTGCACATTCCTCGCTCTGGAGGACTAGAATATGAATTGTAGGTTAAGCATTACACTGACCTAGATAAAAAACACTACAATATTCTTTAGTGTTCAGGTTTAGCTTCGTATCCAGGAGGCTTCTGGGAAGAGATGCGCTTGCTGTGCATCACCTTTTCGACGATTTGAGTACGAGCTCGGGATTAAGTACGAAAACCAAACGATTTGGGTATTTTGCACTCGTTTTGTCCCAAGAACGCTTACTCTTTCTAAAGCACGCGAGCTGAATTTGAAAACCCGTACTGACTAGCCTATTACCCAACGTCAAACTCGTACTCAAATCTATAAGGTCCCTTATTTGTATAATACGTACATTTGCACGTATGTACTGTCGCAACTTGTAATAATCATCGCACTTTGTAATACCTGTCGCAATTTGTAATAAATTTATCGCACTTTGTAATACCTGTCGCAATTTGTAATAAACTGTGTCGCACTTTGTAATAAAAAAGCTGTCGCAATTTGTAATAACTGTCCATCGCACTTTGAAATATACTAAGCTGTCGCAATTTGTAATAATTCCATCGCACTTTGTAATAATGTTTTGAGAGTGATTCAGCTTACTTCGTGAACATTAATATACTGCCAAAATATGAATGGTACTTCGTAAACAAAGATGACGACGTCTCGATCTGCAAGCACGTAACTTACAAAATTACTTTTATAATTTATATCTGCGCTCATTCAAACCATTTAGATAGATAGATAGATAGATAGATAGATAGATAGATAGATAGATAGATAGATAGATAGATAATCTTTATTTATCCTCGGTACAAAATTCGTCAGCCTTGAAAATGCCTAATACTAATATAATAAAAATATTTAAATAAAAAAGCTGCTTTCCATGAATGCCGTGCCTTACAGTTCTTTGAGTAATCGTTTAAATTGCCCAAGGGACTCTGCTTCCCTTAAGTGACAAGGAAGACTGTTGCAGAGAATGGCGCCACTATAGCTGAAGCTGTTTTTGTAATAGTTTGTGCGCGGTAATGGAACATTGATTTTCAGAGTCCCTTAGGTTATATGCGACTTCTCGCCTTTCAAATTTAGAACTAAGATAGTTTGGAGCCAACCCGTGCAGTGACCTGTAAACCATCGTAGCTCTTTGAATTTGTTGCTGGCAAGCTAGGTTTTTCCACCCTAGAAGTTTGAAAAGGTGACCAGCATCTACGTCATAGCTTGAGTAGGTCAAAACACGGGCTGCTCTGTTTTGTAGCTTTTGAACCTTATTCTGTAAAGTTATCTCACAGTTTCCCCAAACGATGTTGCAATAATCAAAGTGTGGCTGTATTCAAGCTTGATATATTAGTTGTAAGGTCGCCTGAGGGACAAAGTGCCTTATTCGTTTTATGGCCCCAATACCAGAAGCGACTTTCTTTGTTACTTTCTCGATATGGCCACTCCAATCAAGTCTGTCATCGATGGTCACTCCAAGTGATTTTGCAGTAGTGACCTGGCTAACTTGAAAATCATTAATTGCAAATGTCGGGGACTCTGTGAGAGTACTTAGCCTTTGCCTAGATCCGATAAGCATAAATTCGGTTTTAGTCATATTTAGAGTAAGTTTGTTTGCTCTCAGCCAATTGTGAACATTTTCTAGATCTTGATTTAGATGCAACTGAATATTGTCTGCATTATCACCTGCGTATGTAAGGTGGGTGTCATCAGCGTACATCCTCGGCTCACAGTTTGAAAGACAGTTTGGAAGATCGTTGATGTATAACAGAAATAGTACTGGACCTAAAATCGTCCCCTGGGGAACACCACAACTTAATAAACAGCTTTGAGAGAGCTATCCGTTGATGGAGCACATTTGAGTACGATTCTGTAAATATGACTTAAACCATTGGTGCGCGTAACCATATATGCCGTAATTGCTTAATTTTGATAAAAGGATCTCATGGTCAATTGTGTCGACGGCCTTTTTGAGATCTAAGAAAACAACGGCGATGATTTTACCGCGGTCAATATTGTACGCCCAAGTGTCCGTGGCCTCAAGAAGAGCCGTGACAGTTGAGTGAATAGTACGAAAGCCTGATTGATATTTACAGATTATATTGTGCTCTTCTAGGTAGGCATATAATTGATCATAGACGATTCTTTCAAAGACCTTGGCCATAACTGAGATCACCGAAATTGGACGATAATTATTGAAGTCGTCCAGATCGCCTTGTTTAAAAAGTGGGGTGACCTTTGCGCATTTCCAGTCATCTGGAAATATGCCTTGACTTATTAACTGGTTAAAAATATTCACGGTCCTAAGCATTTTTTTAAATTAATGTTGATTAGTTATCTGACGTACGAAATTCTGTATTCTTAAACCTTGCTATTGTATTAGATGGTTTGCATGCAATGGTTACCTGGGGGACGTACTCGATCCCTTATCCCTTATGTGGCCAATACGGGGATGTGCCGCTGGACAGAGCGTTGTCAGAGTACAGAATCTAGACACACTAGACACCAACGAGCCATTATTAAAAGGCATTTAATTTCCACAAATCGTGACATCCATCCTTACATCATTCAAATAAAGACACCAGGAAAGCTTTCCTTTTTAGATCTGATAACAGGTCGACACAAGACCGTCCTTGTCTAACGCGCAATCTTAAAAGAAGTGATAGTGTCTTCTATATTTTGGCCAACTTAATCAGACGAGGCCTGTAAAAATTCAAAAGGTAATTTACTGCAAATAAAAAAAAAGGTCACCAGTGGTGAACCGTCGAACCACAACAGAAAATATAAACACACATTCCAATTATTCGCTGGCCGATACCTTTGTATGCACATGTTTTTATAAAACTCACTTGGGATGATACTCGGAGCCGGCTGGCCATTTGGTCCATTATTCTCCATTGATTTGGTCCCATAGAGGAGCAAAAAGAGTATCATTCCATCTTAAAACAATTTTTTTCTATGGAGCCTTCTTAAGCAAATACCGTTGGGATAGTAAAAATTCTCCTTCCCTGTGAACAACTCCTAAGACCTTGCAATTCTTCCGAGCGTGTTCAGGTCTTTTTCCACAAAATGCAAAGGATAATAAACCAAACCATCCATTATTACTTGAGTTACCCTATCTAAGGATCAAACCAGAGACACAAAGCCAGCAAGGTAAAAATGATACCCTATTTAGGGTTCGAGATCCTCAGCGGTACTTACCTACCTAGCCCATACATGTATATGGGATTATTCCCCCCCCCCACCCCGAAGACTTCAAGTGTCACGTGGCATGCAAACATGGATTGGGACGACGAATTCCAGGTTATTCATGAATTTTCTGTTGTTAAATGTTGCTTTTGTTATTTAAATATTTTTGAATTCAAATATATGAAATGACTCATCTTTTTTATGGTGACATGTCACAGGAAGTTTCAAGTCTTTCATAAAAGCGATTCTCGTTGGTCACGTGATTAATTAAGGCAGAAAGATTTATGTCGGAAGACATGCATGTTTGACCAAAGAAAATAATTTAAGTTTATTACAAAGTGCGATGGAATTATTACAAATTGCGACAGCTTAGTTTTTTACAAAGTGCGATGGACAGTTATTACAAATTGCGACAGCTTTTTTATTACAAAGTGCGACACGGTTTATTACAAGTTGCGACAGGTATTTCAAAGTGCGATGGATTTATTACAAATTGCGACAGGTATTACAAAGTGCAATGATTATTACAAATTGCGACAGTACACACGTGAACGCCAGT
>NC_133207.1:30276678-30281678 GCF_958299795.1 Porites lutea
AATGAATCTTTCTGTAAAGAACGAGGCGGCCTAGAAAGCTTGAAAAATAGTTTTTTAAACGTCTTGCCAAATATGTTTTTATTTTGTTTGGGGATTGCTAAAATTGCGTTTCAACTAGACGCTGTAAAATTCGCAATTGAACTTATTCTTCGGATTCAAAACAATGACCAAAGTTCCGTCTGCACGTGCTCTTTTGGGTGAGTCGCCTGAAAAAGCAAGCGATCGGGTGTGTCGCCTTCGCTTAGGGCAAGGGAACTTGGTTTTTATTGGTTACGGCTCGCAAGTCCGTTTTGAACGAAATAAATGTTTTCAGTCATAATTAATAAACATCATATAGGTGACCTTACAAGTTTGTATTATGAGAAAAATATGAGAGCCTTTTTACGCCTAGTCTGCTACACAGCCGTTTTGTGTCGTCGCGCAACGCTCCTCCCCAGTTAGTTAGTGGGGAGGAGCGTTGCGTGACGACACTAAAAACGGCTGTGTAGCAGACTATTTTACGCCGCGAACAGGATGAAATAGAAAACTTCACCGGCCTTTTCTCAAAAAAAGGGAATAGTCCCCCTTTAAATTCTGCTCCCCAGAAAAAGCTACATTGAAAATTATTTAAATTTATAGTTTAAATTCAATCAAATTTATTTAAATCGCTGCACTTCGTTCATTTGTGGTAAATAAATGCATATTGATTCTGAGGTATCCCCGGTTAGATAATTTGTGCAAAACTCTTCTACACCGCCACAAGTTTTCCCGAGTGGTGCGCTGTTTCGGAGTGATTTTTATTTCACCAGGTTCTTTTCTTTAGTTGTGTTCGTCTCATCAGCTCAGCTTTATTATTTCTGTAGTGTCTGCTAAAATGATCCGTTGAAAGATATGTCGAATAAAGCTTCAGTAGGAGGTCACGAAAGGAGATTCGCATTTCACCTCAAGTATGGTTTCAAGCTGTAAACGGTCTATGCTTGGCTGAATTTAAACAATGGCTTCCTGGTCAGATGGGGGACAAATTTTCCCCCATATTTCGGTAGCTAAGGCTTGCGGCTCGCCATTTGGAGGCCAGCTACCGATGCTTCCGGCAGACATAATTGTCATAACCATCGAAAAAAGAACCTCTATTAAGTGGACGACCATTTTTAAACAGCCACTTGTCCCTTCCCCTGGTGCTGCCGTTTCGCTGTAAATTATTGGAGTGAACATATGTCATAATCCATAAGCGGAAGTATTGGGTACCGTTGTATCCTTCTGTTAATTAATGTCAATAAAAACAATTAAAAAATAGTGTGGCCACTTGTATTGTAATTTTTAGATGCGAGCTTCAGTTTTCTTCCTGCACCTCTGGGCATAAAAGCAGCCATTACATACAGACTGCCTGTTGTGCTCATTATCCAAGAGAGCCCTTTTAGTAACCAATGTTGATTATTAGTATTCACCAAATCATTGGATAGCAATTTACGCGCGTTCTGATTGGCTCTCGCAACTCGGAATATCCTTGGATATTGAGTCACTGTTTTGGGGCGGGATTCAAAATGGCTTCTCGTTTCGCGACAATTTCGAAAGATGAAATTTTAGCGGTAACTGAAGTAGCTGCCCCCAAAAATACCAAGATAGAGAAAAAATTTTGCTTGTCGCTGTTTCTGGTCGGTAGAAAAGAATTTTCTCGCTGAATTTCCAACAAAACGTAAGAAAAAATGATCCCCGAAACACTGTCAGTTGAAACGTACGTACACAAACTCTAACAAAGTGACGTCTTTTATTTACAGAAAGTTCCTTTTTGATTTTTATCCAACTGATTTGGTAAATACTAAAACAATCATTCCCCTCAGGGTAGGCTCATAGCGCTAGATATATACCTCGACGCTTCGCCTCTCTGATATATATCCAGCATTATTCGCCTCCCCTTCGGGGGATAGTTGTATATTACAAGAGCTGGTAAGCTCAAATAGGATCCTTTGGTCTCGTTTCTTTGTTGGGTGAATAAATTGGTTCTAACTCTTGCGGTTTGTTTTTGCAATACTCAGATGCCGGACAACAGACAGCTAAAATGTGATTTTTCTTGATCCAAAATCTCCAAGTGCTTTTGTGAAAACCTCTCGCGTCCAAATCCCACATGCGAAAGCACCGCACCATCCCTTCTGTGTCCGGTACAAAATCCTTGAGGTGTGAGCACGGGTTCTTAGCATAATTCAGCACTTTGGCTTCTTCAAAAGACAACGACAAGGACGTAAATTATAGTCTACTTAACAAAATACCCCATTTCCTGGGATAATAAACCTTGATCTTAACTCCTTCGCTCCTTTCATTGAGGTTCAGCCACAGGGATCCCTTTGCTTCATCAGTGACTAGAAATCTTTCAGTGGGCTGTTAACAGTAGACAACACTTGACCTCGTATCTACCATCAAACATTTCCAACCCATCAAGAAATAGAAAGGACTGTTTTGCAGCCCGGGGGCGGAGCCGGCTCCCCGTATAGGCCAGAGAGTGCCCCCCGCCGCCTCCGGGTTTTGCAGTCAGCCTCGGCAGTTCTTTTACCACTGGGTGCTAATACAATATCAGTATTTTAAAAGATTAAATTAGGTTTTTAGATTTATCTGAATTTTGATTGTAGACGGCCCTAGGGAGTTTAAGGGATAACTATCTTAAACAGTTTTTAATCATTATTTTTAGGCGGATCAGCTCGGGTTACCATTAATTTGCATAATTTTACGTTTTCACTCGCGGCGCATGGCTCTGAGGAAAAGAGGGCGATCGCTCGCAGTCTACGCAGTAGCCTGTTCCAGGCGTTCAGATCGTGGGGATAGCGCAAAGAGATGTGATTAGAAAAAAAAAACGAAGGGGTGGGGTATTGTGTGTTTCTCGCTCTCTTCTTGGCGCCGCACTCCATTATCCGAACGCCTGGAACAGGCTTTCTACATAGTAGTAAAAAATATGCCTACATCTGTAAACGATTTAGTGCTTGATAAGCCTTCGTGAGGAGGTCTCCTATTTTCTTTTCCTTTTGCAACAAAGAAAACAGGAGACGTCCTCACGCAGGCTAGTGCTTGAGTGTACATGATTACCTAATTCCTCATGGTCTACTTTATTCCAGGTATTTTGAAAACGGACCGCTGGAGCCAGGGTACTTTCAGAGAGCCTGTTCACAGGCTACCTTCAGGGTAATTCCAGATCAGACATTCCCTCTCTCCATTTCTAGTTCAAGCCGAACTTGTTCTTGCTCTTGCTCTATCACGAACTTTTTCTCATAAATAAATTATATGCATCTCTTCTCAAATCTTTTAACTTCCGAGCGCTTCGATTTTGAAGGCGCAGTTGACTTGAGACTTGACCTTTGCACTCGGTTTTTTCTTTCCTACATTGTGCTAGCCTGCGTAGCTGGTGGTATTGTGTAGTAGTCGAGTGAGATTTGGCGGCGAAGCAGTCACAATCGGCGTAAGCCGCGAGAAATAGAAAATTGAACAAACGCCTCGTCCCCACTCCCTTTTTTGGATCATGGCTCCGCTGTGAAAACTTTAATCGGGCACCAAGACAATACGGACAGCTACGCAGGCTAACATCGTGCACCCACACCTTTTTTCGGCTTACCGGTCCCGGTTCCACTCGATCAAGCTCGCTTTCTGGCAGATTCTTCTTGGTGTATTAAATTCTCATAACAGTTGTCGTACCTGAAAAATTCATCGACTCTATGATCCGCGAAGCAAGCATTTGCATTCTTTATCAAATTGCTCATTCGACCGAGGAACCAAGGCGCTAGGGAATTGTGCCGTGTAAGTCTATCGTTCGCCACTGGCGTGACCTTCACTCAAGATTTTTCTCTTGATCTGCTAGTCGAATGATGTGATCACCACTGAGTCCTGTTAGAGAGACACCAGGCCCCGTGTACTAACAAGAACAACTCATGCTTATTTCGCGCGTCGATGTTTATCACCTTTCTTCACTTACACAACAACTGATTACATCACGATCACTTGGCAACAGGGTTCGGAATAAATGATCGCCCCTAGGCTTGTTCAAACTTTGAATGTAAAGCTACTTACACTAGCTTGAAAAATGCTTGTGGTAGATACAGTATGTTGCCCAGTATCCGGACGGTACCAGTATCCGGACACTTGAAACAAAAACTCAGTTTTTGAGGCGCCCTTTTCAGTTCTCGGTAAACGAAGTATTTCGAATGAAAACTGAACATTTCAGCTTTAAGATGAAAGTTTTGGCGATTTGAAAGCTTGCGAAACAGTCGCAGAAGACGCCGTTCTGTTCAGGTGAGTAAACTTTTCATGGCTAATATTTACGCTGTTTACTGCGCAGTAAAATTAGTGTTGCTCAGAAAAGGGAGGGTAATATGTGATATTTTCAAAGAAACTGTTTTATTTTTAAAGTGAAGATTCTTAAGGAAGTCAGGTTTTCAGAAAGTTTATTCATTCTTCTTGAAATTCGATTTGTTTGGAATAACGGAGGCCAGAAACATTCACTTAGTTTTGATGTCATGTGCCCAGTATCCGGACAGTTTTTTCTTTGCCGTACAGAATCGATGAATTAGCTGTGCACATTATCCGGTTAAGATTTATTTCATATCAGTAACTATAATTAAAGCTTAGGATATATGATATAGTCGTAAAATGTAATTCTACTCAACTCCGTATGGAAATTTTCTTCACTCATTCACAGGTGACTTGATTTCGTATGCACGGCTTGTTTCGCGTGACTGCATTTTCTATATATAACTGAAAGATGAGTTCTGAGTTAAACCTGGAATTCTCGTACTTTCCCCACTTGTGACTGCTAGAATGGGGTTGCAACGGTCTGAAAAATGTCACAAAGGGATTAAGAGATGTGAAAGAAGGAGGAATTAGTGCTAGAAAAGCAGGCTTATTGTGGGGACGGAGCATGAAGAAATCAGCACTGCAGGTCAGACTAAATAGGAGAGTGACCTTTGACCGTCGGATTGAGGTCCCTTCCCCAAGCTTTTTTTTAAAATAAAAAATGAGGAAAGAAAGTAGTTTGCAGATTGGCT
>NC_133207.1:30289178-30291678 GCF_958299795.1 Porites lutea
TGATTACCCCCATGAAGGCAACTGCCTTTCAGCAAGCGTGCTTGCCTTTCTAAGCCCGGGGTTACAAGTCGTTACTGTCCCTTGTTTCTTATATAAAGTGAGCCTGATTCCAGGCTCGTTTTATTTCAACATTTTCCACAGTAGCAGAGACGTAAGTAGCAATAAAGTAATCACATTTCACATTCAAACAGATCAGACTATTCTCTATAACGATTGAGTGGATTTTTCATACTGTAGCACAGTTCGACAGTTGATTCAGATTTAGTCTAGTTTTAAAAGCTACTATTTCATGAGTCACATAGAATACAGTCACTTACGATCGCAGATGACATTTTCTATTCTGAATGTTAAAACAATCATTTAAACGACATGTGTGAAATTTTTAAAAAAATGCGAAAATGCGGTCTCAGCGATTCTAAAACGTTATAATTATGCCTTCACTGCTTTCGCTCAGACATGAAATGGATAAGAATCGGAGCAAGTGTCGACCCAGGGGAGAAACTACCACATGAAAGAACGGGGATGGTCTTCGGAAAATTAGAATTAAAGTCTCTTTAATAAAGAAGATCAATCTGGGTGTGGCTTATGCTTTATTTCACCCCTAAAGTAAAAGAAAAGTATTTCCCCCTTTTAAATATAGATGTTTCCTGATGAAGTTCGGCGAAGAAATGAGATCTGTGATCAACATCTCACGAGCACAGGACAAAGAAAAAATCTGAATCCCCGACATTAATTGAACCTATATGACCTACCGTACACCGGTCTGATGCACTAAGCACTGAGCTACGTTGGACTTGTGGCGAGCTGGGCCATATACAAGGCTTAGGGACTGGTCAAAAAGTATGGGGGGGGGGGGGGGTGGGCCGGAGCATTTCGAAATGTGGTTGATAAAAAACACATGACCCACCCCTTCCCTTCGGCACAAAAATGACTGACCCACCCCTAAAGCAAGGTTGGAAATTGCATGACCCACCCCCTAGTTAAAACATGGATGTTTGGTTTCCTCTAAGGCCATCCCCTTTTTTCTCTTCTGTTCATGTTTTTGTTCTTGTTTTTCTCTGTGCTGTTACTATGCTCATTTTTCAGATTAAAAGAATTATTTCAAGTGAAAAATGGTGTAACTATGTCGTTACTTTTTTTAAAAAAATGCCAAAAATTTGGGTCGGTCTGATGAAGGTAAACGGAGAAAAAAAGAGGATGGCCTAACCTTGTTCTGTGCTTGACAAAATTTGTTGATGCACTGCTACAACCAATATCAAAATCACAGAAATCATACCTTTCACTGAAAAGGCAAATGTGAAAAACCGAACATTTGTTGTTTCGATGGACGTTATGAGTCTTGACACAAATATACAGCAAAATGAGGGTATATTGAAATTGTCTGTCAAAACGCATATGAAAATTTCTACAAAGACAACTCATTCCTACACATTACTTGCCGGAAATTCTTAGATTAATCCTCAAAGAAAATTTCTTCCACTTCAATGGAAAGCACTAACAACAAAACCATGGAACTGTAATGGGCACAAAGACAGCAGTTTTGATTCCTTTGCCAATAGTTTCATGACATATATTGAAACAACAACTCTAAGCAAAACTGTCTTTAGAACAATAGCAATAGTTTGGAAATGCTACGTACACGATATCTTTTCCCTATGGGACATGAGTAAACCAGACATCGAATCCTTCATTGAACAAGCAAACTTACATCACCCAACTATTAAATTCATGGCCGAAACATTTGACACGGAGGTGCAGCATTTTTAGACACGGTTGTATACAAAGGCACAAGATTCAAGAAAAAATCTATCCTTGATGCAAAGACACATTTTAAACAAACGGAAACCTTCTTGCACACACATTTCACCTAGTGTCACCCTCCAGGTGTTAAAAAAGGATTTGTCAAAGGAGAAGCCTCGAGAATCCTACGAAAAAACTCCTCAGAAACAACCTTTGAGGAAAATAATTCAAATTAAAAAAAAAAACGCTTAATGGATGGAGGCTACCCACAAAATTTGATAGAATACCTACTATCAGAAATAAAATTCACAAAAACGAGTATAAACTCCTAAAACAAAAGCTACAAGGAGGAAAAAGATTTATTGCCATTTGTGACACAATACCAACCCCTCAGTGTCTACTATAAAGGAAGCTTGAATGTTATACAAAACCAACCGTAACTTAAATAAATTTTTAAAGAACCACCAATCATTTCCTTACAAAAAAGGAAAATCATTAAAGGACATGCTCGTTAGAGCCAAAAAAAAAAAGGTTAACAAAGGGTTCACGGGATGTGCGGCCTGTCACCTGTTGCATTTTCTCGCACAACAGGTTTGTGAGTATTTTAGCAATAATTCCAGCTGCCTGCGTTTTATCTAACAAGTGTGGTCAACTGTCTCGTTAGTAGTTAGTGCTTATCTATGTAATAAAATAGGGTGACCCACCCCCTAAGGTGAGCTGCAAATTGCACGACCCACCCCTTACGCAAGGCTCAAAACCT
>NC_133207.1:30294178-30369178 GCF_958299795.1 Porites lutea
GAAAATTTTGAAAGGCTGGTTACCGGAGGTCTTGGTGGGCGAATGGCGTTTGCTGTTCCGAGCGTCACGAGATGGCTTTGCCGCGTCAGCATTTCATTCTAAGTGCGACAACAAAGGGCCTACAATCACTGTTGTGAAAAGCGGTGCAAACATATTTGGAGGTTTCACTGAAAAGTCGTGGGCAAATTATGGAGGATGTAAGTTTTTACTCCAGTTGATCATCATTTACACATATACCCGAATGAGCCTCTTGACGCTTTCCATGCTTTATTTATCATTGTCCTGTAAGATTTTGCGATGATCTCCCATGACTCCCCTGATCTCGTCTTGCGAAAACAACTAATATAGCAACATGATTCCGGCGTGGCTAAAACGAGGGTAAAGTTAACACCAAGGGTAAAGGTAAGGTTAAGGGTGAGGGTAAGGGTAAAGGTGAGAATTGTTGTGGGAATTCCAATTTAGATTTTCATCCAAAATTTCTCCCCCGAAAATTGTCTTCTTTATACTTTATATTTCTTTGAATTTTACAATTCGTACGTCTTGGACTTGACACGGTTTGAAGACCATACATTTGCCTTTTTTAAGTGTCATTAAGCATCATCTGGCATATTATTGGAAAACGGTGCTCTTTAAAATGAAAGGCTGGTCAAGGGCTATTCTAATTTCAAGGTTTGGCTAACTTTTGCGTTTCTGTTGCAGTTAAGTATTTCCAACAGCGTGACCGCAAATTAATTTTTTGCTCTTGAAAAGCTTGAATAAAGGCATGGATTAATAGTCTTCGATCGTTCTCTGTACACTAATATAATGGGACTGTTTATATGGGGATGTGGGACCCTGGGTTGGCGAGGTGATCCGCAAAAGGGTTATATTAAAAAGCAAACCACCTTTTCATGCAATCTTAGAACGTCCACAATCCCTCATGTTACAAAAAATATGCCGACAATCTTTCAGATATATTACATTTGGAGACGAGCAAACGGTACATCTAACACTTTCCAGGGAATTAATGACAATATACCTTCTTAACAGTCACCCTCACCCCCACCCTTGGTGTTACCCTTACCCTCGTTTTAGCAACGCCAGCATGATTCGTCAAGAATTAGTGGCCAAAGACTTGATTCAAAAAGGCGAGCGGCACAAAACGATAGTGCAAAAAAGTCCTAATCATTACGGAGAGAGTATTACAAACTTTCAATCAAATGTTCTGAAAAAATCAAAAACAGAAAAACTAGAAGACCAGATTCCATAGTCACGGACCCCTACTTCTCCTTACTACGGACTAGCCAGAACTTCGACTCTCGTACTCCTCTCAGTTCCTGAGAGGAGTATGCGAGTGCTGCCTACAGATTGATGAACAATGCCACACGGTCGACCTCGTACCCAGAACTCCCAAACTTGCAAACAGGTTGACGCCATATAGGCCTTTGTACATTACCATTTTTTCTCGATTAAACGCCGGACCCCGATTAAACACCGGGTCAAAACTGCTGATTTTTAATTAAGCGCCCGCGGCGTTTACAGAGGGCTCCCCGCGTTTGATCGAGATCCCGAAGTTTAATTGCGGTCGAGGTCATAAGGAACGGTTACAACTTGAAATATAATCCCTTGAACAGCACTGTTACCACATACTGTACCAAGTACAGTGCAGTTGTTTTAGTCTTTTAATAAACGTTCAAAGGAAAATTACCGTTGTGTTAAACAAAACTAGGGTGGATGCTGTACAACAACCTGATAACTGTACTGTATCTTTGGGTAATGTACGTACGGGTAATCATCCTCGGAGATCCAGGGGCAGGACGAAAGGAAAAAATCGTCCCACCCTAATAAACTGCCCCTGGGTCTCCGAAGATCGGAAAATAATAAATCTTCCTGAAAAAATGACAGGAAATTGCATTTCATTAGTAACACCGTACCCCGATTAAAACCCGACCTCCAAAAAGCGTCGGGTCAAAACAGCCGATTTCTAAATAAACACCGGGGGCGTTTAATTGAGAAAATACGGTATGCTCGCACTTTTTTCAGCATTTTAGTGAAGAAAAAGTGTTAAGCATTATTCAAGCATTTTAGTGGCATTTTTCCCGCAAAAAGGTATAAGTATAAAATCGTTACTTTAAAAGTTGACTGACATGGCAAGCCGAGTCCAGCAAACACTAACGTTAGTTTTATCTGATCATTTGTAGGTTATGCAAACTGTTGCCAAGCTTTCTTGTTCAGCTTGGTGAATCCGAGTGCCTTGGGTGCAATCAAACTGTCGCTCATCACTGGGAAGGAAGGGCATGGCATCTATTCTAATAGCAACTGTGGACCAGTGTTTGGCAGCGGGTGTGACCTATACATATCAAGTAATGCAAACACAATTTCTTGTACTAGCCGTCTCGGCACCACCTACCATTACCCACCAAGAAAACAGAGCTCGTTCCTCACAGGTGATCATGATTTCTTTGTCACAGATTACGAGGTGTTTGCACTCAAGCAGTGACAAAACACCAGCAGAAAAGGATCTTGCGGGTCAGTCATCGATAGTATCCTATTTGCATCGATTTTATCCGCACTCCTATTGAGGTATGGAAGCCTGGCGGCCACCATCAGATGATGAAATGCTTAACAATTAGTGCACAAAGTAGGGCGGGAAGAGGGGGGGGGGGGGGGAACTCCGAAGGTGACCAGCAGGAGGTGGAGTGCAGATAAGCGAACGATGATAAGGAGAGTAGACGCCGAAGAGAGAGAACTCAAAACTTCTATCGAAATGGTAATGAATGCATTAGGGCGATCCCTCGTATACTCGCTTAGGTAGGATTGCCGTAAATAGGATAGGAAATTTAGAATTCAAAGAGCTTTATTGATAATACCTCCTTTTTTAAGAGCCGCACATTCTCCAGATCATTGCCCTTCCTCGCTCTGGAGGACTAGAATATGAATCGTATATTAAGCATTAGACTGACCTGGTTCAAAAAACCTTAGCGAAAAATACTATAATACTCTTTAGTGTACAGGTTTAGCTTCGTATCCAGGAGGCTTTTTATTAGCACGAGCTGCGCGTGCTGTGCATCACCTTTTGTACGATTTGAGTACGAGCTGGGGATTGATACGAGTATTACACGATTTGAGTACGAGCTCGGTGTTGATACGAGTATCACACGATTTGAGTACGAGCTCGGGATTGATACCAGTATCACACGATTTGGGTACGAGCTCGGGATTGATACGAGTATGACACGATTTGGGTACGATCTCGGGATTGAGTACGAGTATCACACGATTTCAGTACGAGCTTGAGATTAAGAACGAAAACCAAACGATTTGGGTATTTTGCACTTGTTTTATCCCAAGATCGCTTACTCTTTCTTAGCACATGAGGAAATGTAAGCGTATTGCGAGCAAAGGTTTATCTAAAGCACGCGAGTTGAGTTTGAAAACCCGTACTGACTATCCTATTACCTAATGTCAAACTCGTAGTCAACTCTATAAGGTCCCTTATTTGTATAATAGAGAGATTAAGCATCACGTTTATGTCAAACGGCAAACGCGAATTTGTACCACGTGACCAAGTTTCCCCTTTACTTGTCGTTTACTGCTCACTATTTCTTCGCATAAATTAGTAGCTTCACGCAATTTTTTATCCATAAGAATTGTTTTAAGCTGTTTTTATCTGTTCATTTTCTATTTTGAGAAATTCTCAACATAAATCTGATGTTTTCCGTTTGTCGTATACGTGAAGTTTAAACTCTCTAATACGTACATTTGCACGTGAACGCCAGTAAAGGTTTTTCTTAGTTCCTGTGAGCCTTCTCAAATTTAAGCTAAAAATTTCTTTTATTCCATAGTAAACTGTGTTCAGGTGTATCTGTCTACGCGAACTTCAATTCCACCATTTCATTAATCCTGCACATTAGAGAGTATTATGGCACTTTTTGGGATGGTCTGTTATTTTCTCTCTGAAAGCTCCTAGCTTTTTTGACATCTATTCTTTCGCTGTAGACATCAACCACCCTCAAAAAGCTGATATTGCTAGGGGGAACCATCGTCTAAAATAAGTCAAATGAAAGTTAGCATGTGAACGAAGTCTGAAAAGTAATATGCTTGAATGTTTGTCGTAGATTTTTATAAACTGAACACAAGTGTTTATTACAAAGCAATCTTGCACAAATACGTTAACTGGAGGAAAGCAACAAAGAATTTATGGAAAAGTGCCATTTGTTTAAATAGTACTTAAGACAAAATATAAATACGCTAAACTTTACAACTCTTAGAATTTGAAAATTTGTATCCTATAAACTGTCGAGCATTGATAGAAACTCGTAGAAATGAAAACTAAAGCTTGTATCGCAGGGATTAACCCCTCTTAATTGGACGACCATTTTTAAACAGCCACCTGGTGCGGCCGCTTCGCTGTAAATTATTGTAGTGAACATATGTCATAACCCGTAAGCTGAAGTATTATTTACCGTTGTATCCTTTTGTTGCTGAATGTCAATAAAATTAATTAAAAAAATAGTGTGGCAGCTTGCATTGTAATTTATAGACGCGAGCTTCAATTTTCGTCTTGCACTGGGCATTAAAGCAGTCATTACATACTGAGTTCTGTTTTGGTCATTATCCAAGAGAGCTCTTTCAGTAACCAATGCTGATTAGTACTCGAGATGGTAAGCTTAAATAGGATCCTTTGGTCTCGTTTCTTTGTTTGGTAAATAAATTGGTTCTAACTCCTGCGGTTTGTTTTTGCAATAGTCAGATGCCGGACAACCGACAGCTACAATGTGATTTTTCTTGATCCAAAATCTCCATGTGCTTTTATGAAAACCTCTCGCGTCAAGATCCCACATGCGAAAGCATCGCGCCACGTTGGACCACGTGGAAAAATCTGTTTTAGTGTCCATTCGTAGGTAAAACAAGTATGTCTTCCCTTCTGTGTCCGGTACAAAATCCTTGAGGTGTGAGCAGGGGTTCTTGGCATGATTCAGCAATTTGGCTTCTCTAAAAAACAACGACAACGACTTAAATGATGGTCTCTTTAACTACATATTGCATTTCCAGGGATAGTAAACCTTGTTCGATTAACTCCTTCGCTCATTTCACTCTCCTTGGGTGGCTCTCCCCCCTTGGGCGGAGCCTTAGTCCCCAGGCAAGCAAACCTCAAAACCACAAACTAATTACCGTTGCTGTTTGCGGTTTAGTTATCTCGCGCCTCATTGGCTAATTTCCCGCAACACAATAACATTTCATAAATATTTCTGATGTTCACGGTTTTGTGAGTTTCACAGTGAGATATGATACTGCTTTACAGTAATGCCAAATTATAAATGGCAGACTTATCGGAAAATAACGCAGTACAGCCTTCTGAAATGGATCGTACGGTAATAGGGGTCAGTCACTTTGTAGCGCGTTTTAGCATTTTTCTTTTTTTGGGGGGTGTGTGTTCAATGAGTCTTAAACACAAGGAACCTTTCGGTTGTACCTTATCAAACGAAGCATTTCTTTTTCATAACTGTCCTTGTACATCTTATTCACATCCAGCTTGACATTCCGTTCTTTATTTAGAGAATGTTTCTTGAAGTAAATTTGTTGCATAAAACTTCCAACATTAAGCCCCTTGGCACCAAAGTGATATGTACGTGAGATGTCGGGTATGATACATTCTCTTCCCTTCTTGTTCCCTTCCATTCTCATCCACATGTCCCAGTCATTTGGTTGTTCAGGTTTCGGCCATTTCTTTTCCAGTTCTCCTTTGAACAGTTTACGACTTAGCACCCTATAAACACAAACAAAATTACATTTTTATATTTTCACCGTGGCATAGCTCATGGAATCCGACCGCGGCAGGACTAACTCAGCCACACGGCGCTAGCTTACAGAGTTGGAGGTCGGGAGTCCGATTCCTCGGACCAGACCAATACTCAGGCTCTTACAATAGCTAAGGGAAGAAGGTACTGCCTTCGCCCTGCAAACAACAAAGACCTACACGTGGCACAAATTACCTTGTAGAAATGGCGGTCTTGTCGCCAAGCCTCCTGACCACTAGCTGGATTAGATTTTCGATGGTCCCATGATCACCGTCCTAATCAATCTTTAGAATAACCAGCCGGTTTGTTTCTTGCCAGTTGAAACTATCGTTGACTGTGAAGATATCCGGGGTTTAAAGTACTCTAGCATATGAATTAACCCTCCATCATCTGGTATATGGGAAGGTTGGTTTCTTATATAGAATAGGATTTTACATAAAGGAATGAAACAAAATATCAGAGTCCACCGGCACTCTTCACAAGTGTCCGGTTCAGAGTAGCCTCTCGGGAATCTAATCATTATTTACGCACAAGCTCTCGTTTCTTGTCTTTATGCATGATTCCTCATCGTGGAAATAAGTCGTTAAAACTGATATCAGGACTATCTCTATAATATCAACCCTGCTGATCACAAGGGTCATAATCACGATTTTTAAGTACTCACCTCAAGAGTACTACGTAATATGACAACATTTCCCTGTTACAGTTGCTCATGCGCAAAAAGGGTGACTGGAAAGTTCAAACGGTTCTTTGCGCACATAGGTCCAACAATTGTTACTTCGTAAAAAGTTCGTGTGATAGGTAACACACGGAAAAAGCAATTTCATCCAGAATGAAACATTTCCGCTCCGTTTTCGGACTTAACACGAAACAACAAGAACACTGATGTGAAGCAATCAAATTGACTTACCAGCCTAGACCCGGCATGGTCTCGACTCTGTACATCATTGCAGGATCATTAGAAAGATGATCATAGCCCTAAGAAAGAAACGAAAGAATAATACATAGATTTAGCCAAGGCCAAAAGCGAAGCTCTCGAGGGAAGTCTTAAGAAATATCTTTCTCGAGTAATTCAAATTTTGCCGTAAGCAGAAAGCAAACTGAATTCCACCTTCAAAATTGGACCTGAGCCCGCGAGCAATTGAAAACCAAAAACTGGTCAGCGGGAAGTTCGTCTGTTACTGTGTGGACGTAAAAGCTATGACGTCAAAATGCATATCTTCACTGAAAGGTAAAATTACACGGGATAATTCACAACGACGATTTTCAGCTTAACCCATTGACAGCATTACATTGTTGCGACACTGTTTCGAATGGTTGCATGCACATTGCAAATAGTTTCTGAAAAGCCCGTTGGGGATGTTACTATTAAAGGCAAGGCAGTTCGCCTGCATTGGGCAAAGTAAGTGATTCTGAATAATCGCGATGAAGATTGAAAAAAAGGCGAATTCACTTCTTAAGCGGCGTTGTTTTCGCCCTCGTCGGATTTTAAGGCCCCTTATGATAGTACAAAGATATACGCAGTCGATAAAGTACAGTACTGGAATCACCTGGTCATTCCAAGCAGACAAGCAGTAGACGGATTCATCGTTTTCTAACACTGGTAGAAGCTGCTTGAAGAAGCTTAGAATATCCACAGACATGTATAAATCCTCCTCCAAAATAACAAGGTAGTTTGCATCAGGATGTCGGTCAAACGAAGAGGCTAAAGACTTCTTGTAATGCTGAAATAAGTGTGAAGCAAATGTTTTTGTTGACGAAATAATCACTAAAAACCATAAAAGGGTTTACCATTTACTACAGATAAACCGTGCAGGAAACGTAGATAGATTTCTTGACCCCTGCTGCAAGCAAGCTGCTACTGACTGACGAGACCGCCATTTTTTAGGTAGTCCGACATGAGGCACGCCAAGGTCTAGCCCAGCGTTTGCGGAGTACAAGTAGTACCTTGCTTCCAAGTTTTCAGTCTGAGTTCCTGAGTCCTAATAAACGCTCACTTACCACTTTGCATAAGCTGGCTCACCAGCGCTCTTTCAACTGAACTAATCCTGCCATGGTTGCAGGCAGAATAGAATCGCGGCAGGGGACAACCTTTTCACATTCAACTCACTGCTTGTTGACGCGAAAGACTTGTTTTCAAATACGGGATGCACAAATGCATACTGATAGCCTGTAGGTCATAAAATCTAGAAAACGGCCTACATTTCGCTACGCCCACCACTGGTTTCCCCGCCAAATGACGTATTAGTAACGAGCGCGAAATTTGCTTCAGCCAATCCGAAGCACTACCCAGATCTGAACAGTGATATGTCATCAGTACGGAATTTCTGCGCTCGTTCCTCAGACGTCATTAGGGACTTAACGATCCCAAGACGCGACGGCAACGAGAACGTCAAAAATAACAATGCTCCGGCTCTTTCTAAACTTGAATATGATTCTTAGAAATTGAACCCCGGGAGAGTTCGCCGACATTTGAATAAATAAGTGAGCTGGAATAATCGCGACAAAGACCGAAAGAAGGCAAATTCATTTTTGAAGCGACGTTTTCGCTGCCGTCGCGTCGTCGGTCGCTAAGACCCCATTTTGCAGGGAAACCAGTGCTAGGCATCGCGAAATGTCGGCTGTTTTCTCAGGCTACAAGCTTCTTGAAAATTGAGTTAATAAGGTAAAGGAATTTAAATAGTTGATGTCAACAGGGCTTGCCCTTCACGCCTCCACCGACGATGTCGCACCTTTCTTTAGAATCTTACTCCCGTCATTGGACTTTTAGAACCGATCATTCAGAAACGATAGTAAAAATTATGGGTATTCTCTGAAAAGGATAAGGTTATCCTAATAATATTCTAAAATTATTTTCGTCAGAATAACACAAGCAATTATGGGCCAATAAGAGCTAATGAAGGCATATTTGCAAACCCCAGAACAATTGCTGAGGGTGAAAACGTATGCTAGACTGCGAGCAAGCTCTCCGCAGGCTAACGTGTGCATGAGTCAGGAATATTTTGTACTGTTTGTTTTCAAAGCTTATGTAAATGTTATAATGTATACCTGAGAAATTCTGGAATTTAATCTCCCTGCAGAAGAATGCTGCTCCACATTCAGTTCAAACAGCTT
This sequence comes from Porites lutea, assembly GCF_958299795.1. Lineage (NCBI taxonomy): Eukaryota > Metazoa > Cnidaria > Anthozoa > Scleractinia > Poritidae > Porites > Porites lutea. The sequence goes on from NC_133207.1 coordinate 30,303,073, forward strand.
CGCTACCGAAGACGGTTCATCGAAAAATCCGTCGATAAAAACGGTCACCAATCTAGGATCCAGGCCTTCAACATTGCGCAGGTTCAGGAGCATGCGCAGTAAGTAACTTGGTCTATTACTGGCCATGACTGCTAATGGTAGGTTAAGGCGCGTGCCGTCTTCAAATGGTGGCGGGTTGAAATGCAGCGACAAGGGATCATCACCTGTAGAGTGCAAAAAAATAAAACCGATAGTCAATTTAAGCAAAGTACCAAACTTTTTGAAAAAAATCCACTTTTCAGGATAAAACAACCAAATCTGTCTATTTTATGTCAAATCAGGTGAAAAAGTTGGTAAAAGGCCATTTTTAGGTTTTTTGATTAACCCATTCGCCCCTGAACCGTCCGTAACCGCCCGTGCGGATCCACGTCCGTTCTACCCTTTGTGACGTCATCAGTTTTAATGGTCAAGGACAACTTTGTCCGCTAACTTTTGCAGAGTGAAGAGATCTTTCAAACCATACCAGAATGAGCACAATTCAGTCAAGGACACCGGAGAAAGAGGCAAAAAACCATGTAACGTTGACCTGAAAATGTCCATGAAAATCTTGTTCCATTGCTCACCTACCTTTCCTTTCACCTAATCCTGAGATCCTAAAAGCTTTCCTAAAAACTATTCCCACCAAAATGAAGCCTACTAAATGCCCAGCAAGAGAAAAAAAAATGAGGCAAGAAAAGCGAAAAAAAAGGGGAGGAGAGAAAGCGAAAAGTAAAAGTCAAGACTGCTGTGTCACTTTTAAACCCAAAAACTTTCTGCGCATGCCCAAACTTCGCAAGCTGATATTTTGCATCTGGATCAAAAGGCCATGAAGTGTACGACCTGTAAACCGGTTTGTGGTAAGTTTTAGCTCTTTATAGCACGACAGTGACCAGAGAACCACTTGACTAGCTTCAAAACGCGTTTTCGGCAAAATCTCCAGGAGCGAATGGGTTAATAAAACTTTTACAAGTGTAACCGTTGTGTTAGGATCCGAAAACAAGAGCTACACTTGTAAAAGTTTTATTAATTGTAAAGTGACCCCGAGTTTACAGTTCAGGGTAACATTGTACTTTCTGCCTTTCATATATTTATGTAAATCAAGTTGATCTTGTGCTAACAGCTCATTGCTGAGAAAAACAGAGACCTTAAGTTTGGATTCGAGGAAAAGAATGAACAAGGTTTGACTTGGAGTTTTTTCGCGTATTCTCAAAACGTAGACACCCCAGAAGTCTTTATTTTCCCTTTTTTACAACAAAATATAACTTGCTCCCGCCACTATGACATTTTCGCTAAAATAGCCGTAGTAGAATGGACGGAGGCTACCCTTTTCCCACCAAAATGACGCTGGTTCATGGGCGAGCACTACTTAGTAACTGAGAAAATCTGGTTCTTGTTGTCAACCTCATGTTAGAATCTAAAGGCCTCTAATGTGAAACAGCGGCGGTATTCAATCAGGGTTCTCTCGAAGCTCCGGTGTTATGCAGCATATTTGGGTCGCTCAAAAAGACACTGAACTTTTGAGGGTCCCCCAAATTAAAAATGTCCGCCGGAGATGCCCCCAGACTAATGCAATAAAATAGGGGTGTTGCCCCTTCCACACCTTCCCCGACACGCAAGCGCCAGAGGATCTTATTTTAAGTGTCACCTACAACTGTACTTCTACCTAAAATTTCAAGAAATCCTCGTCGTATTGTACGAACGTTCTGAAACACTTACAGCGACAAACATGGTTATATCCTTCGAATTTGTTACAAAACTCCCTTCGCCTGATGCTGATTGGTGAATCATCCCAATTGCATTTGACGTAAGCTGCAGGCATAAGTTTCACCGTGGTGCGGAGATGTATTGGCGCGGGCCAGTTTTCATGTCCAGGCGGCTTTTGAATGCTTTCTCCATAGACGATGTTATGGCTCTTAAGTCGTTGTACAACAAACGCCCACATGGTTCTCCATCTGATTTCACTGACGTATGCACTTCCGAGACTCTTTATGAACACACGGGCTTTTTCAGAGAGGCGAAAAGAAGCTTCGTCCTAAGTCACAAAGAAACACAGAGAAACCGCGTGATTAAAAAATATGATTAAGGGACTCCCATTCGACAGGGGGTCTTGTCGTACCTTTTACCGAACTCAGGCGGTTTACACCCCCACCCACCCGCCCCTCGTCGCGTTCGCTATTCAAACCCACCTATTGACACCTGAGTCGTCCGGCTCGTATGGATCCACGTCCCCTGTACCACTTATGACGTCATCAGTATTAACGGTCTTAAACAAGGGTGTAGGGACCTCTCAAACTATACCCAAATTAGCGTGATTCAGTCAAACAGGCCATAGAAACACGAAAAAAAAAAAAAATGTCAGGTTGATGTGAAAATTTGAATGTAAATGTTGTTGCACTACCCTCCAGCTCTTCCTTCAAACTAATTCCCGGATGCTAGAATGTTTCACTATAGCTTTTCCCGCCTAAATGAAGCCTAGTAAATGCCCAGGAAAAGAAAAGAAAAATTGGGCAGGAAAAACGCAAAAATAGGGAAGAAAAAGCGAAAGGTAAAAGTGGAGGGAGTTATGCCTCACTTTCTGTGCATGCCTGTTCTTCAAAATTAGTAATTTAGTATCGGGGACTAGAAACGGCATATTGCTCGACTTGTATAGTCTTTTATGGGAAGATAAAGACCAGAAAATGGCTCGTTTAGCTTCAAAAGGGTTTTTTTAATCCATAATTTCCACGGGCAAATAGGTTAAGTAACAAATATTGGCTGATAGGTGCTGTTAAGGGTGCTAGAATCTAATATGATGATGGTCTTTGAGTAGGGTGTTTTAGAGCTGGGTGTGCGATTAACTTACCCTAATGTTCAGATAGCTGAGTGTAAGATGAACTCCCTACCCCACCCCCTCACTGTTTCCCCTGCTTACATCTACTTGCACCATCCCCACAATCTGAATCTGAATAATTTAAGAGGACAGTTAAAAGGTGCGAAGATCTTAATCTTTTTTTTAAAATAAAGTCTAATGTGTTATCTTAAAGCCACCGTGTGTAGACCGACACTTATTTTAGATAGTTTTATGAAACACTCCTTGGAATCTGGACTTCTGTTATCACTAGATATTTTGGTACTATCATAATCTGTAATATCATACCCAGACCTGAACTGAAAAAACAGCCATTATTAAAATTTGAATCATTGGAAAATACAGTTCTAGAGCTCTGATTGGCTTAGCCATCATGGTATATGAGCCATTATATCATCAGCTCTCCAAATACGGTAACTGTACACGTCTGCTCAAAATTAAAAACAAGCTGAAAATCTGTTGTTTTACAAATAAAGTTTGGAAGAATTCTTGATACTTTGTGGGCATTTTTAATAAAACATTCCACTCACGCTTGGTGGATATGAGATTCAATTATAGCCAAATCGGCACTATACGCCTTGTTGGCTATCTACTGTCTCATATCCAGTGCACACTCGTGGAATAATAATAATTTTTTAATATTTTGTGATGCTACTACTGGCTTCCACGCGAAATGACATCCGAGGAGCAAGCACAGAAATTCTATACTGATGACGTGTCACCACCCAGATGGGTAGTTAACTTTTGTTTGGTTGAAGCAATTTCCCTTGTAGCCTCATCCTCGGAGACCCAGGGGCAGATGGTGGGGATGAGGGAAAGTCTAAACGGGCGGAAAAATATGGCACGAAGAAAAGTAAAGAACGGCGAGAAGAGCCCCTGGGGACAATGTCTTACCAGACCAGTTCCAAACGGTCGCCGCCGTTCTGGCTTCTAATTGGTGCCAGAAAACTTGTGTTTTTCTGGCACCAATCAGAAGCCAGAACGGCGGCGACCATTTGGAACTGGTCTTGTAAGACATTGTCTCCAGGGGCTCTTCTCGCTGTTCTTTACTTTTCTTCGTTCCATATATATTTTTCCGCCCGTTTAGACTTTCCCTCGCCCCCTTTATCTGCCCCTGAGTCTCTGAGGATGTTGTAGCCTGACCTATCAGAAGCATTACCTACCTAGAAATTGGTCCCTGACATATCATTAGTATGGAATTTCTGTGCTTGTTCCTTTGATATCGATGTCAATTCTGTCATCGTGAAATGTGGGCTGTTTTCTCACGACAGGCTAACCTGATTTACTAACCTTTATGGCAAAGCAGATTATTCGTCCAAGTCTAAGCCCTCTTATGTAGTCCAAAAGAAAGCCACTGTCATCCTGTGACTCATAAGTATCAAACCATCTAGAAGACATGATGGCTCCTGTTACTTCATTTAAAACCAAAACATTCATTCCTCGGATTAACATCTCAGAAGTGTCCAAGTGCTGAAAAAGACCAACATCATAAGTGTTGCCTTGTGTCAAAACATCAAACACTTGACTATGCATTCATGTTCATTCAGAACCAATTATCAGGCCTTGACTTCTAGTACTACAGACTCCATTGAGCAAAATGTTCGTAAGCCAAATACGAAGAGCAGGGTCTCTTAAGTCAAACAAGAATTACACAAAAATAATAAAGGTTTGCTGTCAATGCAAAAAGGATTAAAATAATATTATTTGTCATACACATTAAAAATTGGTATGCTGTGCTCTATGGGGCAACATCTGGTTGCCCCTCAGTGTTGAATTAAACGTACATGTATGCCCTCGATCAGGTGACAAGGAAATCTTGGTTTTTACACAAAAATAATTATTTTTACATGTCAGGTGCCCAAGTTTTGCTAGGTTCAAGCTTTAGGGACAATTCTTTTTACAGCACACCCAGATGCTTGGTAAAAGGAATTGTACTGTTGAAATTAAACGTATATATACATTTCCAATAAATTATAATTAACGTTAAAACATAAAAAAATTGGTAAAATTTTTAATATCTAAAATAATTTGTTGTCTGACAATAAAGATTGTACAAAAAATAAATTAACAATTTATGATAAATTATAGTCTCTTTATACCAGTTGTCCATTTAATGTGACTGTTACATTCTCCTTGCTTGACAAAACCTCTATATCTAAATATCTGTTACCTGTACAAAAATGAAGTAAGAATTAAATTAAACCCCAAAATATAGAATAATTCTGCCTGGTATGATGATAAAAATGTGAATAAAAGAGGCCAGAGCAATCAGTCCCAAATTTCCCTTTAAACATTTTACATTCTGGGTTTTACTGGATGCCTTGGCCATGTGGTGTGGAAACCTGGAATTTTTGGGTTCCACTGCAACAGGTGAGCTTTCGTGTCAAAACACCATATCTTCACACACATGAAAGCTGGTGAAAGTAACATGTTATGTAATTTAACAAAATATTCCACAAGTGCATGTTGGATATGAGATGGTAGATAGCCAATGAGGCGCCTAGCGCCAAGTTGGCTATATAATCATCTCACATCCAACAAGCGCGAGTGGAATAATTTATTGTTTTATTAAAAATGCCCACAAAATATCAAGAATTCTTCCCAACTTTATTTGTAGAAACAACCGATTTTCAGCTTGTTTTCAATTTTGAGCAGACAGTTACCATAAATATTTGGAGAGCATGGTATAATGGCTCATATACCATGATGGCTAAGCCGATCAGAGCTCTAGAATTGCATTATCCAATGATTCAGTTTTTTATAATAGAGAGGAAAAGAGTGACATCATGTTACCATGATAGCAAAATTTCTGGACGACAACAATAGAGAGTTTTTGCAACGGCGATGGCGAACAGCAAAAAAACAATAGGTTTACATTGGCAAAAAAACATCTTGGCATGTGCATCACGGTTTTTTGTACATTTCTTAGCTGTTGTTGTATGACCGCAACATGAAACATATGGTCCTTTCGGATTTAGGGCAAAAAATTTTGCCAACATTTGACAAATTAAATGAAATTAAATAAGATCGATGAAGTTTGAAACAGTGTGAATCCACTTTTTAAGTGTCATTTTGGTTTGTTGTCATTCAAAAATTTTGCTACCATGGCAACGTGACGTAACGACGTCTCCTCTCTAACAGACAATTTTATAATAAACTAAAGTCAGTTCAAATATTCTGTGTATTAAATCCTTTTATCTAAGCAATGATGGCAAGTTTTTTTAAATCATGCGAGGAAGGAAAGGGCATCTCAGTGAGCTGATTGTCATGAAAATATTTAGAAATTCAATTTCAAAAAACTGTAAGCCTATTGAGTGCTTACAGATTGGGCTTATTTACATCTGCTTTGATTAAAGCTTAATTATGGCTTTTGCACCGCTACAAGTATCAAACTAAATAAACGTTAACCGCTTAGCGTTTCAAACTCTTACCGGTAATGGTATCAACAGGTTTATCGTTCAACCAGTACAACGCGGACGGAACTGAGAAAGAAGATTGTTTCTGAATTCGACCGTCATTCTCTTCATGCCCAGGTTCATTAGCTCCATCAGCGAGCTTTGACGCTGTCTGTATCATGAACATGATATTGAAGAGCGCCGTGCTTCCAAGAATTACAAGTAAAACCACTATTGCCAAACGGCTTTTAGACATTCTTCCTCTCCTCTTGCAGCTTGTCATGGCTATAGAGTATCTCAGCGACGATCGACGAAGAAACTTCAAGAATTATATATCTGCATAAGCCAGTTGATAGCTGGTCGCGAAGGCAACAGATTATCGCGTCGCGATATTCTGAAAATTCCAAATTTCACTTAAAAGCATCTGCAGCTAAGCTTCCATTGTAATACTCTGGGACCATTTATCGTCTTTACGATTTCCACACGGTATGGTGTCACATCAAACAATTCTTGCCCTAAGGACTTTCGGGCGCCAAAAAATAGGAAAATTCCCGCCAAGATTCAATCTGTCGCTGATTAAAAATTAAATAAAGTTCTGATCATTTGATATTCCCCACACTTGCAAAGGCTCAAACTAGATAATCCAGGAAACACACCAAATTAATCGTTTTCGGTACTTCTTAGCGATAAGTTATGCAGAGTTTGTGAATATTCAATGAGGAAACAGTCGCATCACGTTGCGTGACTGAGGGACCATACCGCAAAATTCCGAAAATAAGCCCCGGGGCTTATATTTTTGAAGAGCTTATTTTTGGATGAGCTTATATTCGGAGGGGCTTATCTACGGAGGAAAATTTACGTTTCAAAATCGATTGAGCTAGCCTTACCGTGGAAGTAAATTTACCGTTTTTGGTTTGTTTTACTTTGTCTTTGAGGGCAATTTTCCAAGTACAAGCCCCCGGGGGCTTATATTTGGAGGGGCGATGTAACGGAGGGTTTTTTGCGTTACCGGTTTGGGGGACTTATATTTGGAGGGGCTCATCGGCATGGAGGGGCTTATTTTCGGAATTTTACGGTATATTTTTTAGGTGGTGTGCGGTCGCAGCGAGGGGAGGGGTGGGGAGGTTGGGAAATTTTCTCCGAGTAAGCCTTTTTTTCAGCCGCTCGTATTTGCAGGATTTTTTTTTCAACCCTCTGCAGAATATTATTTTCTTAAACCTCCATAATCCTCTTATGGCTCTTCAGTATCACAGCCAAATTTTAGTCAGAGTCATCTTCGACAATGTGGTACCTCTTGGGAACGTTGAGACATGAGAGGACAATGCTTATCGATCTACTGCGAATAAACTATCAAGGACTGTGAAAAAATCTTACGAAAGAATGTAATGAACAAGGGTTTTACGGTACAAGTGGACAAAAATGCGAGTTATTTAGGGGAGGAGGACAAGGGGCGGACACTCGGAAAAATAGACGGTGGGACAGTCGAGCCGGGGCCCACCGGGGAGGCCTGTGAGGTGGGAGAACAAAGGGCGGAAAGCGGGAAAAATGGGGGGAAATTACGGAGCAATGCTTAACATTTCACATTCGACAAAAGGGCTAAGTGGAGAAAGCCAAGAAAGGGATGGGGGCTAGGAGAGCAAGGTACAGGAGGGGGACACGGGTCTGGACATCCCCTACCCCCCTCCAACAATCAAGCACTAAGAAATTTAGACTGATATGGTTAGGTAGAATTAGAAAGAAACTAAACACATTAACTTACTCTCTTCTATAGCCTGCGTCATAGACGAAACTAAACTCTGGTTAGGTCCGTCTACGAAACAGCGTTCATCCTTGTTCTGGACACTTAGCTGCGTACCAGGATTTGAGTATGCGCCATGATTGGCCCGTTGAAGAGGCTATTGTCGATTTGCCAATCAAGATGAAAGGAAATTAAAAATGCACTTACGGTGATTCGTTTAGTCCACTGGCCTTCTCGGTGCTGCTTCGCAGACGTTATTAACCGAGGTTAACTTTTGTCTTCGACGCGGGCTAATTAACTACGACGACTTAAAAAAAAACAAACAAAAAAAACAATAGGTTTAGTGATCAAAACAACAGCTCTGCACGTGCATTACGCATTTTAGTACATTTTTTTGACGTCCACTGCACGACTACGACGTGAAACTCCTAATTTGACGTTTTATGGAGGACGTGGACATATCACTACGAATTTTCCTTCCTCTTTGAACCTGAATAAAATTCTTAAGAATTCAACACCAGGAAAAGTCGCTTGCATTTCACCAAGAGATCATTCTCTCTTGATTTGACATATTGAGCGGGTCCAAATAGACGCGAATAACCTAAGTTTGAAAGAACGCAAATTCATTTTTTTACCGACGTTTTCACTGCCGTCGTCGCTTAAGGTTCCCATTTTTTTATTGCGACATTCTCCATCTATATAATATTGTAATTCCTATTATAAATTCAGTAACATCTGTAAACCTGAAGAAGGCTGGTATGGCCAGCCGAAATATTGTTACGAAAAAGCAGTACACGTTGTTACGATCACCTTAGTTTGCAGTAGTCTTTGGACTTCTCGGTTTTTTTGCGTTGCCTAGTCACCCCACAAAAAATAAATGGTGCGTCCCTAAAGTTTGGGGAGGTCCAAACTTTGGAGTCGATTTGTACACCAACCTCGATTAAAACTTCCCCTCCCCCTTTTGAACAGTAATTTATTTTGCTCCCTCTCTAATAAACTATGCTTGCCCCACAGATGGAAGGGGGAAGTATCAGTGGTGTTCAATGTCTAGCGTATAACTGTAGTCCAAGCATTTCCTTGGACGAATCTACCGTGTAGTGTACCATTGACTTGTCAAAGATATCAGGTGAGGATATTGTGACGAAATTGTTTAGCATGCGCTATAGCTGAAAAATCATCTACATCGTATATGCATTAAAAGAATAAAAAAGTAGATCTCCAGTTAGAAGCCTCCAATGCAGACGTTCTTAGGGATACGTCACGCGTTCCTTCTACTCGTTAGGGAGGATAGCGTGACGTAACACTGCAAAAAAATGTGTGGGAGGCTAAAAAGCCACTTTTTTGCTGCAAACTGCTTATTGAATAAAATTACCTATCGACAACCTCTTGATATGGAGTAAAAGAGTCTTTATAGTTTTCACACAACAATCACCAAATCTATTAAACGAATTCGATTAATTAAATGCCGGATTTTTCTTAGCCTTGAATGTGCAAATGATTCATCCCTACGACTGAATGAATAAGTGACCTGAAGTTGACTGTTAAAATGGTACACGTGCAGTCAGCTAAAAAAGGCACGATTGAAAAAAACAGAGAACAAACAACAAAAAACAAGCGAAGCCAGTTAACTATTACAAACTTTATTTACTCGCCACCTTGCCCCTAGAGATGCTAACCGTCTGTAGGGTAAAACGTACAAAAAGAAAGATGCGGAAAAGCAATGACGAGGAAAAGCGCTGGAAAAAGAGAGAACCTCGACCCTAAAGCTCTTCTGCGCATGACAGCCAAGGAGAGAAGTGAAAGTACTGGGATGGAGAGTGGGGAACAGTGAAGAGAAATGACGAAAGAAATCGAAAGGGATGTAAAAAGAACAGTTTCTGAGTTTCCACTCCGCTCGAAGAAATTACCCTGGGCGTAACTACGCAGGCTAACTCTTCTGCCACTCACAGCCTGTATTCTCGCTTGTTCCTCCGGCCTACAGTATAGTTTCCGTATCAGCTGGCACTTGACACGTCAAAACACATTGCAACTTTATACAGTTACAGTTCAGACGTAGAAGTGACTGGATAACGCGTATCGCGAGATAAACCATGGCATAGCCATGATCAGATGGAAAGTCTTTGGTCTGTTCCTTAGGATGTTACGCTTTATTTTCGGAAGAGGAGAAGACAGCATACGTAACCCTCTGGTTGGCCGTGGCTGTCAGCTGCTTTCTTTAAGCTGATCATCAGTCTCGTCCTTTCTTGGAGGCCAGTCGACATCTACAGACTGCAAGGGAAAAACAACTGCGTTTATATTACGAAATGACGACCACCATAACATCTTGCCAAATTGAACTGGAAGCTAAAATAGGGCACTTACGAAAGAAATGGTGAAATTATGGCCAGTCTAAGGCTCCCGCTGCGTATCCCAATCATCCAAAAACAGCCCCCGCACGTATCTTTTTTCTTCTCCCCAATTTTCCTACGACACAAAGAGGCCTCTGTGGACTAGGAGAGAGGAAGCTCTCACTAAATCTTGACATTATAGGTGATGATTACCTATTAAGGGAAGGGTTCCACTAAAGTTTCTAATTATTAGAAACAAGTTGAACCAGATAAGAACAGACAGGTGAAACAGGACATACCTCTACATCCAGTTGTAGAATGTCCGTCTCAGTCTTCAATAACTGTCCTAAGTTAGGTTTCGTTCTACCGAAGTCTCCATGGACAAACTCTTTGATATAACTACACACGAGTTAAGGAACTTTTAAATCCTATTTTGTAAACTGTTACTAAGGATCAATTAATCACAGGCGCGAAACTTCAGAGGGAAATATTTGGTGCTCCAACGGGAGTCCAACGCATATCTTTCCGTTCTGCGGATCAACCCCTTACCAAATGAGGTAACCTTACCGGATTTACTTGGGACTTTAAGATCCAACGATGGTGATGGTAACGAGCACGTAAAATTTTAAAAGTTTAATGCGCAAAACAACCGTGAACTCTGCACATGTGTGACACTTTTTTTGCACACTTCATTGCCGTCATTGCACGACTACTGTGTGAAAATCAAATGCGGCCTAATTTCACGTTTCATGGAGGATGTAAACAATGACAACGAAATTTTCTTTCTCTTTCTGTACTTGGATATGGTTCTTAGGAATTCAACTTCAGGAGTGCTGGCGTACATTCGAGAAGACAAGTGAGTTGGGATAATTGCGATGAACGATCTGAACGCCAGGACCAGGCTAAAACGACGTTAACTTTCTGCCGTCTCTGCATGAAGCAAAAAGTCCCTTCTTTTCTCACAAAAAGTTACAGTTGTGGCAAGATTTATCGGGTTTATGTTACTGAGTTTCCAACTGGAACTGATTTCCTACAGATGGCTGCCAAATTGAAAGAGAAAACGCAGTGTTGTGGGCTCCATCCCGCTCAGAACCAATCCAGAAGCAGGATTCATGCACGAAGCTTCCCTTACAACAACTGATGAAAAGCAATACGCTACTGTTAAGAAGCAATAGTAAGGGTATACCTTACTTTTAAGACAAAGAGGGCTTCTGCGGATTCCGTCTCCTGGATCTTAACAGAGGAGAGGACTAAAGGTATTGCTTTGCAAACAACGTGTTATAGACGATAAGTTAACTTACGTTCAGAAAAAAAAGGATACGTCCCTGCTTGGGTTTTAAGAAACAGGTTAAAATGATGGGAGTCTATTTGCTCGGCTGGTATCATGCTGTAAATACACCGCTCCCGTACAGCCAGTGGACGTCTGAAAAAAAAAAGAAAAAAAAAACAAATGAAAAGAAGAGAAAACAAAAACGAACGTCTAAAGTTGTCGTTTAAGCCAATTTTCTAGTGGTTAGGTTTCGTTCGTGTATGGTTAGAGTGGCTTCACAGTCGCAACAGGCGTTAACAAACTAGAACACGTAGCAAATATATCTAACCAGTTCCGAGCGTGAAAAAGCGCGAGAACCATAAAAAACTTGATATGAGGTTTTGGGTGGCTTCTGATTTGTCTAAAACTCAACACAAGATTTCTTACGCCAGTCGCAAAGTAGCCTGCTCAGTTGGCGTTTCCTGTGCGAGTATAAAAGGGCCTGGGAAACTAACAAACCTCTTTCAAAAGTCAGCGCCATCTGGCTATGAAGAATTACCGAGGGATTTACAACAATACATGTACGTGATTACCTGTGTAAAACCCGTAAGGGAGTCTTCTGTGAGATGATTAAATCCTATTAACAGGCAAAAAATGAAGTCAGACCTTTAAAGTAATGTTAAACTCGCAAATGTCTTGTGACACAACTTGCAAAAAGTCCCTCGGTTTCTCGAAGGGTTAGTTAACGATTCCAGGTAAAGTACTACGGGATGAAAAATTTTAATAAGAGCGGCAAGAATAAGCCGCACGTGGAGTACCTAGAAAAATGCATGGTCAATTCTTTCCTGTTCCTCGAGAGTGGTAAAACAAGCCGTTGTTATGATCAGGACTTTGTCGAAAATGCCTCCGCCCCAACAATTGACTCATTACACAAATCACCAGTTAAAAACGGTTCTTTGGTATCATTACCTTCGTGTCCTGAAGAATGTGAAGCTGTTTTTCAACGATTTCTTCCTTTGTCCATATTACCGCCCTACAAGCAGAAGGGTGTCGTCAGTTTATCAGCATACGATAAGACAATTCGTACGCGTGCCCTGGCAAGTCCAAATTAATGGGTAAACAACATTTCACTTACTTATAAGTTTTGGTTTTGTTACTCTCAGCATCTTTTAAGATTTGACAATCATCCCTGAGGAGAGGAAAGAGAGAGACATAAATGAATAAATAAATAAATAAATAAATAAATAAATACAAATGACGATAGTCCCTCGAGAAAGTCCAAATACTATTTTCAACAAACTTCACAGATTTCTGTTTACAAAACACCATATCTACCCACGTACGATCATGCACTGCTATTGTGAAAACGCGTCTCACCGACTTTCTCTGGCGAAAAAAGTTGACGTTTGTTAGTGAGCTCCACGAACTTACTTTGTTACTTGTTGCAGATCTCTCACAAAAATCTCTGTTGTTGAAGAGTTAATTTCTTGTTGAAGATCCGAGAGAAATGATTCACTCAGGCGAGTCACTCTTGGGTTAATAAACTCTACCAGAAATGGTCTTCCTGAAATTGTAGACAACATAAAGTGAAGTTAAATTTACAGTACTAACAAAGAATGCATGTACGTCTCTAATCTGCCATATCAAATATGTCACAAACTTGATTCGCCCTCCGGTAACCGCAAACAAGAAAGTTTTCGTTAAGGAGCAGAACAACAAGAACAATTACCCCAAATTTTTTGGTACCCTAACCCTAACCCTAACTCTCCACTGACGCCCATCTCTCCACAACGGCCACCTCTCTACAACGGCCATCTTTTTTGGCGGACAGTCCATACATTGACTGTTGTTTCAACCTCTCTACAACGGCCACTTTCTTCTGTCCCCAAGGTGGCCATTGTAGAGAGGTTCAACTGTACATACATACATAACCTTTATTTGAACTCGAACTTTAGTGCACCTATACTATATAGGTAATATCATCGAGGGAAAAAATTAAGATCTCTAAAACTGGTAACTAAAATAACACACAAAACACAAGATAAGACAAAAATTAGCAAAACTAATCAAATCCCGCGTAGTTCTGTGAAATCAGAAGTCGGTATTCACCCAACTTGCAATAACCTCAGGATTTGTTGCAAGACATTTTGATTTGTGGGTGGTAAAACGTGCAACAACAATGTTACAAGACAAGTTGTACGTTTTTGTTACTCGTTTTACAGTAGCTTTAGATATCTTGAACAATGAAAGGAACAACACAAACAGCCTGTCCCTACTCCTCAACGGTCATTCAGACTCACCCCGACCAAGCATAAGTACATCGATGTCCTCTCGCCCCGCTGATGCAAATTTATGATCTGTTAAAAGAAACTCATCCAGATTACTGGACTGTTCACACTCCCCTAATTTACCGTAAGATCGTAGAGAGCGAAGACTTTGCATTACAGATGGCCGTCTTGGATGATTGTCAAATCTACTTGGGGGGGGGGGGGGGGGGGGCGGAGTGGGACGGTTTCGGGAAGAAGAGCTATAAACCCCAACTCCCGGTTCCTCGGTAGATTTGAAATTAAGATGGCCGCCCGTACCGGTAAGCGCTCCATCCTGACGCTCATACGAAAAACGATAAGAAACTATGAAAAGTCTACCAGATTACGTACTAATTCATTTGAAAGGACGGAAATTATTCCGAACTCTGTTAAGTAGGCAATATTATAAACGTAACTTTCCTACCGTCGGCCTTGATCTCGTTTCTAATCCGGTCACAGATCTTTTCCTGTTTTACACAAAATAATAGGAGATGCGAGTTTCATGGCTAAGCAAGAAATTCGTAAGTTTGAGTTTTCAGAATAAGGAAGTGTACGCTAAGCAAAAGTGACTGAAATCAGTAAGCTAATCATTTAATGATGTTTCATTCTAAACAGTACAGTGTGTTTACCAGGAAGGAAATATATGTAGTGACTTTACCTCCACCGATGATTCAGTGTGCCGAACGTTGTCTATTATCCATGGAGTCTGAGAAAGCACGCGTGAAAACTTGTTGTATCGTCCTAAATAACATATATAATAATAGCAAAACTATTAAAAAAACAAATTAAAGAAAAAGCGATTCGGTTTTCACCTTTATTCTCCTTCCTTTCCCTGTGAGATGAGAGGACACAAGAGGAGGTAGGTTGTAGAGTTTTGGGTGAGTTCCATTAACCTTTGATAGATTCTAATTTGAAGCCTGAGCGATATCTTCTTCTTATACATGGATTGAATGACTTAAAAACCCCGAAGGGTACTCCCCATAATTAACGACTTTAAGATCCAACAACGCAGACGGCAACGAGACCGTCAAAAAACCAATAGTTTTTATAAGCAAAACAACAACTTTACACGCGCATCACGCTTTTTTTGTACATTTCTTTGCTTTTTTACACGACTACGACGTGAAAATGCCTAATTTCGCGTTTTATGGAGGACGTAAACAAGCAACGACGAAATTTTCTTTCTCTTTTTGTACTTGGATGTGGTCCCAAAGAATTCAACTCCAGGAGTTCGCCTACATTTGACAAAGTAAGTGGGTAGGAATGAATTGCGATAAAGAACGCAAATTCACTTTTCAAGCGACGTTCTCATTGCCGTCGCGTCGTTGAATCTTAAAGTCCCTATTACCTATATGGGGAGGCTCCGCCCGAAAGGGGTACATTTTGTAGGCTTCAGGAAATATGAGGGTGAGTACTCCACCAGTTGAAACGTATAGAAGGGTAGGAAAATCCGTAATTTCGATCTGTAAAAAGGCCCAAAAGGGCTAACAGATACATTTTATGGCTCTGGTTTTGTGATTATTCATATTTTAAAGACAGTAGGCTAATTTTGCAATAGGACGGGAACGTCAGTTGACGACGGCAAAACGCGCGGAAAGGACTTAACACGATTTCCGGTGCCCAATTGGGCCATTGGTCAAGCCAGTTGTTTAATTTGCGCGCGCCGTTGTTTCTTTATTACATGCTGTTCTTTATTTACATAAGTATATATTTAATTAATAACTATAACTAAATCTAATGTAAAGGGGAAGACTCACCTATAAGCCTTCATGGCTTCTTGAGACTTCCTCGCCTTTTGAGTTTCTCTTCTTTTGAAATGTGTATATTACGTGTAATTTAATGTTTTTTCCCCTTCATTTATGTGTAAAAAAGGCAAAAAAAAAAATCAATAAACACCTGCAATATAGATGGAATCGTGAGCACAAACTACTTCTGATAGCTCAATTGGAAGTGCTGCAGGCTGAGGAGGACAATCTGCTAATCTGAAAGGAAAATACAGTACATCAGAACTCACTAGGCTACAACTGCGTGTAAACAATGACTATGACTCAGAATGTACTGCGTATCATATAATTTATAGTCCTTAGGAGTGTAAATGCATTCCAAATGGAGTAAAATAAGGGTTTTCTTTTATCACGGTTGAAGGTCAAATTTACAAAGAAAAGTCAAGATGCATCCCAACTGTTGTTTGTCAGCACCACCTAACCCCGTGTAGACCATCAAAGGAAACTGAATTTTTCCGGCTAACCCTGTGAGGATTGGTCAGAATTTCCAAACTGAAGTACCCGTGGGAAGCTAAATGGGTCAGACAGGGTCCAGGTGAGAAAATATGCATCGTTCCATGTGGAACAAAAACGACTGAAGCGGTTGTCAAAGGGTTAAAATAGACTCACTTCAAACGCCGAACCTGATTGAATTGAAGGTTCGGCCGACCCAATAAACAAGCGTATGCCTCTTAATTCAGACTCTGGACTTAACATAGTTTGGGGAACAAGTCATGAAGTTAACAAATACAGATGAACCCGGTTTTGTTGAGCGGGCACCTTAGGGAAGCAAAAAAGTGCCCAAAACTGGAGCTTACGAGAATGTTTTTTTGAAAGCATAGAATTCAAAAGGAGTTAATGAAGGCGGCTTTAAGCAGAGTTGTCCGTTTCGAGAGTGTCGGTTAGGAAAGCATCGCTTGTACGATGAAATATCGACTCACAGGAGGTATATCTAATCATTACCTTTTAAGCTGACTCACTGCAGTCAATTCTGCGAGGGCTTTCTTCACACTGGGTGCTGTCATACTGGCTTCCATCTTTTGTCGTTTTTGTCGCTGTCTAGTCGTTGTCTTGGAAGAACTATTCCTATCAAGATAAATTAGGAGTAAATATGAGTATCATAGGTGGTAAAGCTATAAACAGGCAAAGTAAACGCTTAACGTCTCAATAAAAAAATTAGGAAATTCCGTTGTAAATCCTTTTGAATTCCATAGGGAAATTGTAAAATTTTTCCTGATGAGGAGCTATTCTGGATAAAAAGAGGAAACTTAAATTTTGACAAATTTTGACTGATTCCAACCTGTAGAAGTGAGGCTAGTTAACTATGACAGTGGTGAGGAGTTAAATTCAAGTCACTGCCATTTAAAACACCCAGCTGATGGCCAGTGGTTAAATGAAAAGTTAACACACAGTAAATCCTCCCTCTCAAATTATTAAGGCCCACGCTACAATAGGCCCCTCCCTCTTTGTAGGGGAGAAATGCTATTAAGCCTTCCCCTCTTTTTTTAGTCCCCTCCCCATCCCTTTTTTCCCCTATACTTATGTACACACTGTATTTATCATGTGGATTAATCCGGTATGATTTATTCACATGCTGGAAACTTGTTTGGTTTTGTCAGTTTGATCCTCGGCTGCTTGACCTCCAACTTCATGTACCTGAGGTTTTCCACTTTGTTATTATGGAGATTTGATAACATCAGCTTCAACAATTTAAACCAGTCCCCCCTCTCAAATAAGTCCCTCCCTGAAACTTGCTTGAAATAAATAAGCCCCCAAAAGGGGAGGATTTACTGTATGTTGTCAAGATACTTACAGAAACTCTAGTTCTTTGTCATTATCCTTGTGTGTGAAGACCAGTGATATTTTAAATGGACTCTGAAAATGTGTAAGTGATAAAATCAATAAATGCTACTGCTTTACATCTGAATCTCTTTAAAAAATATGACGAGAGTAACCACAGCATGCGCAGATTCAAAAACTGACTTGACCAATTGCAGAGCAGCAAAGCAGTGTTACGGACACACAGTCAACTGATCTGTAGTACTGCTGTGCAAGATGGTTCTAGCTAAATTCTGTTGTACGGCCATTTAACAGAAACCTATTAGGAAGTTCTTTCATGAAGCACTAATCGAAAATGTTTTTCAGTACTTGCTAGCCTGACAAAATAGCTGAACATTTTGCAATGCCTCTACTGACGACTGAGGAATGAGCACAGAAATTCTATACTGATGACATGAAACTACCCAGATCTTGGAAGTACTTCTGATTAGTCACACAGCAAGGGGAATTTGCTTCAGCTAATTAAAAGCACTTATGTCTTATGCCCAGTCCTGGGAAGTGACACATCACCAGCGCAGAGAATTTCTGTTTTCCTCGACAGACATCATTTTGTGGGGAATTCAACAACGATGGTGTTGCAAAAATGATGTTGGCTTCTCAGGCTAAATACTTTCAAAATATAAAACTTGAAGGATCTTTACTTGAATATGTCAATATGAGGAAGAATTAAGTTATTTTTGATAACTAATATAATGTGCTACCTGTACACTCAGGTAAAAATGGCGTGAAAGCCCAAAGAAACCACCAAACTTATGCAGCATGGGCTTTGTCAGCTAAATTAAACAAAACAGCTACATGTAAATTACAAAGAAAATTTAATAAATGATTATTTAGGGATGATGGCAGACCAAATTTGACTCCAGTTAGTCCTATTACTACACTTATCACTAATTAAGTGAGCTTCAGAATAACAGTCTTACCAATGGCATATAATCAACTTGCAGCAACTCCTCAACTATTGGTCCATAAACCCACTTAAAGACCTCCTTAACAGATGGGGTTTCATTTAGCATCCTTTTGTCAAAAACGGAACTGTCAAAGGAAAAACAAAGGAATTAAACTTACACAGCTCAGAGAGCTTATGGTTACTACAGTGGATGTTTCTTTTATAAGCAGACAATGCAGACTGTTTATTATGATTTTGGTGAGCTGGGTTTTACTATTTTTTTCTTTCTTGAACAGTTCCAATAATAATTATTTTTATGATTTGTGAAAGTGAATGAATAATTTATATATGAAATTTTAGACATGTATACACTTTCACGATCATAAAAAGTTTTACTTCTGGTGTTCAATAACTCCAGATTATGGCAAAATACTAAGCAATGTCATCGTCATCATGGTAAAGTATTCATTCTCAGTTCATTAATTTTGTACAAAATTAAAGGTTTGATTGATTTCTTTTCTCATTATTTGGATCTATATATATTTGTGTACTGCTTGTACTGGTTACTGAAAAACCAATTTTAATAGTCAGGATTGACTAATAAAGTCATTTTTAAATAAAAAAAAGTCTTCATTATTTTTTCCAAGTGGGCACGGTGCAATATGATTAGTTTTGGTGTGGTCCAGATTTTCCTATTTCTGCCCAAGGTCATGGCGATTGATGGCTTTATTCACAAATTCAGTTAGTGTTGTGAATGAGGGAAAGCTGTGTTTTAGTACAATTTTCAACAACATGGGCAGCTTATGAGCACTGACAAAGAGAGAGAGAATCTTTTTATATCAGGTCTTTCCTCAGGATGTACTCAGACCTCAGGTACAATTTTTTCCTACATTTATAATGACGTCTTGGTTGGCAAATACAGTCAAACCCTACCCTACAGACACCTCATTATTACAGACAGTTTATTTTGTCCCTGGGGAAAGGAAGCCCTTACATTTTCTCTAAATTCTACCCACTTAACACACTGAGACACCTTGTAGGTATGGACACGTTCTATATCCCTGGCCTCAGTATCCATAATAACAGAGTTTAACCGTAACATGTCGATACAATTTCTTGAGCATATCCATGAAACTCAAAACAAACATACCTATGATGTTCTTGAAGAAATAAGGAGACAGAATGCTAGAAAAAATAAAAGAGAGAGGACAGAATATTGACAGAGTTAGGAATTAAAAGTAGATGAATTTTAAAGTGAATATAAAAGGAATTTTTTAAAACTGCAGGATTACTATTTATTATTTATTTATTTACTGCTACAGCAACCCCTCAAAAAGAGGATTATTAGCCGGTGCGGTAAAAAAAACAAACAAATAAACAAAACAAAACAATTAGTAACAGTTAGTTAGTACATGAATTCCGAAAACAATGAGTCTGAAATCCAAGTGATCATAAAAGTGGGTAGCCAACTAAAGAGGAGTGTAAATCTTTGATGTTACCGGACGGGTATAAATGTATACATGTATAATGATCTATGGACACACAAAAAAAGTGTCCTCAAAAGACTAGAGAAGAATGCCACATACCTGCCGAAGAATAATGGAAAGAGGCAAAGAAATGGTAAGCATAAAGCTGTCAAACTGATGCCCAGCTTTTCTTATTGAGGACTGTATCTAAGGAAATTGATAACAAAAGGTTATGTTGTTAACAGTGGTAACAAAAATACTAAAGCCTAAAAGAAGTGTTAAGCTTTAAAGCACCTACCAGCACCATACAATACAGCAGGACAAATGTACTCTAGCATTATGTTGCCTCTAGTGTACCTTTTTATCGTTGCTGGCATCTAAGTGTGGGTCCGAGATAAAAAAACACGTTCTAATAGGCTGCCAGACATAAAGTTTGACAGCTGTTAAAGCAAACTGTTGCGCCAATCGGCTCGTTTTGCTCATATTTCATTTTTCTCAACTTTCAGGCATATTTCTCCTCAGAAACAACACACTTTCCTCCAGAAATTATTCTTAAAGTCTAAAAATTCTTGCAAAGAATATTTTGTTGAGCGAAAACAAATCAAGTCAACAACAGCTGTCTACTCCAAACTTTGAATGTTTTGCGCCAAAACATGTCACGTTTGCACCTAATTAAATTAGAATATGTTTTTTCCTCACATGTAAATGCTTAGATGCAACCGACAGTACACAATAACACTTATGAAATGACATTCTTCATTTCATCTTTATCTTACCAGGTATAATATTGTTACAAACCTGAAATTTAACGATCACCTCCCTATGTTGCCTTGCTACTTAGTCTGCACTGGTATTACAACTAGAGCTAGGTCAGGGTTTGAAAACCATAAATCCTGAATTTTTCAGCACGTTTCTTTTCCCAACTGCATATAAATAAGTTTAATCTTTAATTTTGATTTTCTTTTCAGCATTTAATATTAAATACTGATCAAAGGACACAACTGTCCACGCACTGACTTTTGTTAAAGTTTTGGCAAACTTACCTTATCAATAAATGATTTTTCTTGCTTTTTTTCTAAAACAGCTAGACATGCTATACAGGGAGACTTAACATTAACATCTTCCTGAAGAAAAAGAAAAAAAAAAGAAAAAAGACAATTATAAAATAGGAATAATGGCTAAATTAATTACGTTATTAGTTGCAAATGGGAAGCGGGAAAAATAAAATTTTCAAGATGGCTTATTAAATTGATACTATAGGGGTTTTTATGTTGCTTTTGCATGTCCCCACCAGTGCTGTTGATGCGTGAGACACATGCTGACCACAGCAAAAAAAGGTGTATAGAGATATGAAAATAATTATGCTCTCAAAACTATCTACAGACATAAAATCTAAGGATGTGG
Source organism: Porites lutea (assembly GCF_958299795.1). Lineage (NCBI taxonomy): Eukaryota > Metazoa > Cnidaria > Anthozoa > Scleractinia > Poritidae > Porites > Porites lutea. The sequence continues at coordinate 30,324,312 of NC_133207.1, forward strand.
ATGGTTTAAAAATCATTTTACAGCATTGTTTACCTCATTTACCTGGTGTCAATTGGCAAGCCTGCAGTCCACATTTGTCGTAAGACCTCCTGTGATCCCATCTTGAATAGTTTAAGTATATATAAGCTGAGTCACCGTCACAGACAGACGTACACAAAACATGGCCCGCTGGCCTATGGACCACCCCTGTGGACCTGGTCCACGGACTACATCCATGCAGCACCCCTAATTTTTTGAAGATGAATTTTTATCAGAGGTCTAAACAAATTTTAGGAACCTTAAATGGACGAAATTTATGTAATCAGGATTAAAGACTCCTCATATTAAACACATGCTCAATTTTTTTCTGAATTCCATACATAGGTTCAGTTTAGTCAGGGGGGCTTATCTATGGACGGAAATTTGCGTTTCATAATTGATCGGGTTAGCCTTATAGTTGGAAGGAAATTTACCGTTTTTGCTTTGTTTTACTTTGTATTTGAGGGCAATTTCCAAGTACAAGCCCCTGGGGGGCTTATATTTGGAGGGGTGATTCAATGGAGGTTTTTTTGCGTTAAGAGCTTGGGGGGTTTATATTTGGAGGGGCTTATACGTGGAGGGGCTTATTTTTGGAATTTTACGGTAATCACTTAGACAGCTTTTTTGTGTCATTGAGTTGCGTGAAGATCAACACAAAAAAGGCTGTGTAGGAGACTAGAGAGGAAGAGGTATTAATACATGATGATTGAGTACCCACCCCAGACTTCCCTTCCTTTGATAGCCCCTGGATGGAAATGTTTATTGGTTGGAAAAGTTATTGAATCCTGTTCACAAATAATAACACAAAATGTCCAACACATTATCAAACAATGTGTTTGGTCAGACATGTTACCAGTTTGCGAACACTTACAGGTTGGTTTATGTAAATCACCATTCATTCAAATCACAAATGTTGTTGTTACAAACTCACAGATATTAAGATTCCTCTGTAGTCCCTTACGCAGCTGTGTTTGTTTAGACTTTCTTGCAATGTGACAACAAAAAAAAGAGCTGTGTAGGAGACTACTCCCTCCCTACCACTCCCCCTATTTCCTTCACAGGGTGCAATGAAAATCACTTTTACAGCTTGCCTTTCTGGCAAGCTAAAGCCAGCATTTACCGACCCAGTCATCATTTCAAGAAGCCCCAAAAGCTTTTTGACAAGCAGAATTGATTTCGAATGAATTCGAATTCCTCAAAAACAACACTTGCCCATCGGGAAGTTAAAAACAGAATTCACTAGCCCAATAGAAAAATCCACTAGCCCTGGGCTATCGGACACTTCTTTCTTTGCACACTGCTTCAAATATTCAATAATTATTGTATGTTAGACCATGTATGTTGTATGTTGTTTTTTATGTTAGACCTTGAAGAAGGAAGGCTGTGCCTTCTGAGATATTGGTAAAAGAAATATTATATTCCCGAGTTGTAAAGTTCCTTTCAAATATGGTTACTCGTTCTCAAGACTAAAACAAACCCATTACATTTGTCCATTTAAGGTGGGTGTCTAGAAAACCCAGACCTAGAAAACTCAGACCTTAGACCCAAAAACTCAGACCCCCCCAAATCTAGAAAACTCAGACCCCCTCAAATCTGGAAAACTCAGACCCCCCAATTTAAAAATGGCACGTGACTTCTCGTGACTTCATCGCTAACTTGGCCACTTTGAGCCTAAAAAGCTTGCCCTGCTCACTAAGAAACTCATGAGGTCGACTTGTATTAACTTTACGTTAAGTCATCAGTAACTTCATGTCTGAAAACAAAAAAAAGGGGGTCTTCATTTTTGGTTAGACTGCATTTTCGGGTGTTTACCCTCAATTTATGGTGGTTCTTCATTTTCAGGTGTGCGTTTTCAGGTCTTACAGTAATAAATTTTAACAAATACGGGGTGCAAAATAGCCTCCAACATGGACATTCTTAGGGGTTCATCACACGCGTTCATGAGGCAGGAATACCTCATGAACCCCTTAGAACGTCTGCAAGGTATCACGATAATGAATTATGGCAAAAACGTTTTTTCGCGCCTTCCTTGTTCTTTTGAAAATTTGCTAGGGAGAGGGTCTAAATAATATTAAAAGGTTATTTGCATTATGAGACGACAGGACACAGGGTGATTGTGGTCTTACAATAACATAAAAATTCACTCAAAGAGTGAATTTGTATTTTTAAAACTCTATTGTGATTATTCCAACTTGCTTACGTTGTCAAATGCAGGCAAACTCATAAGAACCACATCCAAGTCCAGAAAGAGAAAGAAAAAATGTTATTGCATAATCGCAGTTATGGCGGTTTGAGGGTCTGAGTTTTACAGTTTATGTTATTTTTTGTGTGTGTGTGTGTGTCTCAGTTTTCCAGATATTGAAGGGGTCTGTGTTTTCTAGATTTGGGGTATCCTGGGTACCAGAGGTTTTTTTTCACGTGCAACAGGGGAGCTTTTCACACAGATCACTTTTTAAGACTTGACCGAAACTGGAAACCGTGTATGAAAAGCCTCTGCCATCCAGGGGGGGTCTAAGTTTTCTAGGTCTGAGTTTTCTAGACACCCATTTAAGGGTCAAGCGGCACCTCACTGAAAACAAAAGGCAATAGGTAGTTTTCATGTTACGTCATCGCCGCCATGCAGGTGGATGGTAAACAAAAGATCGCTCATTAGCTGGCTTTGTTGGTCCACCAGCATTTGTTAATTTCACCATTGTTATTTGTGTCTCCCGGGATTGCAAGAAAACCACCTAAATTGTTTTAGTTGACCTCTGAAATTAGAGGTTCATGTGAGGTACTGGACTACTGGGGTATTTAAGGTTCCAGGATTAGTGTTTACTTAGACCGCTGGTGAAATTAGTAGATGCCCACAGGGGTTATGTCCATGGCCTGGGGACACGACGCGAGCCATGGCCATGGAATTGGTCCATAGGGCTGGTCCATGGACCGGGGTTCTATGTTTTGTATACGTCCGTCACAGTCTGACAGAACCCAAAGTACCCGCTAAAAACTGGCAGTATAAGAGTCTGGGGTATTCCACTGACTGCTGCATTGTAAGTGATACCCTTACCTCTTCAGAGTTTTGATATAAAGAACTGTTCTTCTCTCCAAGAAAGCGAAGAACGCATCTCGAGCAACATTTTATTTCTTTTAGCACAACAGCTACCGAGTCTACGTTGGCTCTGGTGTCTTGAACCTAATAAAAAAAGAGTTTTTCAAACCAAATATGTTGGCTTAACAAAGTTATATATTTATATAAGATTAAACCCATCATAGTTAGCAAGGTTTATACAATACATTGAAATTTACCTTTGAATCATCCGCCATAATGAATCACATAACAAACTTATACGTCAAATACAATGAATAAAGTGACCCTCACATCACAGGAATCCCAAGCTCACGTTGCGAGTGTTGACTCCAGGACGGGGAAGTGAAAAAGACGGCAAACCTTGTGTGACAAGCGTGACAATAATTTTGTTTGAAACAACATTTCGCCAAACTTCACTTTTTTTTCAACAGATCTTGTTGTAAAGGACCAGAAAACATTAATATTAAGTGAAGTTCACTTAGCCTGAGAGCAAGCTCTCCATTTGAGGGATATCGTGAAAAGTAGACGCGCGAGAGGCACGCCAGAGGAGACGCGAAAGCGGGGGCGGGGGAGAGGAAGGAGAGCTTGCAAAGATCACTCATAAATTTTCATTTCCCCCCCCGGAAGCTCCGGGACACCGCAGAGCGTGAAAACTGTCACCGCAAACGTGCCGCAGATTAGAAAAGTGACAACCCCTTGTCAAGTAAAGACCGCCGGCCGAGGGCACGTAGAATTTATTTATTTATTCAATCGCTTTCGCAACAGCTTTCCTCTGCCACTGGACATCGAACTTCAACGTGTCCGCAAGGATAAGAACTTGATACTTTAATTTTTGCTTCGTTTACTTTTGAAAGTCGTCCACATTCAGAAGACTAAGCTCCCCTTCGTAATCACCAACATTTTAAGGAACTGGGGAACTAACAGCGTTTTCCTAGACTTGGTTCTCTCACGTTTTACTCCAATTGCTTCCTACTCTTTCTATTGTCCTTCTTCATCAGGTACCCTGTCATGTATATCTGTCTGGATTTATAAAAACATGGCTTCAGTGAGTGTCTAAAGGTCTTATGCTAAGAGCGTCCTTGGTACCAAGACTTTGACCCTCCCCACCCAGGACAATGGGTGACTGTCTGCACCTCCCACTGATCTCTGCAATTATCATGATAATCATTCTCAGCAGAGGCCTGACTCAGCTGGCTAGGGCAAATTAAGACCAAGGTACTCGCCAGTCAAAGCCTGCACTGAACACTGCAGCTTACTGTAGGGGTTGTGTCAAACAGCCCCCCCACTACCCCACAAGTTTTGACCTCAGGGCCTGATAAACCCACCCACGGACCTACTGTTAGGGCAGTAACTGGGCTATCCAGCTGTACCGACCAACACGTCAACCCTCTCAATTTTTGAGCACCCGGATGGCTTGGAGACAGGCTTCGCACGGTGCCAGGGGAAAACCCAGTGGCCACGTTTTAACAAAATCAGACACATAAGTTTCTGAATTTTACATTTCTACCAAGTGGAATTAAATCCGGTGAAATTAAATTAAATCCGGTGAAATTAAATTAAATCCTTAGTCCCCAGGGCTCTCCCCCCTTGGGCGGAGCACTTAGTCCCCAGGGCTCTCCCCCTTGGGCGGAGCACTTAGTCCCCAGGGCTCTCCCCCTTGGGCGGAGCACTTAGTCCCCAGGGCTCTCCCCCCTTGGGCGGAGCACTTAGTCCCCAGGGCTCTCCCCCCTTGGGCGGAGCACTTAGTCCCCAGGGCTCTCCCCCCTTGGGCGGAGCACTTAGTCCCCAGGGCTCTCCCCCCTTGGGCGGAGCACTTAGTCCCCAGGGCTCTCCCCCCTTGGGCGGAGCACTTAGTCCCCCAGGGCTCTCCCCCCTTGGGCGGAGCACTTAGTCCCCAGGGCTCTCCCCCCTTGGGCGGAGCACTTAGTCCCCAGGGCTCTCCCCCCTTGGGCGGAGCACTTAGTCCCCAGGGCTCTCCCCCCTTGGGCGGAGCACTTAGTCCCCAGGGCTCTCCCCCCTTGGGCGGAGCACTTAGTCCCCAGGGCTCTCCCCCCTTGGGCGGAGCACTTAGTCCCCAGGGCTCTCCCCCCTTGGGCGGAGCACTTAGTCCCCAGGGCTCTCCCCCCTTGGGCGGAGCACTTAGTCCCCAGGGCTCTCCCCCCTTGGGCGGAGCACTTAGTCCCCAGGGCTCTCCCCCCTTGGGCGGAGCACTTAGTCCCCAGGGCTCTCCCCCCTTGGGCGGAGCACTTAGTCCCCAGGGCTCTCCCCCCTTGGGCGGAGCACTTAGTCCCCAGGGCTCTCCCCCCTTGGGCGGAGCACTTAGTCCCCAGGGCTCTCCCCCCTTGGGCGGAGCACTTAGTCCCCAGGGCTCTCCCCCCTTGGGCGGAGCACTTAGTCCCCAGGGCTCTCCCCCCTTGGGCGGAGCACTTAGTCCCCCAGGGCTCTCCCCCCTTGGGCGGAGCACTTAGTCCCCAGGGCTCTCCCCCCTTGGGCGGAGCACTTAGTCCCCAGGGCTCTCCCCCCTTGGGCGGAGCACTTAGTCCCCAGGGCTCTCCCCCCTTGGGCGGAGCACTTAGTCCCCAGGGCTCTCCCCCCTTGGGCGGAGCACTTAGTCCCCAGGGCTCTCCCCCCTTGGGCGGAGCACTTAGTCCCCAGGGCTCTCCCCCCTTGGGCGGAGCACTTAGTCCCCAGGGCTCTCCCCCCTTGGGCGGAGCACTTAGTCCCCAGGGCTCTCCCCCCTTGGGCGGAGCACTTAGTCCCCAGGGCTCTCCCCCCTTGGGCGGAGCACTTAGTCCCCAGGGCTCTCCCCCCTTGGGCGGAGCACTTAGTCCCCAGGGCTCTCCCCCCTTGGGCGGAGCACTTAGTCCCCAGGGCTCTCCCCCCTTGGGCGGAGCACTTAGTCCCCAGGGCTCTCCCCCCTTGGGCGGAGCACTTAGTCCCCAGGGCTCTCCCCCCTTGGGCGGAGCACTTAGTCCCCAGGGCTCTCCCCCCTTGGGCGGAGCACTTAGTCCCCAGGGCTCTCCCCCCTTGGGCGGAGCACTTAGTCCCCAGGGCTCTCCCCCCTTGGGCGGAGCACTTAGTCCCCAGGGCTCTCCCCCCTTGGGCGGAGCACTTAGTCCCCAGGGCTCTCCCCCCTTGGGCGGAGCACTTAGTCCCCAGGGCTCTCCCCCCTTGGGCGGAGCACTTAGTCCCCAGGGCTCTCCCCCCTTGGGCGGAGCACTTAGTCCCCAGGGCTCTCCCCCCTTGGGCGGAGCACTTAGTCCCCAGGGCTCTCCCCCCTTGGGCGGAGCACTTAGTCCCCAGGGCTCTCCCCCCTTGGGCGGAGCACTTAGTCCCCAGGGCTCTCCCCCCTTGGGCGGAGCACTTAGTCCCCAGGGCTCTCCCCCCTTGGGCGGAAGCACTTAGTCCCCAGGGCTCTCCCCCCCTTGGGCGGAGCACTTAGTCCCCAGGGCTCTCCCCCCCTTGGGCGGAGCACTTAGTCCCCAGGGCTCTCCCCCCCTTGGGCGGAGCACTTAGTCCCCAGGGCTCTCCCCCCTTGGGCGGAGCACTTAGTCCCCAGGGCTCTCCCCCCTTGGGCGGAGCACTTAGTCCCCAGGGCTCTCCCCCCTTGGGCGGAGCACTTAGTCCCCAGGGCTCTCCCCCCTTGGGCGGAGCACTTAGTCCCCAGGGCTCTCCCCCCTTGGGCGGAGCACTTAGTCCCCAGGGCTCTCCCCCCTTGGGCGGAGCACTTAGTCCCCAGGGCTCTCCCCCCTTGGGCGGAGCACTTAGTCCCCCAGGGCTCTCCCCCCTTGGGCGGAGCACTTAGTCCCCAGGGCTCTCCCCCCTTGGGCGGAGCACTTAGTCCCCAGGGCTCTCCCCCCTTGGGCGGAGCACTTAGTCCCCAGGGCTCTCCCCCCTTGGGCGGAGCACTTAGTCCCCAGGGCTCTCCCCCCTTGGGCGGAGCACTTAGTCCCCAGGGCTCTCCCCCCTTGGGCGGAGCACTTAGTCCCCAGGGCTCTCCCCCCTTGGGCGGAGCACTTAGTCCCCAGGGCTCTCCCCCCTTGGGCGGAGCACTTAGTCCCCAGGGCTCTCCCCCCTTGGGCGGAGCACTTAGTCCCCAGGGCTCTCCCCCCTTGGGCGGAGCACTTAGTCCCCCAGGGCTCTCCCCCCCTTGGGCGGAGCACTTAGTCCCCAGGGCTCTCCCCCCTTGGGCGGAGCACTTAGTCCCCAGGGCTCTCCCCCCTTGGGCGGAGCACTTAGTCCCCAGGGCTCTCCCCCCTTGGGCGGAGCACTTAGTCCCCAGGGCTCTCCCCCCTTGGGCGGAGCACTTAGTCCCCAGGGCTCTCCCCCCTTGGGCGGAGCACTTAGTCCCCAGGGCTCTCCCCCCTTGGGCGGAGCACTTAGTCCCCAGGGCTCTCCCCCCTTGGGCGGAGCACTTAGTCCCCAGGGCTCTCCCCCCTTGGGCGGAGCACTTAGTCCCCAGGGCTCTCCCCCCTTGGGCGGAGCACTTAGTCCCCAGGGCTCTCCCCCCTTGGGCGGAGCACTTAGTCCCCAGGGCTCTCCCCCCTTGGGCGGAGCACTTAGTCCCCAGGGCTCTCCCCCCTTGGGCGGAGCACTTAGTCCCCAGGGCTCTCCCCCCTTGGGCGGAGCACTTAGTCCCCAGGGCTCTCCCCCCTTGGGCGGAGCACTTAGTCCCCAGGGCTCTCCCCCCTTGGGCGGAGCACTTAGTCCCCAGGGCTCTCCCCCCTTGGGCGGAGCACTTAGTCCCCAGGGCTCTCCCCCCCTTGGGCGGAGCACTTAGTCCCCAGGGCTCTCCCCCCTTGGGCGGAGCACTTAGTCCCCAGGGCTCTCCCCCCTTGGGCGGAGCACTTAGTCCCCAGGGCTCTCCCCCCTTGGGCGGAGCACTTAGTCCCCAGGGCTCTCCCCCCTTGGGCGGAGCACTTAGTCCCCCAGGGCTCTCCCCCCTTGGGCGGAGCACTTAGTCCCCAGGGCTCTCCCCCCCTTGGGCGGAGCACTTAGTCCCCAGGGCTCTCCCCCCTTGGGCGGAGCACTTAGTCCCCAGGGCTCTCCCCCCTTGGGCGGAGCACTTAGTCCCCACTCTCCCCCCTTGGGCGGAGCACTTAGTCCCCAGGGCTCTCCCCCCTTGGGCGGAGCACTTAGTCCCCAGGGCTCTCCCCCCTTGGGCGGAGCACTTAGTCCCCAGGGCTCTCCCCCCTTGGGCGGAGCACTTAGTCCCCAGGGCTCTCCCCCCTTGGGCGGAGCACTTAGTCCCCAGGGCTCTCCCCCCTTGGGCGGAGCACTTAGTCCCCAGGGCTCTCCCCCCTTGGGCGGAGCACTTAGTCCCCCAGGGCTCTCCCCCCTTGGGCGGAGCACTTAGTCCCCAGGGCTCTCCCCCCTTGGCGGAGCACTTAGTCCCCCAGGGCTCTCCCCCCTTGGGCGGAGCACTTAGTCCCCAGGGCTCTCCCCCTTGGCGGAGCACTAGTCCCCAGGGCTCCCCCCTTGGGCGGAGCACTTAGTCCCCAGGGCTCTCCCCCCTTGGGCGGAGCACTTAGTCCCCAGGGCTCTCCCCCCTTGGGCGGAAGCACTTAGTCCCCAGGGCTCTCCCCCCTTGGGCGGAGCACTTAGTCCCCAGGGCTCTCCCCCCTTGGGCGGAGCACTTAGTCCCCAGGGCTCTCCCCCCTTGGGCGGAGCACTTAGTCCCCAGGGCTCTCCCCCCTTGGGCGGAGCACTTAGTCCCCAGGGCTCTCCCCCCTTGGGCGGAGCACTTAGTCCCCAGGGCTCTCCCCCCTTGGGCGGAGCACTTAGTCCCCCAGGGCTCTCCCCCCTTGGGCGAGCACTTAGTCCCCAGGGCCTCTCCCCCCTTGGGCGGAGCACTTAGTCCCCAGGGCTCTCCCCCCTTGGGCGGAGCACTTAGTCCCCAGGGGCTCTCCCCCCTTGGGCGGAGCACTTAGTCCCCCAGGGCTCTCCCCCCCTTGGGCGGAGCACTTAGTCCCCAGGGCTCTCCCCCCTTGGGCGGAGCACTTAGTCCCCAGGGCTCTCCCCCCCCTTGGGCGGAGCACTTAGTCCCCAGGGCTCTCCCCCCTTGGGCGGAGCACTTAGTCCCCAGGGCTCTCCCCCCCTTGGGCGGTAGCACTTAGTCCCCAGGGCTCTCCCCCCCTTGGGCGGAGCACTTAGTCCCCCAGGGCTCTCCCCCCTTGGGCGGAAGCACTTAGTCCCCAGGGCTCTCCCCCCCTTGGGCGGAGCACTTAGTCCCCAGGGCTCTCCCCCCTTGGGCGGAGCACTTAGTCCCCAGGGCTCTCCCCCCTTGGGCGGAGCACTTAGTCCCCAGGGCTCTCCCCCCTTGGGCGGAGCACTTAGTCCCCCAGGGCTCTCCCCCCCTTGGGCGGAGCACTTAGTCCCCAGGGCTCTCCCCCTTGGGCGGAGCACTTAGTCCCCAGGGCTCTCCCCCCTTGGGCGGAGCACTTAGTCCCCAGGGCTCTCCCCCCTTGGGCGGGAGCACTTAGTCCCCAGGGCTCTCCCCCCTTGGGCGGAGCACTTAGTCCCCCAGGGCTCTCCCCCCCTTGGGCGGAGCACTTAGTCCCCCAGGGCTCTCCCCCCTTGGCGGAGCACTTAGTCCCCAGGGCTCTCCCCCCCTTGGGCGGAGCACTTAGTCCCCAGGGCTCTCCCCCCTTGGGCGGAGCACTTAGTCCCCAGGGCTCTCCCCCCCTTGGGCGGAGCACTTAGTCCCCAGGGCTCTCCCCCCTTGGGCGGAGCACTTAGTCCCCAGGGCTCTCCCCCCTTGGGCGGAGCACTTAGTCCCCAGGGCTCTCCCCCCTTGGGCGGAGCACTTAGTCCCCAGGGCTCTCCCCCCTTGGGCGGAGCACTTAGTCCCCCAGGGCTCTCCCCCCCTTGGGCGGAGCACTTAGTCCCCCAGGGCTCTCCCCCCCTTGGGCGGAGCACTTAGTCCCCCAGGGGCTCTCCCCCCTTGGGCGGAGCACTTAGTCCCCAGGGCTCTCCCCCCCTTGGGCGGAGCACTTAGTCCCCAGGGCTCTCCCCCCCTTGGGCGGAGCACTTAGTCCCCAGGGCTCTCCCCCCTTGGGCGGAGCACTTAGTCCCCAGGGCTCTCCCCCCTTGGGCGGAGCACTTAGTCCCCAGGGCTCTCCCCCCCTTGGGCGGGAGCACTTAGTCCCCAGGGCTCTCCCCCCCTTGGGCGGAGCACTTAGTCCCCCAGGGCTCTCCCCCCTTGGGCGGAGCACTTAGTCCCCAGGGCTCTCCCCCCTTGGGCGGGAGCACTTAGTCCCCAGGGCTCTCCCCCCTTGGGCGGAGCACTTAGTCCCCAGGGCTCTCCCCCCCTTGGGCGGAGCACTTAGTCCCCAGGGCTCTCCCCCCCTTGGGCGGAGCACTTAGTCCCCAGGGCTCTCCCCCCTTGGGCGGGAGCACTTAGTCCCCAGGGCTCTCCCCCCTTGGGCGGAGCACTTAGTCCCCAGGGCTCTCCCCCCTTGGGCGGAGCACTTAGTCCCCAGGGCTCTCCCCCCTTGGGCGGAGCACTTAGTCCCCAGGGCTCTCCCCCCTTGGGCGGAGCACTTAGTCCCCAGGGCTCTCCCCCCTTGGGCGGAGCACTTAGTCCCCAGGGCTCTCCCCCCTTGGGCGGAGCACTTAGTCCCCAGGGCTCTCCCCCCTTGGGCGGAGCACTTAGTCCCCAGGGCTCTCCCCCCCTTGGGCGGAGCACTTAGTCCCCAGGGCTCTCCCCCCCTTGGCGGAGCACTTAGTCCCCAGGCTCCCCCCCTTGGGCGGAGCACTTAGTCCCCAGGGCTCTCCCCCCTTGGGCGGAGCACTTAGTCCCCAGGGCTCTCCCCCCCTTGGGCGGAGCACTTAGTCCCCAGGGCTCTCCCCCCCTTGGGCGGAGCACTTAGTCCCCAGGGGCTCTCCCCCCCTTGGGCGGAGCACTTAGTCCCCAGGGCTCTCCCCCCCTTGGGCGGAGCACTTAGTCCCCAGGGCTCTCCCCCCTTGGGCGGAGCACTTAGTCCCCAGGGCTCTCCCCCCTTGGGCGGAGCACTTAGTCCCCAGGGCTCTCCCCCCTTGGGCGGAGCACTTAGTCCCCAGGGCTCTCCCCCCTTGGGCGGAGCACTTAGTCCCCAGGGCTCTCCCCCCTTGGGCGAGCACTTAAGTCCCCAGGGCTCTCCCCCCCTTGGGCGGAGCACTTAGTCCCCAGGGCTCTCCCCCCTTGGGCGGAGCACTTAGTCCCCAGGGCTCTCCCCCCTTGGGCGGAGCACTTAGTCCCCAGGGCTCTCCCCCCTTGGGCGGAGCACTTAGTCCCCAGGGCTCTCCCACCCTTGGGCGGAAGCACTTAGTCCCCAGGGCTCTCCCCCCTTGGGCGGAGCACTTAGTCCCCAGGGCTCTCCCCCCTTGGGCGGAGCACTTAGTCCAGGCTCTCACCTTGGAGCACTTAGTCCCCAGGGCTCTCCCCCCTTGGGCGGAGCACTTAGTCCCCAGGGCTCTCCCCCCTTGGGCGGAGCACTTAGTCCCCAGGGCTCTCCCCCCTTGGGCGGAGCACTTAGTCCCCAGGGCTCTCCCCCCTTGGGCGGAGCACTTAGTCCCCAGGGCTCTCCCCCCTTGGGCGGAGCACTTAGTCCCCAGGGCTCTCCCCCCTTGGGCGGAGCACTTAGTCCCCAGGGCTCTCCCCCCTTGGGCGGAGCACTTAGTCCCCAGGGCTCTCCCCCCTTGGGCGGAGCACTTAGTCCCCAGGGCTCTCCCCCCTTGGGCGGAGCACTTAGTCCCCAGGGCTCTCCCCCCTTGGGCGGAGCACTTAGTCCCCAGGGCTCTCCCCCCTTGGGCGGAGCACTTAGTCCCCAGGGCTCTCCCCCCTTGGGCGGAGCACTTAGTCCCCAGGGCTCTCCCCCCTTGGGCGGAGCACTTAGTCCCCAGGGCTCTCCCCCCTTGGGCGGAGCACTTAGTCCCCAGGGCTCTCCCCCCTTGGGCGGAGCACTTAGTCCCCAGGGCTCTCCCCCCTTGGGCGGAGCACTTAGTCCCCAGGGCTCTCCCCCCTTGGGCGGAGCACTTAGTCCCCAGGGCTCTCCCCCCTTGGGCGGAGCACTTAGTCCCCAGGGCTCTCCCCCCTTGGGCGGAGCACTTAGTCCCCAGGGCTCTCCCCCCTTGGGCGGAGCACTTAGTCCCCAGGGCTCTCCCCCCTTGGGCGGAGCACTTAGTCCCCAGGGCTCTCCCCCCTTGGGCGGAGCACTTAGTCCCCAGGGCTCTCCCCCCTTGGGCGGAGCACTTAGTCCCCAGGGCTCTCCCCCCTTGGGCGGAGCACTTAGTCCCCAGGGCTCTCCCCCCTTGGGCGGAGCACTTAGTCCCCAGGGCTCTCCCCCCTTGGGCGGAGCACTTAGTCCCCAGGGCTCTCCCCCCTTGGGCGGAGCACTTAGTCCCCAGGGCTCTCCCCCCTTGGGCGGAGCACTTAGTCCCCAGGGCTCTCCCCCCTTGGGCGGAGCACTTAGTCCCCAGGGCTCTCCCCCCTTGGGCGGAGCACTTAGTCCCCAGGGCTCTCCCCCCTTGGGCGGAGCACTTAGTCCCCAGGGCTCTCCCCCCTTGGGCGGAGCACTTAGTCCCCAGGGCTCTCCCCCCTTGGGCGGAGCACTTAGTCCCCAGGGCTCTCCCCCCTTGGGCGGAGCACTTAGTCCCCAGGGCTCAATAAAAGAAGAATATAAATAAACTTACCTTTTTACTTACCTTTCGTTCTTTGTTGTGTTCTTTTTGTTTTATATTTAGTCATTTGCGGTGTTTTGACTACTTTTTTCTTGTAATAGTTTTGCTTGATTTTTTTTACCGTTTTTCCTCTTCATTAATTTCTCTGTTTTGTTGTTGGGTTTCGCTGGGGAAGTTAGCTTTGGGGAAGTTTTAATTTTCTCTACGAAACCGTACTTTCTTTTGTGAATTTAAAAGGGTACACTGTTTTTAGATTCTGATATTTTTGACTGTTAAATCTCAAGAGGTTTAATTTATAACTAAATACAACATGCAGTTGTGTTGGCGTATATACCAAACCAGAAATTCAGAGAGAGCACAAAACTTGCATCAAAATTTTTGGAAAGTAATAAAGCTTCATCGCAGAGCCGCGAGACCTTATTAAAATAATGACTGAGCGCGTACGTTTCCATAGTTTTGGAACTAGCAGGTTATTATTATGGTCACCGAATTGAAACAGTAGGTTATCATTTGTAATAATGATCTTCTGTTGCAGCTCAACAACCTGTTCTTGAAATTTATCTAAAATAATAACCTGTTCAAAACAATGGAAAATTGCATGAAGACCCGACTCACCGATTGTGTTGTGCAAAAAATTAACTTACCATAAGTTTGGTATATACTGAATAAATGACAGACAAACAAATGAGTTGGCTGCATATCCTTGATAAGGACCGTGGCAGTACTTTTATTGTTATTTTGAAGACTTTCCTGGAAGGCAAATTGTTCTGCTTTTCTTTATCGTCAGGCACTACCTGTTAAAAAGTGGAAAGCGTTATTTGTTGTTGTAAATACTACTTTTCTACTGTACTAAAGTTGACGAAATTGGGATGAATTCCTGCCCACATGCAACTTAGGTCTCAAAATAAAACAGTGAAAGGAGTTTTGTGTCAATAAAGTTTCTTATGATATCCAATTCCTTAGTCCAACAAGCGGTCTGCAAATTCATAAGGAAATCTAGTGACTGGGTTTTGCTTTACCCTACTTAGTTCTTTATATCATCCATATTACCATCCCAACGACGTAATCTTACGCTAAACCTGAGAAATATGTTATAAAACTAGCTATATTTTGCCGTATTTCCGTGCCATTAAATTTGAACTTTATGCCTAGGAGTCTTAATAACACCCCAAGTGACTCGTAACAATTTTTAACCTGTCCAGCCACTTGCCGACCTTAAATCCCATGCCATAGGCATTTTTTACACGTTTGTAGGAATTTGCATAGCCTGTGAAATCATTCATATGTTTAAACTTCTTACAGCGAAAGGATGGCTCCACAAATAGAGCACTACACTGTACGTTACTTTGCTTCGAAAACCCCCAGCGCTATGGACATACAAAATTAAAAGGACCTTCAACATCGCATGCGGAGATTCTTGTGATGATAGCGCACAAACTTAAAGTTTTCCCGTCCTGCTCACGATCATCGATTGAAGCGGATAGCGACAGAGCAAATTTAATAGTTGGGACATATACACTGGTAACTGACGATTGGGGCGACGGAAACAAAAACGAGGAAAAGAATCATGCACAAAATTCAGTTTCGTAAAAAAGGAATCTTTAATTCTTTCAGCAAAAATATTAGGCAGTGCACTATGTAAGAATCGTTAAAATGCACTGGTTTCTGCTGTTAGACCAACACCGTTTCGTTGATTAGATTTTATACTCAACTGGGAATATTAATTTATGTAACGATAGCTAAACAGGCTAAATTTAAAGTTTAAACTATGAAAGCACAAACCTGGTATTCTCGAAGGGGTAGAAGTGAGTCGTAACCAACAATCATTCCACGCCACAGATGACAGATCTCGCTTTGGCCGAGTTTGGACTTCACTGCACCACCACTGTAACCACTTTGCTGACTGGATATCAATAAAATCAGCTTGAAATCTGTCCTCCATTTATACGGTGTCTCGATTAAAATTCATACCACCTTGAGAAATGTACGTGGCATTTACACAATGGTAGTGTAGGAAGGGTGATGTAATAGGTTTGTCGGAATCGCTCGTTGAACTCTTCCCTTGATACTGCGAGAATTAAAAGCACGCACTTGGTTCAACGGTGAGAAATCAACACTTCAAGAACACGTTCAAAGGGAAAAAAGCCGACTTGCTCAACTATCTAACGTGGCTCTGATCTTGGAAAAAAAGATGAATACGCATGGGATATCGAGAAAAAGTATAAGCATCGCTGGACCTTGGAAATTCAGAGAGAAAAGCAACAATAAATAATTAACGCTTGGATGTAGGAAAGTTTGCAAAAAAGAATAACAACTTTCAAAACGTCTCGGTCATTTATTGCCGGGTAAAAGCGCGTTAAGTTGAGGAACATTAGACATTAAATTGCCAGTTAAAAAACGAAATTTTTATCGCTATTAAGTCGCGGGAAATACAAAATTAAAATTCTTATTGCCGCCATGGACGTGACTGCTTTAATAGTCATGATTAGCAATTCACAAACATCTTTTGAAAATCACTGCCGGACCAAGCAGCCCTTTGTACGAGAGTGAAAGGTGCGAAACAAAGAAAAAGTTCACAGGTTCTTACACTGAGGTACACGATTTTTCTGTCATGTATTGCATCCAGACAAACTTTTGAATTTAGGCTAAATTTACCAATCATAGTGCTTTAAGAGAGATGGTATCCACATTATGTTCAAATGGTTTTGTGAAAGAATCTCCGAAGTCGGCATCATACGAAGCCAACATTCGTTCCTAGTACTCCTCGGCACCCTAAGATCTTGGTGTAGTTTGAGCTCGGGAGGTCACCCCTGTCCGCCATAACCTTTTTCTGAATCACACGCGTCCCCGGTGACTGCCACAAACACTAGCGTATTCCACTGCTCGATCCCCAGGTTTCAAGATAACAATAAACAGAACTTAGAAGCAAACGGAGTATTTAATTAACATCGATACCATTACAGTAACATTATTAAATCCACTGTTGCAAAAATGAACAACAAATTTCATCTATCTTGGTAGATGGCTAAAAAATACCAACTAATCAAGTCAAAAATCGAACACTTCGTCATCTTGGTAAATGCTTCTTCAGCAGAAAACCATTTCCTCTTTCCACTCATTTTCCACATCTTTAAAAAGGTACCAAAAAAACCTTTCCCCAATCAATGAGAAAAAGATATCTATTTACATCATTTTTTTTTCTTGCGTGGCAATTTACACGCGCGCTAAATCAGTGTTTATATGGTTCGTAGTTCTTTCTTCCGGAATTCAAAAGGAGAATAACGTTTCTTGTTGAACAAGAAACTCGAGGAACCCAGTCCACTGGAGTTGGACTACAGTATTGTTTCGTGACATTTTCGTAAGATAAATGTCCTGGAAACGAACATACAGCTTTTCAGATCAGCCGCTAAATTGGACGTCACGTCTAGTCGACATCATCGACTTCATCCGGGTCTTCCTTTGCTCTGTCAAAGTACCGGGGCGAGCCGCGTATCATACCAAGAAATTCTGCAGATAAGGAGGAAAGGAAATAGATGTTATTTAACTTCAGTTAAAATGGTATATACAAGATAACAACGGCCAACTGAGTTGCAAAATGGAAAATCTTCTAACTGAATGAAACTTAGCCTGCGTAGCATGATGGTTTTGTCGGACGCACTACCGCTCGCCCGCCTTTATATCACTTTGCGCGCCCAATCAAAACCGCAATGCTACGCAGGCTAAATGAAATTTCCTTAGACATACAAAGACTTTACTCCAGTGGCTGGAAAGAGAACCTGATAAACAGACCACTTGCTTTAAAGTTTCCAGGCGAGGCTGGGTCCAGATTCATACCAATACGAGACCCTACTCAATACGCCACGTTAAAGAGCCAACCACCTGACGCTACGTTCAAACGGCCACGGACGAATTGACAATTCGTACATTTAATTGTTCGGTTCACACGGAATCACCTTAACCGCACGAAAATCAAAGGTCCGTGTGAACAGAGAGAAAATATTAAATGGTTTCCCGTGAACGAAGTGTCCGGTCAATTTTTCATCGGCCTGATTAACGTACCCTTAATTTAATAAATCAGGAGTGTCACGCAAACTATTCCAAACATCGTTCAGGAGTGTCACGCAAACTGCACCAACCATCGCTCAGGAGTGTAACGCAAACTACCTCAAACATCGCTCAGGAGTGTAACGCAAACTACACCAAACATCGCTATATTTACCTTCTGGCACATTAAGCACAGCACTAGGTCCCAGGCCACCTGGTCCTTCGTCACCGTAGCTTTTCCTTAAGATATCTCGCACGTGACTTGCACTAAAAAAGTAAGAAAAATATTTTGTGATTACCAGTGAAATAAATTTGTGTGACATGATGCCAACTCTAAAAAGTTTCTTTTATTGCGTTGAGGTTAGCACAACTGCGAGGTGTTGAATTCCAATTCTCAGAATTCTGTTCAAACTTAACTTCAATCTTCATTAGGAATTGGATCGACAAAAAAAAGTGATATCGTCATTTAATACTTTCCAAATCAGTGGATAGCACTTTTCGCAGTTTTGATTGCCTCCCGTAACTCGGAATATCCTTGGCTAATCAATGATTTAGGACAGGAGATCAAATTACACCCCGCCTTTCACGACAGTTTCGGAGGACGAGATTTTAGCGATAAATTAAGCAGCTGTATCAGCGGTGTTAACTTCGCACTGAATTTGCATGAAGAAAATCCCGTGTCCAACTGATTTGGTAAACACTAAAATAATTATCCTCCTCAATATATCTCGATGCTTGGAAGTTCGGTATACACATGCCCACCACTATTCACCTCCCCTTTGGGGACAGTTGTATACAGTCGCAACAATAACCGTGATAACAGGTAGTAAATAAAAGCCACGAGCATCTCAACTAAACAACAGTGTCACATCGATGACTCAGTCTACACTTAACATTCAGGAACAAGCGGATATTGCTAGCTACTACACTTTGGCTAAATGAGTTCATAATAGAAGAATATTAAGTTGTGAGTGACTGGTTATATGCAATGTCGTGCAATGTCTTAGTTCACAGGCAGGGTAACACAGAGCACAGGGTACCTACCAGCTGTACGGCGGTTCATCAACCGAATCTTTATCTAAGTTGAGAAGGAAGTCCTCTAGATCGGGAAATATTCTGTGAACAAAAATGACGACACGTATGGTATGAAAATTGTATGCTTTATAAACTCAATGTTGTATATTTTTTGCTGCACAGTAAGTTTCTTTAAACCTTTTTTGAATTCTCCTTTTAAAAGAAGATTGTGATGAATGCAAGAGATGATCAGAATGAAAAGCGTATGCTTTTCACTTAACAACAGTCAAACGTAATGTGCGCATGCCGTATATGCAGTGAAAAATTAAATGATCAAAAGGACAAAGTTTACCGGCTTGTTATCGTGTTTCAGTGCAGTTTCTCTATTAACTTCTTACTGATTTCATGAAATGACCTTTGGTAACAAAAAACGAGGACATTTTTTACGTCTGACCGTTGTGAAGCTTTTGACAGTTTGAAAAAGTTAACAATTAAAAAACTTACAGGCTTCTATCTAGAATCTCCTCTGAGCTGGAGTCCGGATATTTTTCTCTGTAATGCAAGGATAAGCTAATAAATTTGAATGCTTAATTAATTAATTCAAAATTAATTAATTAAAACACAAAAAGAAGTGATCGCCCCGCATACTTCTTTTAAAATAATAATAATATAAAAACATATTGCAATTGATGAAAAAATCATGCCAGATATTTTTAAGATTCTGGCTGTTCACAGAAAGTCTTTTTTTAGATTTCTTTCCCGCATCTCTGTGTAATTTCAAGACTTATTTCACCTAAAATTCCTTCTAGCAGACGTCAGTATAGTTTGAAAGCGACTTTTAGGACGGTTTACTTACTCGTGGTCATCCCAAGTGGGCGTTTGGCTGTCATCATCTTCAGATTGTCCAAGCGCATCTTCGTCATTTTCATCAAACACGGGCCAGGAAGACTCTACATCCGGGGACTCCTCTGAGGATGTCATCACTGGTGCGTCAAACCTGATGTGATCACGTGATAATAGAGAGATTTAGAGTCACGTTTACGTCAAACGGCAAACGGCGGGGAGATTCAAGCAGGTAATATCTCAAAATAGAAAATGAGCAGATAAAAACTGTCCAAAACAATTCTTATGGATAAAACTAACGTGACACTACTAATATTTTGTAGAAGTAATGAACATTGCAACAGACTAGTAAAGGGAAAACTTGGCCACGTGGTAAAAATTCACGTTTGCCGTTTGCGCGGCTCTAAATCTCTCTACTGTCAATAACGTTAGCTGTAAAAGTGATTTGAAATCTCTCTAATATCTCATTTTCATCATCAGGCGGGGAAAATTGGTTTAAACGAAATAAGTTGAGACTGGATCTAATAACAAATATTCTCTTAAGTAGCGCTGGAGAATAGTGTAAACTTTCAAGTTCGACATACTCGTGTACAGGGTCTTTCCTTCTTCTGACAGGCAGGGGCTGTGCTTCATCATCACTATCTTCACTTGGCTGTCTCACAACGATTGCTGGGACCTGCAACCTCCTACAATATACACAAGAAGATCAAAATAATATGACCTTGAAATGAAAAACGCGCGAACAAAACAGAAACAACAAACGAACGAAAATAGAGCGATTTGATTGGTTTATCGAACGGATACAAACGCGCGTGGCTTTTGGTTGGTTAGCCGAACACTCGGGTGAAAAAACTTCCCTCCTGAGAACTTTCTAGAAATCAACTGATACTTCGCTTTGACGTCATACTACAACACGATTGGCCAATCGAATAATACTTTCTCCATATTAGGGTTTTTTTTGGCGGGAAAACGAAGAGTCCGTGTTTTGATCTTTTCATCCATTTGCTGATAAAAAAAATAACGAACACTTACCGAAACCATTTTTCAAGGTGATACGAAAATCGCCCTATACATTAGTGTATTACATAACTGAACAATGGATAGTTTCCCACTAAAATTACTGAGACAATTGATTAGAAATTTTGGAGTATCAGGCTACGTTCACACGAATCCGGAGATTTTTTTAAACCGCATACCTTTTTACATGAATCGGCCTCCCGCCTACACGAAACCAGTAAACCTGGACACCGAAAGCGCACTGTTTTTAAACCGAGAGCGATTTAAGGCCCCGTCCACACGAATACGGATAAAAAAATATACGGTTTACAAATTGTCCGGATTCGTGTGGACATGGCCTCTTAAGGTGATGTTACACGGGACGATTCGCAAGGACGATTTTTTGCGCATCACAGGGTAGCAATGTTGGAACAATGTTGCAACCATTCGAAAAAATGTCGCAACAATGTTGAAATGACGTGTTGCGTTAAAAGTCGTCCTTCCTTTTATCGTCCCGTGTAACATCATCTTTAGTGGACGATAGTTTCACAACTGATCGCTTACTTTCAGGAATGCTGCAGTTGACCATTTAAGGATTGCACAGATTAAGCAGGGAATCCATTACAAGGTGGCCAGTTACTCAGGGAGGTAAACACAACCACGAAATTCGAAAAAATGTTAAGAGCAGGCTTTGAAAACTAACAACAACAGATGAAATAACTACCAGCAATTATCAAAACAAACCTCGGCTTCACTACCGGTTGAGGAGCCTCTTCAAATGTTCCTTGGTCTAATTTGTCGTGTTTTTCTTCAATTCTAAAAGATACAATTTAAGAATCAGCTTTTATTGCATACTTCTTTCAGCCGGATAAGTTAATCAGCCATTCAGAACTCGCGCATCAAGTAGGTACGACCGCCCAACTTTCTTTAGTCACGCTATCATATAAGGGAAGAATGGAACCACCGCCTTACATTTGTTACGCGATTACTACTGCGACCAAACAAAAGATTCTCTACTCCTCACTGTTGTGGGAAGGACGAAATCACTGACGTAACCAAGCGTTTGGTGATTGAGTCGCTTGAGACTGTTCTTATAAAAAAATATTCCTGCGAGGGTACAATGGTGCAGTTTCGTCAAAATTCTCCTTATCTAACACACCAACGAACAGCCAGGTTTTAGAATCCCTTACACCTAATCAGTTTGTACCTTATAAACTCTTTCACCTCTAGACCAAGTTATGGCGGGATGATTTGTCAGCCTAACTCCCATTTAAATGAAACCTCTTCAGCAGTACTTTCACGTGATGCTATTTATTTAGTATCATGATGTGGCTCTAACTCTTGAGTCTGTGGATGAAATCCTGTGGTGTTACCATTCAAATGAAACCTCTTAGCAGTACTTTCACATGGTTCTATTTATTTAGTATGTAGTACCAACTTTTGAGTCTGTGGATGAAATCCTATGGTGCTACCATTCATATGAAACCTCTTAAGCAGTACTTTCACATGGTTCTATTTATTTAGTTCGTAGTTCTAACTTTTGAGTCTGTGGATGAAATCCTATGGTGTTACCATTCAAATGAAAACTCTTCAGCAGTACTTTCACATGGTACTATTTATTTAGTATGGAGTTCTAACTTTGGAGTCTGTGGATGAAATCCTATGGTGTTACCATTCAAATGAAACCTCTTCAGCAGTACTTTCACATGGTACTATTTATTTAGTATGTAGTTCTAACTTTTGAGGCTGTGGATGAAATCCCATGGTGTTACCATTCAAATAAAACCTCTTAGCAGTACTTTCACATGGTACTCTTTCTTTAGTCTGTAGTTCTAACTTTTGAGTCTTTGGACGAAATCCTGTCGTGTTACCATTTCAGTGAAACCTCTTTGGTAGAAAATTGGCATGGTGTTATTCTTTTCTCTGGTTTTTACAAAAGAAATTTGGAATTTTTGGGAATTTATTTTCACTGGAAACTAATAGGAATGAAAGGATAGGATTACTACAGTTCCTACGCACGGAGAACACCCAACAAAGAAGACACCAAAAAAATCTGAACAACAACAGAAAACGTACCCTTCTGATGGACTGGCCTCGGTTTGTACCAGCGGCTGACCCGACTCGTCTATGAATGAAACTCGCTTAGATGCTCGCTTTGACGGTGAGGCAGAGTCTCGGTTTTCACTTGAACTATAAGAAAAAGGTAAGTGTTATAAATGGACTGCAGTATTAAGTAAAAAAACCGAAAAAAGGGCCTGCGGGGATAATAAGCCACAATCTTGGACAAAATAAAATGGAACAGCAAACGCCCATCCCCCCCCAAATCAAGGATGAAGCCGCGCGAAGGGCAAAAACGCGCCATTTTCCCATCCATGATTTGGGGGGAAGAGGGATCTAGGTTTTCCATTTATTTTGTCCAAGATTGCAGGTACGGCTCACTATGATTCCATTACCGGAACCCAACGCGTATTCACTAGGTATGACAGTTAAGTTGGTCAGCCGTCGTCTTGAAAGTGAAGGCGTGAGAAAATTGGAAGAAATGACAGCTATGAATGGGCATGCACACAATAGCATTCAACTTTGCATGTCAAAGGCCAAATACGTTAATCCTTTAAACCCCGACACACCTCTGTTGTCTCCATACATCTCCTATAGTATTAGTGGGAAGAAGTTGACCACTCTCTTTTATAAAACATTGCCTCTAATTTTTCTACGCACGTGAATTTTACACGCGTACGCCCTTAAAAATTACGCAACAGTGGAAATCCACTTTAAGTTCAAAGAAGCAACACAAAAGCAACTACCCCTTATCAAGGTGGTCTGCCTGTGGTAAAAGGGAAACTAAACGAAAATTATGTTTCTCTTACCCTTCGCTTGATCCTCCAAACATATTAATCAAGGCATCCCTCAACAGAAGTGAAGCGGGGCGAGAGCTGGGTCGAGATCCTCCGCCAGCCGCGTTAGCCCGCGCGTTGCTAGGGGAGAGGAATGTAGGTGATTCAGGAGGAGACTTGGTCAGCGGTGCCAATTCTGCCGAAGGTGGTCGAGAAGGCCGGGGAGTGATGACTCTGAAAAAAAAAAGGGCATTGACATAGTTATGTCTCTCTCCTCCACAGAGGCTCCTGCTGGTTATCCTATAAAAACAGTAATAATCGAAAAATGGCAAGCGCGCGGGACGCATTCATTTTTTCCTTCCCCCTGCCTCCCTACGACACAAAAGGGAGCTTAGGCAAAGACGTTTTTGAGCGACGGACGTCACCCGAAAGTGGACTTTTTGCATCCTTGGGCAGTGGTTTGATTCAAACTCTCGGGTAAATCGTCTTTGTAAGAGAAAAGAAACTTAGAAATTCAAATTTGTTAGCGTCAAGGCATATCGAAAGGTAGAAGGCCTCACTTCCGGTTGACGTGCGTCGATCAAAAACGTCTTTTCTTAAACGGCGGAGGAGAGAGTAGTAATGTGACAGTTTAAAAAGTCTTAATTATTCTGAAGTACCCCTTCCGCCATTTGAACTCAGAGATCGCGGAATCTTATAAAGCAACATCTTTATAACTTTTAATAATTCTGAAGGATCTGAGATGTTTTACAAACCGGTAATGCGTCAAATCCTGCGATTCTATCACTGAAGAACGCGGATAAATTTTAAGTAGAAAGCGGATATGCTGTTTATCTCTCAAACCGTATTTTTCACGGCGGTGTTGTTACCGTCGATAACACCAATGTAAACACCCTTTATTCTGGAATAACTTTTCAACATATGCCATTCTGCATGAGGTACAATATTCCGAGGAATGAAGCACTCCACGCTCTTAAATTCCCATAGCAGAGATTTATCCGAATCGTTTTGTGTGATCTTATTGCAGAAGATTCCAACTAATTTGCAACTTCAGAAGCGAGATGGAAACTGCAAAGAATTCTGGGACTGTTATTGGAGACAGGGAAAAACAAATTGGCCAATAGCTAAATGGCGCGTCCCCAGTAACGGTCCCACAAGACTCGGCTAACTCGGCATAGTTTCCTTCTTCTTTTTATAGCGGCGAATTGAACACAGCTTTAAGCGGTTTGTCTTTAACGTTTAAGTGAAATGTCCCGTGAAGGGACTGTCCGAGGCTTGTTACATGAAGTGAAAGCTCCCTAATAGGGACACCAAAGGGACAGAGTAAATGTGTGCATCTTAACGGTCTCCTTATTGTGGGTTTACGGATCGCCGTAGGAAGTCTGCTATCTTTGAAACCAAAATAAATGCCCGTTATAGAAAGTTGTTTGTATTATGACTTACCCCTCAGCTATTTCTAGAAACCTGCCAGCGAATGAAGTCTTTTTTCCAACCATGGGACTACCCCTATATCTGAACAAAAAAAAACTTTTTTAAGGATTGCTAGAGTGTCTATTGTCAACTTCAAAACTTCAACTTTCTTCATTCTTTCATTCACACATATAATTTAAGACATTCACGATAACTTCCACCCGCGAACAGAAAAGCCTAATCCAGGCTCGGGAAGAGACAAATTTAAAGAAAGGAAAGGAAAAAAAAAAGAAATATTTTCCAAACAGTACCAGCTGTCGTAAAATAAGAATTATTGTGCGAATTAAGCTATTTAAATTACAGTGTGAATTACATGGCGTATAATCATCATTCAAAAAGTTGGGAACAATAATGGATGAAGCACTTGGTTTCTAAAGAAGCTATGCACTTATTCTGTCTCAGTGGGGGATTGACACGGAGAGAAAAATGGTTATTATCGTGGAGGCATTTAAAATTTAACTTTACTGCGGTAGCTCTCGAAACGTTACATTTGGCTATTTTACTGCGTGGGATTCCTGTGACTCATTGCGCAGGTCCCTTACATGCTAGCCCTTCAATCGTCCTCATTCATTTTCCAAGGTGAGTGCGGTCTCACTTACTTAATTGTACTTACCCAGTTCCCACACTAAATGACTGTCCTTTCCAGTTTTTCGTCATCTCATTATACAAATTTCCTTTGCTAAAATGAAAAAAAAAGAGTTATTTTTCCTGAAAAAGACGCAGACAGAAAGTTAGCCTGTTCTAGGCTCCGAGATAGTCTCTTTCGCGTCTTCCCCACTATTTGAGAGCCTGGAACAGGCTAACAGAATGTATACATTAAGTAGGGCCCCGTAATGCATTTTCGATGAAAACGAAAACGCATAATTTTGGAAACGCATTAGTGTTGACAGGGCCCAAACATATATACTACCAGAAACACTTTACCAAAGGACAAGAACACAAGCGTAAATAATAAATATAAAAGCACAGGAAACACGAGAAATTTATGTATTCACCTGAGATTTTGCATGCTTTTCTTGTATCGATTTTTGGCTTTACTACTCCTTGTATAGGACTCATATCTGAAACAGAACCAACGGTTAGTGACTAAGGAGACGATTGATTTAAGAGCTTTGCTTAGTGGACATTTTCACTAACAAGCACTGAACAACAACAATAACAATTACCGTGAATAACTAATCGATAAAAAACGCTTTCCAGTCAAACGACTAAAATATAAAAGGACTAATTTAACAAAAAAGCCTTCCTACAAGTCTTTAATTTCTTTTTTTTTGCTCGCGCTCGGTCATTATTTTTGAGAAGGCCTCAGAGCTCAGGCATTATCTGATATGTAACATCATGAACTCCGCCCTCCGGTGTTTCATGGCACGTTCAGGTTGATTTTTCAGGTCACCGAAACAACCGTCAAAAAAGGTTTTATAAAACAAGCTTTAGGAATTAAAGATGAAAGATAAAAAAGAACACGGTTTTGACTACATCTCTATTACTGTTCGCCGAGTTTAAGGTTCGACTTAAAAATGGAGCATTCGCGACTACTTGTACAGATGTTAAAGGCAGTTTGCGAAGTGATAAATAAAAATACATAATGGCAATAGATAAAAAGCCTATAACATAGGAAAACAAATGCAATGGGATCTAGATCATTGTCTAAAACTTCTTTTGTTTTACACCTTTTACGAATTTTATTTACTTTACGTCCTTCGTGAGTCTGGTATAGCCTTTTACAAAAGTGTTATTTCATGGGTTTCTTGACTTTCTTCAGTCCGTTATTTTGTATTACTTTTAGTCTTTTTTCCCGTTTTATTGGTAGAATGGTTGGCATTTTTCTTCATACATTTAACACGGCAACTTTGCTGAGAGAAACTAAACTACCGCAAATTCTTTGGATCGGGTTATTGAAAGACAGTTCTATACAATGTTTACCGAAAAAAATTATTAAGAAAAAACAAACAGGTTGAGAACAGAACAAAAAACCTGAATCTTTTTAATTCACCTACTAAAACACATTTGAAGGCCGATTGTCTTGAAACAATGGAGATTTCATTTAAATATCCGGCACATTTGTTGTGCACCTGCGTAAAACCCCGAGGCAAAACAGCAATTAACTTTTCCTTTTAAAAGAACTGTGTCCACCAGCATTGTAGTTTTGAAAATTTCCCATAACACTGGCTGCAATTTTTTAACTTCGCTTTCAACTGAAAATAAAACTTACTAGTAACGACAGAATTCAAGAGCACAATGGGCGAGTTGTATGCATGGTTTAGCTGGGCCAGTAGGACAGTTTCGTGACTAACCAGATCGGACCGGCTACTCATTTGACTGAAGTGTCTAAAAAGGAAAGTCAGCTTTTGATCATACTCAAGTACAAAAAACGAACAATGAAAAAAGCCGTCTCTATTTTACCTCGGGTGGTAGCGCGGTGCCATACCTAGTAAAAACATGGTTAAATAACCAGCCAAGCCCTAAACTGTATACGCGTGACTACCATTCTGTGACCGCACGCTGACAGTTGCACAGGCAATCCAAGAACGACAGATACCACTGTAAATTGACTTCTTTTAAAAGCCGTAGTTTAGCCTTCTTATTAGTTGTCTATACTCGTTTCTAACTAAACTGGACCTCCGCCTTTAACCCTTCCATTCTGTGTAACCGAGAGAAAGTGTTAAAGATGCTGGTGTGAACTGTACTTTACAGTCTTAACTTTGTGCGTGGAAGAAAACCTAACTCGTGACCATGCAAGTAAACCCTCTTCAGCTGTCCTTTGAGAACATGCACCTACTATTTGTTTAGTGGGCAGTTCTAATATTTGAGTCTCGATAAAATCCTATGGTGTGACCATGCAAACGAAACCTCTTCAGCTATACTCTCACAATGTGTTACCATTTGTTTCGTGAGCAATTAACTCTAACTTTTGCGTCTGTGGATGAAATGCTATGTCGTTACCATTTAAATGAAACCTCTTCAGCTGTATCTTCACATGGCACTATTTGTTTAGTACGTAGTTCTAACATTTGAGTTAAACGTTCACGTCTGTGAAAATCCTATAGTGTGACCATTCAAACCCTCTGGACAATACTTTTTATGGCCATAAATGTTTTTAGTATTTTCTTAAGCGAATTGGAAATCTTTTCTTATAATTTTTGGTGAGTAAATGGCCCAATCTTGCCTAAAATTAAGTTTATATTGTACTGCATACCTGTTAAGTTCGTCGGTGTCAAACTTGTAATTCCACCAAGCAATGCCGGCAACAACCAGAACAAATATCATAACTACAGGGACAGAAGGACCAAGGATAATAATATCTGGAACTTTCTCTATGACTTTTTTCTTCTCAACAACCATCACAACGTGAGTGGTTTCTGTCCTAGTCCTTCTTACTTCAGTGACTGGTAAACTCTTAGACGGTAAAACAGACCCATCTGTGTTCGTTGTAACTTCATTTGTAAACGTAGACAAAGGTTTATTGACACCAGACGTAGTAGTGGGTGACGTCATTGATTGCGTTGGAGGGTCTGTAAAGTTACTGGTTGCCACCGTCGTTGTGGCAACTGTTTGATTGACAGGCAGTGCACCTCCGCCTCCTATTTGAGCTTGCACTTGAGTGAAGTCAAAAGTCACAGGGGCCGTAGTTGGAACCTCGAGCGTTTGATATGTTAGTTGAAACCCCATTCCTTCTTTTGCAGAATCCGAAGAAAAACGAATCCTCACTCTAGACATTAAATTATACACCGAATTCGGCGGATTGTCGTTGCAAAATCTGCTGTTTAAACCTGCGACATTATATGGCGGGTCAAGTTCTTCAACGTGAACGAAGTCACATCCACACTTTTTTCCATCACATTGTTTAGAGTCAGAACTGACATTGAACGATATGAATCGCACAGACAAATTCACATGTCGCGGGGGCGTTATGATCCAGGTGCAAGAGGAGTTTGCAGGATATGAGCCTGGGAAATTAGGGCTACTTAAAGTACCTTGAGGATCAGAAAGGTGCCGTCTACTTTCGCAAGCTGTTAGAGTTCCTAAAAAAATAGAGTATAGAGAAATGTCAACAAAAATGCTGAAAATAAGAAATGACTCGCATAAACTGAAGAAACTTGAAGAGATCTAGTAGTAGACGAGTTTTAATTTATGTGCGCGTTGTCCACTTCATTTTAGATTTATACTATGCGAATGGCAGTTTCATTTCCGCTTTATTATCAAGCCGTTTGGAAATACAATCTCTGTAAAACAAAAACTTATATCATCCAAAGGCGAAGGCAGTTTAAATGAGAACTAATTTAACTTCGTGACTGGGAAATTCATGGGGAGACGCTCACAATTTCCCCGCCAAACTTCCACTTCAGTACCGGATCCAGACCCTTAGATAAGGGAGGGGGGCGGTCTCTTGGTCTAAGAATAGGGGGGCCTCCCCTGGATCGCCACTGCGCTGTGCGAGTGAGACACTTATCCGAGATTGCATGTAATCTTAAAATCCTTTTCCATGAGTGCCGAACTTTAAATTTAACAAATTCTCAAACTGGCCTCAGTTGTTCAAAAGTGGATAACGCGCTCCACTGGATAAATCTCTATCCAGTGGACAACGCAGTTGGGTTTCCTATATAACACTAACCATCTGGATAGTAATTCATCCGATGGATAGCGCTATCCGACGTTTGAATATACCGAGGGTTATATTTTTTTAAAATCATTTGATTGGTTACACCGCAAGATTTCATCCACAAAACTATAATTCAAGGCAGCCTTTCAGAACGTTGTTATTGAAATTAACGCTATTTAATGTTATCATCTTTATAATCATATATTTCCTTTTATGATTTATAATTAGTAAAATATTTTAACCCAATTAATACGCACTTCCTTTTTTCATTACTAGTATTTCATCTTTAAATTTACGGCTGTTACAGCCAATATTATCCCGTTGCTTTAAGTTCGTTCTACTCAAATTCCCTGTTTTCTTTCTAACTTTGCGCTGAAACACCTCTTTTCTATGCAAAAGAAGAAACTTTACACTTAAATAAAAAAAAAGAACAATCCAAATTGATAACTTGGGCTAGGAGGCTAAGATGTACGACAGCTTGTTTTGATATTGTTTACAGTTCCATGCAGCGTTGTTTGGACATAACAGCAATACACAGTATGTACACTGTGTGCTGTCTATTCCGGTCAAATAAAGATAAAACAATTTGTTTGTTCAACGTCTCTGTTGACTTGTAGGATTGTTATTAGACGAACACTGTAATTTCGACCACTTTTCTGTAAGAACGGAACACGAAAGAAGAATGAATATTAGGCTGTTAAGTCTTCTAATTCATTTAACAGTGGCAAACTGCGGTTCAAACCCGCGAACAGTGGTTTTTTTAAAGCCCATCTCTACGCCACAATGTTGGCAGGAAGGTGTAGCTTTCGTACCAAAGAGTTGTTACAATGCCTATTACAAAGTGCAAGCAAGTTAATGTTAAGTCACGGTGGCAGACCGGGGAAATGCGGTTTGCCTCGGGAGTAATAATATAATTTAACTATAATCATTTCCTATTTTTCAGTTTTTCTTCGTCAGTCATGGTCAGACTGCGAACAAAACGCGCGGTGTGACCTCTCAGATTACCTTTTTAGCACTTTTTCACATGGTTCTTCAATCTGTTTATCGATATTTCAGAAAAGACCCTTAACTTTCACTTTCTACCCGCTGAGATTAAAAGCCGTAAGTTACACTATAATAAATAGTACTTCCACGGTACAGAGGAATAGTTTTGTTAAAATATCTTTAATATGCACAAATTCACCAGCTGCGTTTTCTGTTTTCAAAAATCGAAGAGCACCAATTCCGGTTGGGGGCGAGGACATTTTACAAAGCCTAATTTAAATTACAAATTTTGATGTTGACAGGAGACTTTCGAACAGATATTCCTGCGATCATGATTTGGTTCTTTGAAATACGAAAAGTCTTACTACGACAAAGTTTATAACATTTAGAACCCGATCAGGAGAGTTAAGTAAATGCTGAGATAACACATCCGGAGACCGCTGGCTGTTTCGACAAAAGTATTATTGCCTGTTAGTGAATTTGCTGTTTATCAAAGCTGTAAATTGCAATGAACTACACTTTTGCAAACAAATCTATGAATACGCTACAAAGCACAGTAAAAACGAGGCAATAAAATTCGCATGCACAACGTACACAAAAACAGAATTTCAAACACTGATCTGTTTTTCCATTGGGCTTTTAATCTGCCTACAACGCTACAATGAGCCTGTCCACATCAAAGCCTCGTTATATCTAAACCTTTGTTTCAATTAATAATTTAGCTAAACACAAGATGAACGTAAATTTTGTGGAGAATTAATGGGGTTATAAAATAAGACAGTCCCGTCTGGGATACCCCTAGAAATTAGTTGAAACACAATACAAAACCTCACTGGCATCAACATATCGCTATCGATTATTAACACACATTTGGTCTAATTCATTTTGACCTCGGAAAACGCACAAACAGTTTAATAACTGTTATAGAAGAGATATTTTTCACAAGAAATTTTGAACAAATGTTTGAGAAGTTGCACGCTGTGCAACAAAAAATTGATAAACACAAACTGCCGCTATATTGCTATTGCTCAGTATTGCTAGTACAAGCGTTTTTACGTAAAGGTCATAATCGCATGAAAAAAAAAAAATAAAATAAAATAACTTACCCGGTTGTCTTGAATTTCTGGGTCTTGGGTTGACCAGCGGTGCCACGAAAGTCAACACAGCGAACCAGAAGATGTAGTCAACTTTCGACATCATTAAGAAAAACGACGGCACATTATTAAACGCCAACGCGTATGACCAAAGTTGGAGAGTAGTTCTTGTGTTATTTAATTATTCGGAGCAGAGACGGAAGTTCTTTCCGCGCTGTCTGCAGCATGTGTATAAAACAAAGCAAACACAAATTGCCGGCGAGGGATGAAGTTTCCTTTTGTCATCCAAAGTGAACGCGTTTGAAGTCCAAATGCGTTTAAGTGCAAGTTATGTTTGTAACCTTTCGCGTTCTGTTCAGAGAATGTTGTGCCCGTTGCGATGTTGAATTATAGCTTTGGAACAAGCTGCTGACTTCAATGGTACAGGGAACATTCCTTCGTACAAGTTGATTGTGTCGGCAAGGAACACGCAGTTCAGAGACTCACCACAGTTTGGCCAACTGCCGAGAGGTCATAATAATTCGCTTAAAAATTCATTCTTGTGGAAACTTCTCGCGTTGATACGAACAAAATGCACCCAGTGTTTCTGTATGTAAATATTGAACCATCAAAGAAAGAACGATGTTTACATCGTAAACTCCTTACCAACAGAAAGATTGGAAACCACAACGGCTGGTACAGCTTTAAGTTGTGATGTAAGTGGACAAACAAAACCTCGCGTTCCAAACAAAAGGAGAGGTTTATCTCTCTCACATCTTTTGAGCTAAATGATAAACCGCGACTTCTTTAATATGCAATTGTTTATCATTCACGGCATACTTAAGGACATAAAAGTAATTACCTCGTTATCTCATCCAAATTTGTATCATATAACAAGGGCTTCCTAGTCACGCTACATGGAGACAAGCCATTTGAAGAATCTGCTTTCAAAAATATTGTGAAAGTAAAAGACAATGCACAAATTACAGTTATAAGTCGCTTGGAAAAATTATTGGAAAGATATTTTAGTCAAAATATAGGAATTTCGAGGCTTAACTTAGTAACAATACGAAACATGAAAACGCAGTTGTGAAATGTTATCCAGCCTGCAAATTAATACGCTTCAAGGATTTCACAAGAAGGAAAAGCACGCACGTCAAACACAAAAACGAGACAGCGAAATGTTTGTCTGTTCTTTATATCGATCCTAGTCAAAGAAAACCTTTGGCGAAACCTTTGTTTGGTCCACTCTAAGAAAAAAATCTTTGATTTTGAAAAGAAAATCTCTAATAACATTTGACAGAGGTAAAGCAAACATTCCTAAAATTATAGCTGTGTGCTAATGAATTTTTTCATACAAGACGAATTACAAAAGATGTAACAATTTAGGCAGTTGGGTGAGAACGGATCGTAAAAATTGAACAAGGAAACAAACGTAACCAAAGAGAGAAAAAGATTCTTGGTAAGCGTTTATTTTCTGATATAAAAATGTACGACAATTTTTATGCATGCAGCCTTCAGAAATGGCTCCGACCACTTTATACAGTGACTTGTTGTAACATAGACGCTTGCTTAAAAATACGCTTGTGCTGTAACGAAAAATTCTGAAAATCGTGTAAAACACTTGCAAAAAATATGATATAAATAAAGCGTGGTGGGTTTAGTCTGATTCGCTCTGTGATTGTTCAGTTTTTGCAAGTCAGAATTTTCGAGGTCTTGCGCGCGTTTCCCGCGCTAACCTACCCTCGACTGCACATCTTCCGACGTGTTCACGGAAACTGTCAGCCGGGTTTTTCAAAGTTGGGTTAAGATAACCCAGGGTCAGTTCGACGTTTGAATTCAGATAAGAAAACTTTAAAAAGCAAACTTCAGTTTAATTGATTACGTCAGTCTACAATGTGACTATTGAATGCTCTGAAAAGGATAGAGAAAATTCACCGAGAAAATGCTCTTCAACAAAAGAAATAGAAACCTGGATTACAATTTAACCTCGAGTTAACTAACGTCAATCGGTCTTCGAACAACTGTGCGAAATGATGGTTCAGACTTATGAAAGAATTGTTTCAGAGCCCCAGAAACTGCTTTTCAAAGAGCTCAGAGCACAACAAATCTCATTGTTTGTTGCGCGTAGCGTAAGTCATTGCAACATGCAACAGTCAGAACTCAAATAAAACATCTCTAACATGAACAAAGTGACGCGCAAACATAAAAAGAATTGGTTAACAATCACAGCTTTCGCTTTCTTTGCTTGCCTCGTGTTGGTCGGTTGACTTGTTTTTCTGGCAGTCGTGACACGTTGACAAGATACTGAATTTCTGCTTTCTGTAGCTCGGAATTGTGAAGTCTTTTCTGTGTTATTTCCGCCGAAAAGAGTATTCCTAATAAACTGCCACCACTGCGCAAAAGCACGGAAAACTTAAATGTTCCTCTCAATGGCTTCGTGCAAGGGTCTCCATATTTCAACAGTCCAAAAGCAGTCGACAATCCGTGCTATATCTCATTTGACTTGTCTTCAAGAAGCCAGTGATTTTGTACATGTTTACGTACTTGTTGGCCACGCAATAATGGCAGTTTTAACTGAGTTTTCATCGTCCGCAAAGCTCACCTGTCAGTCAAACTCTTCATGGAAGGCTTTATAAAGTTTGATTCAAGAAGTTAAGCAGTTCCTTGCGGTTTTTGTCACGCTGAAACAGGAGAACACTGAGTAAGTTATAAGAAAAAGTTTTCCAAATAGTTCCAGTGTTAAATTAGCACGGGGCTATGTTCACAGATCTCGAAAGAGGAGCGTCACTTATTGGCCAGGTTCTGTTCCACACTTTGGTGTAGTGTAAAAAAGTATTCAGACGGAATAAAATATTCAGGTGTGAGCTAGGATGAATATTTAGAGAACCAAACCCTCTTGGCAAACCGCTCCAGCACGATGTTCGGTGGATGTTCGATGCGTGTGAACAACTTGCTCCACTCGCTGACCGTTGCTGTGTGAACATGGCCTGACTGAGTTGCTGGCCGGTGTGATAACAAAGAGAGGGTTGCGTTTTATGACAAACGTGTTTGTAACACGTGACTAGGGTTCAGTACTTCTACAAAACAAAGTAGGACTTTCACGTTAGTTTTATCTATAAAATTTTTCTCGGACTATTTTTATCTGCTCATTCTCTATTTTCTGGAATTTTCAACTTGAATCTGAGGTTTGCAGTTTACCGTAAGGGTGACTCTAAATTCTTTAATGATGGTTTGCGTTGGACTTTTTCAATCGACTGACTTTTAATGGTTACTTTCAAAAAGACACAAATCATCCACTCCTTGGCGCCAACCAAACGCTCGACTCGTCGACATTAATGAGGTATGGTTAAGGGGTAAATGTCACAGAACAGAAGTGAAGTGCAGAACAGAAGCTAAGTGCTTGCACTAAAAGAAAACCAATTTATTTACCTCTTTGTCTCTGCTGGACTTTTTCACTTTGAGTTTTATTTTCTTTCCAGACACAGCACTTCTCCGGGCGGCTTCTTTCTCTTTTTGTTCTTTCATAAACTAAAAAACAGGACAACTCTCTTTACTGACCCTGTTGTTTAGGGAGGTGTACGTTAAGCCAGGGTGGGTGGGTTGACAATCAACACAGTCTTAAAGGAGCTATGACACGATTTTTTAGTTTCCCTATAAAACCGTTACCTACCTACCCCTCCCCTAAGCCAACATTTTGCCCTAAATGAGAAGTAAGTGTTAATGTTGGCTTAGGGGAGGGGTAGGTGGGCAGTTTCCCAGAAACGTATAATACCATAGGTCGAACTTTTTTATGAGACAAACCAAACTTAGTGAGTTAAGTTCGTCTGAATGAGTTTGGATCGTTCAACAAGTTCTATCCGTCTGCTTCAGACGGAAGATCGTCTCTGGGACAAACGTCGATCTTCACATGCGACGAACTAAAATAATAAATCAAAAATTTGTATGATAATGTATATTTAGCCTCGTTCGTGAGAAGATTTATTACTGATCATAAAACTGCTTCTTGGTCTGATTCAGTTGATTGGTTCGACGCGTCCTAACTTCGACATCCGACACAACAGACGATCTTAACTTAATTTAGGTCGACCCAAATTAGAGTTTAGTTCGTCTCATGAAAAGTTCAACGTTTGGCCTGGGCCTAAAAGACACTATATCAAACAAAACCCTAAATTTATTGTTCGGCCTTGGGGGTGTAGGGGAGACTCTTTGGACGTTAGTGTGACCATATTGTTGAGGTGGTATGCTGTTTGACTTGATCGAGGCTGGAACAACATACCTTTGACAGCTGAACAGGGCCTGATGATTCCTCCACGGATTTTTTCTTTTTCCTCTTTTTACTTTTCTTTTTTCATGAAAAGAAGGAAAAGAAATAAAACTGTTGATAAACTGTTTTAATGAAAGGTGTAACACAAAAGAGAAAGAGGTAAAAATAACAAAGGACCGATTTAGGAATGAACGGCTTTGCATGACACCACCTCCCAGTACTTAAAACTCTAAAACCTCTATGATTTTCTGAAGTTGGGGTTTTCACCTTTCACTTCCCAAATTTGGTCATCATTCAGAAAAAAAGAGGATTCCTAAAATTTTCGCCTTTGGAAATAGCAGCGGAGAGAGGTAGAAAATGTAAAATTTTCAGCGTGTTGGACTTGCAGTCAGGCAGTTCCGGGTCGAGTCCTGCTGTGGGTCCTTGCTGGATTACTTCTTGTTTGGCCTCAGTCAACCTTGTAAGTAGCCAACCAGCTGCCTCCTGCCAGTTGGGGTTTTTTAAGTCCTGTTATGTTAAATTTGAATTATTTGTTTCTAAAGGTTGGTTTTCACTAGCAACTGAGTCAGAGTCGTAATCATAAGGGTAGAACTCTGTCGTTTATGATCAAGTGAAAACCGGGTTGTTGGAGTTGCAAGCAAATGTGGAAGAATTAAAACAACCACAAAGTGCGGGAACATGGATTGTGGTTGGTTTATCCTTCCGCTTCTGCTTCCGACTCCAACAATCTGGTTTTCACTAGACCGTAAGCGAAGGAGTCATAAGTGGAGTCAGAAGAAAATGGAAACATCCTCATTCTTCTGACTACGATTCCGTAGAGCTTACGACTCCGATTTTTGATTTTCACTAGGTCATAAGCGCTCCTACGACTCTGACTCTGTCGCTAGTGAAAACCAGCCTTAAGTATTCGAGAGAATGCCAGTAAGCTAGCTGGATAAGCTAAGTGGACTGTCCACTATAAACAAACCTATAACTTTCAAACTACTGATATCGTATCAGGATAACCTTTAAAAGTCAAGAAATTGCGTTTTCAAATAAATACCAGTAATACTCTGACAATTCACCATACCTTTCTCTTTTTCCTTTTCTTTCCTTTCACTGTAATGCAAGAAAAAAACAATGAACAGAGAGTGACTTTATTTCAGTAACGCAAAGTGATGGCAAGTTAAATAATTTTATGATCAACTCAATCATTTAAATCTTTTAACAATTTCTTTGTTTCTTTAAGAGATTTGTGAACATGAATTTGCTTTACTCTGTTTTAATGCGTTTGCAGTGCTCATATTTTAAGTAAAGAAGTGGCAAACAACTGTTTTTAAACAAAACTGATTCATTCATTCATTCATTCATTCATTCATTCATTCATTCACTCTCTTACTTGTTCCTCTATTCATTTTATATTCAGACAGTCATTTTAATAGCATGCATGACAATGAGGTATTATTTAGCTGAGCACAAAGAAAGAAAAATGGTCAATCGTGAAGTGCTGTGAGACAATTGCAGATTACAAGAAGAGTGGAAGAGAAAATATTGGAATCAGAATGCTGTTTTGACTAGATCTCCAAGTCTTATGCGTCTCATTATGACTCCCACTCTGACTCTATCGCTAGTGAAAACCAGCCTTAAAAATGCTTTCCATTTTTCGGTCTGTCTCCATACTAAACCTAAATGGCAAACCTGTCCACTGTCAGGTTTCCTTCCAAGTTTATCCAGTACCTATAGACCCCAGGGTGGGAGGGGGGGGTACTTCCTGTAATGACCTATACGGGGAGATGACCTATATGGGGAGGCTCCACAGGAAAGGGGTGTCTTTTTCAGGTACATGAAATGGTAGGAAATTCAATATTTGAAGTATTATGAAAGGGTCAGGGAAATCTGTCATTTCCATTTGTTAAAGTCCCAGAAGGGCTAACGGGCCCATTTTGTGGCTGTGAAAAAGTCAAGAAATTGTCATGGTTTTCTGATTTATTCATATATAAAGACAGTTCATTCACAGCAGTTAAAAGAGATGTGAAGTTCTAAACTAGGTATGTTAGTTATGATTTGTTAGTAGAAGATATACAAAAGGAGTACCTTTTCTGTTAAAAATGGTATACTGGTATATTACAAGGGTAAGGGGTTGGACCTCAAGGTGGGGGCTATATAAATATTTTTGAGTACCCCCTGGAGCATCGGCTTAGTCACAGATCATTACAAACTTCACTAATTTGTTACTTATTCCCAACTTGAGTTTTTCATTGCATGAAAAAAAACTTACAAGCTATTTACCTGAGGAGTTTGAGCCTGATGAGCTTGGTGACTCATAAGCTTCACTGGATGAGTTACTACTTGAATGCCTTCTTCTTTTTTTGCGCTTCACTGTAAAATGGTTCAAAAAATAATAACAATAATGAAACAAAATACTTCCAAAAGCTACATGTGTATATTGATCATCACTTTAGAAAGACTGCCTTTTCAAGTTTCAACACTGAACAGCAAAACTTTAACTGTACACCAATTACCAGTGGTTGAGTGGCTGGATTTCTCAAAAGGATCTGGATCCGAAAGAAGATTGAAAAAACACAGCAGTGAAGTGATTCTTATGGCAAAGAAAAAAAAGGACAAAACATTTTAATAATACTTTTGTGCACAATATTTCAGTTGGAAAACAATTCTTCCCTTGCCAGGTTGATCTTCTTCTTAATGTTTCATATTTTCTTCTACCAATTTTTAAAGGTTGCTCAAAACATAATAAAACATTGAAACTTGCTTAAAGCTCCACAACAAGCCATGAACAAGATTTACTGGTACTGAACTATAAAAAAGCTCTTATTTGAGTGTCAATGTAGTTAACACAAAAGTGTTAATTGAGGACACTATTTTTGTGTCTCCTCATTGGGACAGGACTGCCATTTTATGCAGTCATCCAAGCCATGCGCAGATCTAACTGTCTGCAGCACAAAGACAGTACCCTCATTTCCCAGTTATTTTAAGACCCTGAATGTTGGTCCAGTGCCAGAAATTGAACCCTTGACCTCCCACTCCGCAGTCAAGTGCTATACCACCCGAACTAATCCTGCCACTATTCCTGACTACTTCTTCATTATATGTTTAAAGAATTATGGTAACACTGGCTTGCCAAAAATTGTTGAGATTACCTCTTAAAGGTGATCTGCTTCTACTTGATGAACTTGATGATGAATTGCTTCTAGACTGGCTTCTGTGCTTTCGTTTCTTCTTCTTCTTTTCTGTCAAGCGAATGTGGTAAAAGTGTCAATAATTTCTTTCCCACACTATTGAAAAGGGGCCACTCAACAGGTTCCATAGCCTGTAATGCAAGCGTTTTTAGGGGAGCTCGTTTTTCATCTCTTCCCACAAACGCCTGCTCAACCAAAGACAACATTCCTTTCCCATTGTTTTATTTGCGTGGTAACTGACCAATCAACAGATGTGCAATAAAGTGTTGACAGGCTAAATGCAACTAAAACGTGACCCTAGAGTTACCATTTTCCTTCTTTTCTTTCCTTCGCTAAGGTTATGCAGGGCATGGAGTATTCTAAAATTTGACTAAATCTTATTTTTGCCGCTTTGAATCTGACATTTTTATTAGAGGTCATAAAGCTTTCCCAGCGTTTCTTGCAGATCAAGTAATTATCAGATTACCTTGCAGTCAAGGTCAACTTTCCAGAATTTGGAAAGTACAATGTTATTGGCTAAGCATGTGAAAGGAATGTTGTCTTCGGTTGAGCAGGCGTTTGTGGGGAGGGATGAAAAACGAGCTCCCATAAAAACCCTTCGTAGGAGGCTACGGGTTGCAAGGTACTCACACGAAAATGGATAAGGACAAGACTATTATGTAAGTACGCTAGGTAAAGACACAGTGTGACTTTCCCTTTGAAAAGTTCTACTTAACACCCCTAATGCAGCCAAGAAGAATGGCAAGTCCTCAGATCTTAGAGGGAGGCATCTTATGTAGTTCATATGTATACCCAGCTTATTTGAGTATGTACCCAGGAAAGGGGGGTACTCCCTATAATGGCCTATACAGGAAGGCTCTGTGCCAGACTTCAGGTATATTAAAGGGTAGGGGTTGAAAGATGGGGCATTTACAGGGGGTGCAGTGTTCTAAACTAGAATGTGAAAGGGGTACCATTTGGCAGCAAAAGGCATATAAAAGGTGTCCCTTCTCTGTAAAAAATGGTATATAAAAGGGTAAGGGGTTAGACCGTATGAAATTTTGCTGAGTGCTCCCTCCCCGTCCACCCC
The DNA here is from genome assembly GCF_958299795.1 of Porites lutea. Classification (NCBI taxonomy): domain Eukaryota; kingdom Metazoa; phylum Cnidaria; class Anthozoa; order Scleractinia; family Poritidae; genus Porites; species Porites lutea. The sequence goes on from NC_133207.1 coordinate 30,363,430, forward strand.
CCGAGAACACGTACCTAATGATGGGTGCTATAACAGGCTGAATATTTGTGATACTTTGAGAAAACTCATATTGCTTTTGCTGTATTTAAATATCCCTTGGTTATTCATGCACTCCTTCGTCAAAGTTTTGCGTTATCCACAACTGATTGAACTTTTAAGGCAAAGATGAAAGCAAGAGCGCTATTCTAAGCTGTACTCAAATTGCTGATCGAACTCACCTCGACTGCGTGAAGTCTCATCTCCACCTTTGTTGAATGAAGATTTGTCTTTTTCATCTAAGAAATGAAACTATAACTTAGCAAAGACTTAAAAGTAGGAGCACAAAAAGTACCAACAAATTTGCTATGAGAGATATGTAAGTCTAAAAAGAAAGTTTCAGACCTTCAGCGTCTCTTTCCGCCATTTTATACTGCGTCTGCGATTTGCAATCAGCGGTGACCTCTTAAGCTTGGTAGCCTGGCCAACCTTCATCATCTTAGCTTAAGCAATTTTGCTATGATGTTTCTTAGTTTTTCTCACTTTCAAGCTGGATGAAATCAATCTATAGAAACAGAGCTTCGGTACAGTGGTGCACAAAAAAATATCTTTTGTATACCTCTGCTGTTGGTCCTAAGAGGTGGCGAAGTGATGGCTGTGGGAAGGTACGTACCTCAGATCAGCAAGCGTACGTCTGTACAATCTTGGGCAAAAATTACAGACGGAAAATTTAGACCCCGCTCCTTTGTATGGCTTCATCCTTGATTGAGGAATGAGTTAATGGGAGTGGGTTTTTCTGTTCCATTTTTTTCTGTGCAAGATTGTAGCTGAATGTTTTTGTCATCAGGGCCGGGTTGCTCAAAGCTGGGTTAAGATTACCCAGGGTTAGTGCAAAATTTAAATTCAAATATGAAAGCTTGTAAAGTAAATACATTTTAACTCTTTTTGTCAACAAGTTGTTGAGTCAATGCTCTATGAATATCAGAGAAAATTGTCTGAGAAAATGCTTTTGAACTAAAGAAAGAGGAACCCGGGTTAAATTTAACCCTGGGTTAAGTGCTAATCAGCCTTCGAATATCAGCCCTGGAATATTAATATTGTAACCTATACTTTGTATTTTTGTCTCAAAGTTGCCTTGTGATCATTGATCTTGAACCACACACACAGTGGATAACAAGAATTTCTAGGGGATTTGTCTAGAAAGTTATTGGGGGGCATGTAGGGGTTACAATTTGTGAAAGCAGTGGAAAATGGAGGATTTTTTCTGTAAGGGCAAAAAAGGGAATGCAATTTTTCATCCTGATAGTGATCTTTCTTTTAATCTAGTTGATTTAAACTCTCAAACACTGCTTTAAAAGTCTAAAAATGTCAACAATTTTCTTAAACTGTGAATTCAACTATTGATGTCACTATACCTTTGTGATCCTGTTAAATTCAGTATTGGGCAATTCCAGAAAATATCCATACCCAACCACGGACGGCTTCCATGTTTTATCCCCCCGTTGCCTTCGGAAATTCCAAAATGTGTTACCCCCCCATGCCCTCAGAATTCCATAATCGTGAACCCCCCCTCCCCTTCAGAATTTCCGTTTTTTTGGAAGTACATTTTCGACTAAGCAACGCCTATATGAACAAACGAACATGAATTTATGCCTCCTCAAGGCTGTGATCTAGCGGCGCCAGGCGACAAGCTTTACTCTAACCTATCGCTAGTAGCCAGGCTGTGCAAACTCCTTTTTAGGTCCGAATTTGGCTATAAAAATAAACACCACTAACGGCAATTTTACTCCTCTTTGTTTTCTTGTGCTGTTTTGACGTTTACAAAGCAAAATAGCTCAAATTCAGACTGTTAAAATCTTTCGGCGGTCAAATATACCGTCGAGTCGTGTTGCGTCCTTTTATACGTCATGTAGTGTGCACGAAAAGTGTTCTACTCTGACAGGCGTTCCTTGGAAGCCAGGGACTGGTGCGAGTTTTTTTACTGTTCATCGGACGGGAGTAACAAGAAACTTGCGAGCAGTAAGATACATATTCAGTTTTTTTTTTTCATGTGACAAGAAATTCATCAAGGTTAATGTGAAACCCACGTTTTACTGTTCACTTCTATAAGTTATGAGCGTGAACACGTGTCTGATCTATCGATGCTTGTCTTCTGCTTCCGCGGTCATACGTTCGTGGTTTATTTACGAACTACAAAAGTCCACAACAATAGCGTTTTCAAGGAACTCACTCTACACTTTCTACTCCAGAAATCCCACCTGTGGAATTCCCCCATGCCTTCGGATTTCCAATCATAAATACCCCCCATGCCCTCAGAATTCCATAATCGTGAACCCCCCCTCCCCTTCGGAAATCCTAAAAGCCGTCCGTGGTATGGTATGGATATTTTCTGGAATCGCCCATTACAGAATTAAGCCAATTTCAGCCAGGGAGAATTCTCATGTTCAGTTGAGTTAAGCTTCCTCCTAGTCTTCTTTCCAGCCGCTCAGGCCAGAAACAAACAACCGTCCCAGTCCCCATGTGGGGATGAGAAGCATTGCATAACTCTGGCCTGAACAGGTGTGAAGGAGACTAATTTCCTTCACGTTTCTTCTGTAAATTGTTTTTAACTACCGGGCCCCAGTTGTTCAAAAGCTGGATAAGGCTATCCACTGGATTAATCTCTATTCATTGGATAACACAATTGGTTTTTGTAAGACTTATCTGCTGGATAGCAGTATCCAACATTTGAACAACTGGGGCCAGACATTTCACACAACACCATGGAAAAGCCTGGGACAGATTTTACAACAGGGGTCCACTCCCATGTAAACTGAAGAAGTGGTAACAGTGCATAAAGTAAAAAGGATGGGGTGGCCTGGGGGAGGGGGTGGTCCTTCTTTTTGTGAAGGCTGATACTGGTATTTAAGGGGAGACTGTACATTAAATCATACAATTTTTTTAGGATGTCACATTTGGAAGAGGGTACATTTTTTGTCACGCTTTTTCAAACCTAAACACCAACCCCCCATAGCTACATGTAGAATTAATAACTAGTGCGTTGATTGACTTCACATGATTGCTACATTTTTATTACCCCCAACTTATGAAAATTAATTCTTTTATTACTTAATATTGTCTTTTTGACCAATACAGGTTACAGAGAATGCTACATCAGCTGTCTCTCCATTCCACAGCAAGTTCAACTTAGTTGGGCCAAGGGACTATAAGTCAAACATCAGAAAAGTAAAATATGCAAAATCAAAGGATGAAAATGCAAGTGTAAGAAATCTTCACTTATTCTATTCAGCCTTTTTTGAAGTCTCTCCAAATGACAATTTTCCCATTGCAGTCCTCTTGCTCTTGTGACAACTGTCTAATTTTTCTGTGTACATGTAATGTATCCCAGGGAAATTGGGTCTCCAATATTAACCTCTTCACTGCCAGACCTAAAGGCCACTATCTAAGTCCATTGACCAGTGGCCATATTGGATTTTTTCTGAGACTTGTATAAACTTAAAAACAAAAGATTATCTGTATGCCTTTTTTGATATGGTTCAGTAAAGTTCATTTAAAACCTTTTTGTTCATTGTCGGATGTCATGGCCTCGACCACGGCCTTGAACACACGTAGTTCCACGGTTTTCTTGCTCATGATTTTCAGTCAGCTGTTCATCACTTTCATATTCTTCTGTCAGTTTTCATCGTCTGTTTCTCTACATAGCTTAACTCCTCATTTTCACCACTGTCGCTATTAAACTCTCTCTCAGGATTGGCAAAAATTTCATTCACAACTTTTTCACTTGTGTAGCTAAGCCAAGACACCATTTTAATTAAGCTAAATGTCTGGGCTGTGAACCCTTGGTAAAGTAGTTTGCAGTATTTCCATTGTTGAGTAGGTACTTCCTGGCAACCGTCATTAAGTTAACCTCCCTTTTTTGAACAACGGAACAGTGATAGAAATGTGTTATTTTTGGACACATATATACGTCACGGGTCATTCATGCCCAGGTCACACAACACATGATGTATATGTTACAGGTCAAAATTATATTCAGGTTAAAATTTTTTAATCTACGTTGATTCTCAATTTCCTTTGTCTCCTAGCCCAGGGGAATCAACCTAGGTTGAAAAAATTTTAACCTGAATATAATATTGACCTGTAGCATGTGTATACGTCCATGGCAGGGAAGGGGTTAAAAGGTTGGGGATGCTTGTCAGAGAACTTGAATTAAAAACCCCCAAAGGAGACCAATCTGGCCATGGATCATTTGACCAGTAAATGAGACTGAGGCCCTTCAATCTTCCAATAGATAAGTTAACAAGGGGAAGGGACCTCTGTTAGCTGCCTCAGCTTTATTTCTTCTCTTTCTCTTCCCGACTTAGGAATGGAAAGTACAGGGGCTTTTCTCTGCTCAAAGGGTGTCATTCCAAGGACATACAATTTGCTATAATCTTATTTTCAGGAGAAAAGGTTCAGGAAACAGCAACAGGACTTAAACGCTTGGCATCAAGTATTTTGGGAAAAACACAATGACAAATTTACTAAGGTAAGATGGGAAATAATATTATTACCACCTCAGCTGAAAAAATTATTTTTTCTTGGCTTTAATTAAAGAAGCCACATCAAGACTTGTGCATGTGTGCGATTTTAGTCAGCCTGCTGGTAAATCCCAAGCATCTGCCATATTGAATTTTAGCAATGTGACAGATTTTTGTAGGCAAATAGCCATTTATAGTACTTATTCCTCCTAAGTAATTGATAACATTTCTTGCAGTCAAAAAAAGCATATCTCAAATTGCGATCAAGGGATACTGAAACAGAAACAAGTAAGTTATGTGACTGTGAGTTTGTTGTTTTGATTTCTGTCAGATTGACCTTAAATTTGCTTAGAATGTTCTATTAATTTTGTAACAATAGCCTGAGTTGCAAACACCTTTGAAAAGTAAAATCCATCTAACCTGTTACTACTGTTCCCAGGTAAGGAACTTGCAGATGATTTGTCCAAATTTTACCGGGATTTCTTAGATGGAAACTACCAAGTACACTCAAAATATCTCAGGTAAGTAGTGGCTTTGTAAATCATCAGTCATCATGATCAGGGAAAATACATACTGATTAGAAGACTTAGTACAAATGAGCAGTCTGAACTACTACTGCTGTTTTGAAATTGCTTTAAGTGGTGCTACAGATGCTGTGCTCAGTTTGTTTCAAAGGAAAACCGAAGTCAAACTTCAACGAAATGTCAAAATGTTATTTTTTAAAAATTATGCTGAAAAAGGCAAATACACCCCACCAGAAGAGTCTTTCCTCCGCTTGCTTGATTTTGACGTACTCAAGAAAGACCCTGCATGAATTGAGTAAGATCTTTGTTGAGCATGTGCTGCATGTTGGTATAGTTAAAAGTTTCGATCCCAGGCCTAATAGCCATGTGCCTGATACAGCAGGCTCAGTTTTGACCATTGGTTTATCAACAAACAGATGTTTCCACTTGAAAAAAACAGTTTGGCAAGAGAGAAAATAATTGACTAGTCCAGAAGTTTGGGCTGTGGTGACTTTGAAGGCTTGATGCGATTCAGGCAGAGCCTTTTTTCTTCCTCACTCAAAGAAAAGCAGAAGGGAGCTCTGCTCACATGGTGGGACAAATTAATACAAATTAGCAGAGCTGACTGGTATGTGCTAAGCGGAGCACCATAGGTAAGCAAATTTGGTCTTCTAGCATCCAAGAAATGTCGGTTCTGACAAAATCGTCTATCTGTATGTATGTACATACGTACGTCCGCTCCTTCATGTC